>NC_057812.1:688749511-689088189 GCF_018294505.1 Triticum aestivum
GGGACAGCGCGGCGGTGACGACGGGGACGACGGGGACGGGGACGACGGGGCGGCGACGACGAGGGTTATGGAGATGGGGGCGGCGGGCGACGGGGCAGAGGAGAAGAAGCAGAGGAGAAACTGAAATTTTTGAAGTGTTTAGTTATATAGGATGGACCTTTAGTACCGGTTGGAGCTACCAACCGATACTAAAGTCCTGTTTTGGCCAGGCCAAGCGGCGGGAACCGCACCCCCTTTAGTGCCGGGTGGTGGCTCCAACCGGTACTAAAGGCCCCCCTTTAGTACCGGTTGGTGCTACCACCCAGCACTAAAGGTGGTGCGCTGGCGCAGGTGCGATGCGAAATGTTTAGTCCCACCTCGCTAGCCGAGGGGCGTCTGCACTGGTTTATAAGCCCCAGTGCGGTAGCTCCCTCGAGCTCCTCTCCAAAGCAGGCCTACTGTGCCTAAATGTTCTGTGCTGCCCTTTGGGTCTACTGGGCCTTTGCGGGCCTGCATCCTGGCCCAACAACAGATTGGGTTTCTAGTCGTATGCAGGCCGCTGTGGCGCAGTAGGTGGGCTTTTTTTTCTTATGTTTTTTCTTTATTTATTTTTGTTTGAGTTATTTTTTTGCTGTATTTAGAGTTTCTTTGTGAATATTTTTGCTTTAGGTACAAAAAATTACAAACTTTCTGTTAGTACCGGTAGTTTACAAATTTGAATAGTTTAAATTTTGATTTATTTGAAATTTTTGTGAATCACTAGTTTGTGAATAACTTAACTTTGAGAATAGATTTTTCAGTGATTCTTTTTTCTTATGTTTAATATTAGTGTGTTTTATCATTATATTCAATTTGGTAATGCTTAGGTTATTTAAAAAAATGAAATGCCTTTTGTAACGGATGAGTTTTTGTCCGAATCCCTGATACTTCAAAAGAGATTGTCCATTTAGTACACGAAGTGCATCTAGTTTTTGCAGTAACCCTCTCTACTTTTTTGCACATGCTATGTGGGTGAAATTATGATACCATGCCAACTTTCAACCTTTTCTGAGTTCATTTGAAATGCTTTTCAATTTCAGGGTTATTTAGCTTAAAAAATCAGTAAAGGCATGAAAGAATTTGTTTTCACATAAAATTTCTTCGCGTTTCAAATGCCAAAACACATAACTACCCTAACTATTACAGAGATTCCCTCCTGGGTGTGAAACACAGAAGAAAGTGATGATAGTGAAGCCGATCACATCCCAGATCTTTGGGTGTGACACTTTTTCTTCGCGTGTGTCCCTTTGCGCTGTAACCATGGAAAATCTTCATCATTTAACGGGATGCTCGGGTCAATATTCAATGTGAATGGAGCAATTTCATCAAAATTTTCATAATCTTCTGACATGTCTGTCTTGTCATCCACTCCCATGATGTTTCTCTTCCCAGAAAGAACTATGTGCCGCTTTGGCTCATCGTACGATGCATTCGCTTCCTTATCTTTTCTTTTTCTTGGCTTGGTAGACATGTCCTTCACATAGAAAACCTGTGCCACATCATTGGCTAGGATGAATGGTTTGTCTCCATACGCAAGATTGTTGAGATCCACTGTTGTCATTCCGTACTGCGGGTCTTCCGTTACCCCGCCTCGTGTCATATTGACCCATTTTCACCAAAACAAAGGGACCTTCAAACCACGACGATAGTCAAGTTCCCATATGTCCTGTATATAACCATAATATGTTTCCTTTCCTGTCTTGGTTTCTGCATCAAAGCGGACACCACTGTTTTGGTTGGTGCCCTTCTTATCTTGGGCGATCGTGTAAAATGTATTACCATTTATCTCGTACCCTTTGAAAGTCATTATATTCGAAGATGGTAACTGGGACAGCAAGTACAGGTCATCTTCAATAGAGTTGTCATGCATGATACGTGTCTGCAACCAGCTGGCAAAACTCCTGGTTTCTTCACGTGTAATCCAGTCATCAGACCGCTCCGGGTGTTTGGAGCGTAGCAAATTCTTGTGTTCGTCCATATACGGAGCCACCAAGGAGGAATTCTATAGAACTATGTAGTGTGCTTCAGTGAGAGAATGTCCGTCCATACATATTATTTGTTCCCCTCCTAGCGTGCCTTTTCCATCCAGTCTGCCCTTATGCCGCGATTCAGGAACACCAATCGGCTTAAGGTCAGGAATAAAGTCAATACAAAACTCAATGACCTCCTCATTTTCATGTCCCTTGGAGATGCTTCCTTCTGGCCTAGCACGGTTATGAACATATTTCTTTAAGACTCCCATGAACCTCTCAAAGGGGAACATATTGTGTAGAAATACAGGACCCAAAACGTTAATCTCTTCGCATAGGTGAACTAGGACGTGTGTCATGATGTTGAAGAAGGATGGTGGGAACACCAACTCGAAACTGACAAGACATTGCACCAAATCATTCTCTAACCTTGGTATGATTTCTAGATCAATTACCTTCTGAGAGATTGCATTGAGAAATGCACATAGCTTCACAATGGCTAATCGAACGTTTTCCGATAGAAGCCCCCTCAATGCAACCGGAAGCAGTTGCGTCATAATCACGTGGCAGTCATGAGACTTTAGGTTCTGGAACTTTTTCTCTGCCATGTTTATTATTCCCTTTATATTCGACAAGAAGCCAGACGGTACCTTAATACTAAGCAGGCATTCAAAGAAGATTTCCTTCTCTTCTTTGGTAAGAGCGTAGCTTGCATGACCCTGATGTATGCCGTCTTTTCCGTGCATACATTGCTGGTCCTCCCGTGCCTCAGGTGTATCTTTTGTCTTCCCATACACGCCCAAGAAGCCAAGCAGGGTCACACAAAGATTCTTCATCACGTGCATCACGTTGATTGCGGAGCGGACCTCTAGGTATTTCCAATAGGGCAGGTCCCAAAATATAGATTTCTTCTTCCACATGGGTGCGCGTCTGTCAGCGTCATTCGGAACAGATTGTCCACCAGGACCCTTTCCAAAGACCACCTTCAAATCCTTGACCATATCATGTACATCAGCACCAGTACGGTGGCGAGGCTTCATCCGGTGATCCGCCTCACCTTTGAAATGCTTTCCTTTCTTTCTTACGGGATGCCTGCTCGGAAGAAATCGACGATGTCCCAGGTACACATTCTTCGTACAATTAGCCAAATATATACTGTCGATATCGTCCAAATAGTGCGTGCATGCATGGTATCCCTTGTTTGTCTGTCCTGAAAGGTTACTGAGAGCAGGCAAATCATTGATGGTCACGAACAGCAACACCTTTAGGTCAAATTCTTCCCCCATGTGCTCATCCCACGCACATACACCTGTTCCATTCCATAGTTGTAGGAGTTCTTCAACTAATGGCCTTAGGTACACATCAATGTCGTTGCCGGGTTGCTTAGGGCCTTGGATGAGCACATGCATCATAATGAACTTCCGCTTCATGCACAACCAAGGAGGAAGGTTATACAAACATATATAGAGTCACAGGCCAGGTGCTATGGTTGCTGCTCTGCTCCCCAAAAGGATTAATGCCATCTGTGCTTAGACCAAACCATACATTCCTTGCGTCATCTGCAAACTCCTTCCCGTACTTTCTTTCGATTTTTCTCCACTGCGACCCGTCAGCGGGTACTCTCAACTTTCCGTCTTTCTTATGGTCTTCTCTGTGCCAACGCATCACCTTGGCATGCTCTTTGTTTTGGAACAAACGTTTCAACCGTGGTATTATAGGAGCATACCACATCACCTTGGCAGGAATCTTCTTCCTGGGGCGCTCGCCCTCGACATCACCAGGGTCATCGCGGCTGATCTTATAGCGCAATGCACCACATACCGGGCAAGCGTTCAAATCCTTGTACTCACGGCGGTAGAGGATGCAATCATTAGGGCATGCATGTATCTTCTGCACCTCTAACCCTAGAGGGCAGACAACCTTCTTTGCTTGGTATGTACTCTCGGGCAATTCGTTGTCCTTTGGAAGCATATCCTTTATCATTACCAGCAACTTTCCAAATCCCTTATCAGATACACCATTCTCTGCCTTCCATTGCAGCAATTCCAGTGTGGTGCCCAGCTTTTTCTTTTCACCTTCGCAATTCGGGTACACCAATTTTTTGTGATCATCTAACATGCGTTGCAACTTCTTCTTCTCCAAATCACTTGCGCAGTTTCTCTTTGCATCGGCAATGGCCCGACCTAGATTATCAACAGGCTCATCTGATGCCTCTTCTTTAGCTTCTTCCCGCATTGCCGGCTCAGCTTCTTCCCGCATTACCGGCTCAGCTTCTTCCCTCATTGTTGTATCATCGTATTCAGGGAACCCATGGCCAGGATAGCTGTCGTCGTCCTCTTATTCTTCATTGTCTTCCATCATAACCCCTCTTTCTCCATGCTTGGTCCAAACATTGTAGTGGGGCATGAAACCGGACTCAAACAAGTGGACGTGAATGGTTCTTGACGTAGAGTAATTGCGACCATTCTTACAGCCAGCACATGGACAATGCATAAAACCATCCGCTCGCTTGTTTGCCTCAGCCACAAGCATAAAAGTACGCACACCATTAATGAACTCGGGAGAGCATCGGTCATCGTACATCCATTGCCGGCTCATCTTCAATACACAGCACCGAAAACATCAAATTAATACAATACATAAAGTTCATACATAAAGAGCATACAACACTTCAATGCAACAAACAAATAACTCTCTAGCTAAAGAATTTAAATGCAACAACAAATGCGATCAAGATTGCAACTAAGGTAACAATTGATCCAACAACATAATGATACCAAGCCTCACTATGAATGGCATATTTTCTAATCTTTCTAATCTTCAAGCGCATTTTCTCCATCTTAATCTTGTGATCATCGACGACATCGGCAACATGCAACTCCAATTCCATCTTCTCCCCCTCAATTCTTTTCAATTTTTCATTCAAATCCTCGTTTTCTCTTTCAACTAAATTTAACCTCTCGACAATAGGGTCGGTTGGAATTTTGGGTTCAACTACCTCCTACATACAAATATCTATGTCAACTTGATGGGCATAATTTGTCATAAACACGAAATGCAATAAATAGTTTTAAAAGAGAATATACCACATCTAAATCATAACCCGGACGAGGGCCGACGGGGACGGATATCAAAACCATGGCACTATGCATAACAAACAACGTATGGGTAAGATAATTATACGAGTAACTATATATCCAAATCACACAAACATCATTTTTATATAAAACTTCATGAACAAGAGGCTCACCACAAGGTGGTGCCGGCGACGGGACGTTGCAGCGATCGACGGTGGTTACGACAGAGATTTAGAAGGTACTAAGTAAACCACACCTACATATGCAAAACTAAGTGTTATTTTTGACCTCAAATTGCATATAAATCAAATACTAGCACATATATATAATTCCTCCCAAATTATTAAACTCAGAAATCAATCACTATATAAAGCATTCACGAGCTAATCTAGCAATGAGAGATGAAACGAAAGAGTTGCTAACCTTTGTGATCATTTGAATGGATGGGGGCCTTCAAATCTTGGGCAAAATGTGTGATGAGCTTGAGAGGAAGAGGGAAAAGAACAGAGAGGGAGAGGGGAAAGGGGAAGAACAAAGCGAGCTCGGGTGGACGAAGGGTCTATGTAGGACGACCTTTAGTACCGGTTCGTGATACGACCTGGTACTAAAGGTGCTGGAGGGGCCCCGGACTGACAACATCCTGCCACCACTCACTTTACGAACCGGTGCTAAAGGTTTGCCACGAACCGGTACTAATGAGAGCGGCCCGGCTAGCCATTGGAACCGGCACTAATGTACACATTAGTGCTCAAATTCAAACCGGCACTAATGTGGTTCACGTTTGACCCTTTTTCTACTAGTGCCATCTAACTGGTCTAAGATTCAAAGATTCATGAATGTGCTTGGTTTAAGGAATTTTATTACTGTAGGCCGGCATCTATCCATGCATGCTATAGCCAGTCTTTGACATGCGCCATCCACCCCACCTCCCAATGCATTTTCTATTTGACCCTTAAATATCAATCTACTATATCTTTTGAATTGAAAGTTTAAATTAAGTTTCTTTTGCATATTTGTGTTCTTTTTGTCGAGAAATTTTGAACAAGACCAATCTTGAATACATTTTGATAACTTGAATAAAGTTTCACATATACTTTTTTGAATGGTCACCGGGCGGGGAGGGAGGGGGGGAGCTTCCGCACCTGAATATGCTACCACTCAAACAAGGTTACAAGGGAAAATACATCATTGCCTCATGCAGATGGCAACCTGGAGAACAGAAATAATAGCCATTGGCAAGCATTGTCTCTAAGCTCAATGTTTTTGAAACAAAAAAAATCCAATGATAGAAATCAACTACAATGTTCCTCAAGGAAATTGTAGAACGGGTAAATTTCATCTCTAAACATAGCAGCATTCCTTGAGTCCCAAATTTTCCATATGATTGAGGGAGCCAGAGTTGGCTAGACATTGGGGTCTAGCCCATCTCGACAAACAACATCTTGAATCTCATCCAAAATGTTTGGAGCCGAGAGGCCAAGAAGTAGCCAAACTTGAGTTGCAAAGGAGCAATGGCCATACAGAAGAATGGCATCCCCGCAGGTCTCTTGGCATCATGGACAATCAGCAGATCGAGTAATATGCTTGTGGAGCATGTTGGCCTTGGTGTTTAGCCTGTCACGAAAGAGAAGCCAACCAAATATTTTAACCTTGATTTGAACTTTAGAAGACCAAATTAAATCATGATATAAGTCAAATTATTCTTCGGCAGTGACGATATTGTAAGCATTTCTGGCTGGGAAGGGCATCCCATGAGCGAGCGATCTTTCGTCTGGCCTGTCCAAGGAGCGAAAATCCTGCAACAACAATAACACACATTCCAATTCTGTTGCGGCAGCACTTCTAAGGCAATTCCGCAGGGTAGATAATAGCCAAGTTCCCAAACAGTAGCCAATAGGACCTTGTCATTGACAGAGTGTGAGTGAAGGTTTAGGAAAGCTATTTTTAGAGGAGAGACGTTGCAAGTTAGGACAAAGGAGGAGTCAATCAGTGTCTTTAGGTTCTGGTTGACCACCTTCCCTAGGAAGGAAGGTCTAGAAGCTTTTCTGCGATATTGTGGGAGTATTTTTGGTGGTACCAGCGCATCCAAGGAAGCCCTGGGTTTTGTACTTACTTAACAGGGAATTTCGTAAGAAGGCACTGGTTCCGAAGCTAATTTTTTTAATGCCTAGACCACCTCATTCCTTAGGTTTGCAGAAGTTTTTCCAAGTGATAAGGATGCTAGCACCCCTGCATGTTTCCTTGGCTTACCAAAAAATGGCTCAACGAATTGCATATAATTTGTCCAGTATGTATTTTAGATGGCGAAAAAGGTACATATGATAAATTATCAGAGAATCTAGGACAGAGGAGAGAAGTGTTAGGAAAGCACCTTTGGACAGTAGCCAAACAACCCAACCGAAGAGGAATTTTCGAAAGCTGTCAATGATAGGGTAGAAAGCTGTCAATGATAGGGTCGAAAGCTGTCAATGATAAGGGGAGCTTAATAGGGGAAAGTGGAAGGCCAAGGTAGGTAGGTGGAAAGATTTCGCAATTGCACTGCATCGCACATGCCATGGAGTTGTCCAATGACACAAGGAATGCAAATGTGCGAAGGGGAAGTTTCGCATATTGGAACTTGATAGACGTAATATCGAGTTTTCACTAAGTTTCAGCAAGTTCTACCAAGTTTCATATGATTTTAGGGTTTTAGGGTTCTGCTCTTAGGGCTTAAGTCTTAGCGCTTAGGGTTAATGGTTTAAGTTTTAAAATTTGGGCTTTGCTGAATTTATCATCGTTCCTATCAAATTTTAGTAGTTGAAACTTGTCAAAAATATTAAAAGTGGTCTTGTTTCAAATCCCTTGTCACAAGGAACACGAATATGCAGACGATGTATAAATTGGAATTCTTATTTCAAAAGATATAATAGATTCAAATTTGTAAGACTCAAAAAAAGAAATGAGAACTGGGACGGGTGGAGCTGCCAAAAGCACAAAGAACAAACCAATTTATGAATTACAAAGCAATCGAACAACCAGAAATCTGCATGCTACCACACCTACATGCCACAGATTGTTGCCCATATTTATAATGGTAAATAATATCCAAAACGATGAAAGTACAACTTGACGGAGATGACCTATACAAAATAAAATTACATTGCAAAATATAGTAGAGGAATGGGACACCCACAAAGACCATCTCTAGACCATACTTTCAATAGGGAGATATCCACTCATCCCTAGAGATGAGGTGTACAAGTCTTTGAAGAAGCAACGGTTGTTGCATCACCACATGCATAATAGTCTTGCAATACATCACTAGCAATCCAAATGGTTGGAGAAACCAAAAAATGCCGCAAAACAACACGGAATAAGATGTCGAAATTGCCACCAAATGACCAGCCAATTGATCATCTTAAAACACACAACAAGTGCCAAGACCCGAATAGGGCCAACGGATCTGGGGACAAAAACTCTCTAAGGCCCTTCATCGATGTCGGATTGGAAGTCGTCCGGGTAGGGAGTGATCGGGTAGATCTTATTCCAATACGCCAACACTGCCACCACCTCGTAAATGTTGTTCGGGAAACAAAACCTAAGGGAGAGAAAACAGAATGGCCGAATGGGTCCCAACTCCTCTTGTCGTCGATGAGGCCATCAAACGAGGAAAAGGATGGGATCCGATGCGGTGGTGTAGGGGAGAAGCTTGACGGGGGAGGCTAGGGTTGGGAGAGGCCGCTGTGTTGAAAGACTACGTTATAGTCTTAGCGCTTTTAGTAACCGCAATTTTTATTTTGCTTTCTAGGAAAAATTTACTCATGGACAACGTGCTATTAAACTTAAGGCATCTAGCTAGATCTCGTGCAAATAAGACCCGGTTTATACTATGCAGAAAAAATGGTGTATATGGCTTTCAACTTACACTGACCTTTCTTTGGCACAGTAAGTATATAGTGTGCAGATTCGTGCCTGCATGATCACTATTGCAGGAATGCCTAGCAAGCTCTTAGTGGAGCCCACTAGTGACCTCCTGCAACTGCTATCACCATATTAGTGGCGAACGCGCGCCCGCCACTAATCATATACTTACCTGTGACGGGCTTCCTCTTGCGCCGGCCACAATTATATTATGACAACTAAAAATAAAAAACAATGACAGTTCAGCATTTTTCGTTGCAGTTGCAACTTTTTTTAGTTTAGCGATAATATCGATACCCTAATGTCATAAATAGCATAGCATACTTCAAATACACACTTTAGTTGAACCACTCTCTAATATTTAATACTTACACAGTACAGTATAATAAGTGATACAATCAATAAAGTGCTAGCTAGTACCATACAATTACTCATACGACATTCAGATTGCCACCAAAACTATACGTACTATGGTGACTGCAGGACATCGTACCACAGATAGATTTTGTTGCCTCCCTGGGCCTCCTCAAATTCGTGAAGAAATAGTCAGAATGCCTTCCCAGGTTGCATCCCTTATTTTGTGGCAATCTGAATCCTACTTGGACCATTGAAATACGTTTTCTGTGCCTCATTGGGGACACCGAGGGTCAAGGATATGTCATTTTTAACAGCATTGTGATACGTCTCCAACATATCTATAATTTCTGAAGTATTCATGCTATTATATTATGAACCTTGGATGTTTTATATGAATTTGTATGCTATTTTATATGATTTTTGGGACTAACCTATTAACCTAGAGCCAGTGCCAGCTTCTGTTTTTTTCCTTGTTTTAGAGTATCACAGAAAAGGAAAATCAAACGGAGTCCAATTGACCTAAAACTTGACGGAGCTTATTTTTGGACCAGAAGAAGGCCATGGAGTAAAAGAGTTGGGCCAGAAGAGTCCCGGGCTGCCCACGAGGGTGGAAGGCGCCCCCTGGGCGCGGCCCCTACCTCGTGGACAGCCCGGAGACCCCCCCTGACTTGTTCTCGACGCCAAAACCTCTTATATATACAGAAACCTCCAGAAATTAACCTAGATCAGAAGTTCCGCCGTCGCAAGCCTCTGTAGCCACGAGAAATCAATCTAGGTCCTCCCTGGCACCCTGCCGGAGGGGGCCATCATCACCGGAGGGCATGGAGGAGGATCCTGGAGGGGCCATCATCATCATGAAGGCCAAGGGCCAGAGGGAGAACCTCTCCCCATCTAGAGGGGAGGCCATGGATGAGGAAGCACAAGGGGGAGAACCCCTGCTCCTCTCTCTCGGAGGGGAATCATCGCCGCGGTGATCGTCTTCATCAACATCACCATCATCATCTCTTTTACGCGGTCCACTCTCCCGCACCCCACTGTAATCCCTACTTGAACATGGTGCTTTATGCCACATATTATGATCCAATGATGTGTTGCCATCCTATGATGTTTTGAGTAGATATCCTTTGTCTTTGGGTTGATTGATGATCTAGATTTGTATGAGTTGTATGTTTTACTTTGGTGCTGTCCTATGGTGCCCTCCGTTTCGCCAAGCATGAGGGATTCCCGCTATAGGGTGTTGCAATATGTCCATGGTTTGTTTATTATCTGCGTTGCGTGAGTGACTGAAACACAAACATGGATAAGCGGGACATGGCGTATGGGAATAAAGAGGACTTGATACTCTAATGATATGGTTGGGTTTTACCTTAATGATCTTTAGTAGTTGCGGATGTTTGCTAGAGTTCCAATCATAAGTGCATATTATCCAAGAAGAGAAAGTATGTTAGCTTATGCCTCTCCCTCATATGAAACTGCAATAGTGATTACTCGACTTGTTAGCAATTGCCTAGGACAATTCCGCACACCGATACACCATTATTCCACACTCGCTATTTATAATATTTATTAATATATTCTAAATTTATGATAATAGCACCTACTTTAATATTTTAGCTTTCCGATATAATACAAACTTATCCACTTCATACAAACAACGTAGTTTTATTTCCCGTTTCTAGTTGGAAGCAAACATTCGGTGTACGTAGAGTCGTATCAGTGGCAGATAGGGCTTGAGAGAATATTGATCTTACCTTTAGCTCCTTGTGGGTTCGACACTCCATACTTGTCACTTCCACCTTTGGAAATTGCTATGATGTTTCTCTGCACTTGGGGATTATCAAGCTCTTTTCTGGCGCCATTGCCGGGGAGCAATAGCGTGGGGTTGATATTCTCGTGTGTGTTTGTTTGCTTTCTTCAATAAGTAGATTTTGTTTTTCCTTTTTTGTTTCTGTTTAGTTGTGGGTGAAACATACAAAAAATTTAAAATAATTAAATTACAAAAACATTACTTGCCTCTCATGCCTAAAAAGTTTTTCAAAAAAGAGAAGTGATTGGAAAGTTATGCATTGAAGAAGTGAGGGTCGACCTTGAGCACTCGTGTTCGTGCTCACGGAAACAATGTAGAATTTTTCATGGAAGTTTCTCTGTAAATAATTATCCCCTTATATATCCATTGTATTATAAAAATAATGTGCCAAGCTTTGGTTTTAGGATGATTAGATTGCTTGTTTACTATGTGCAGAACAAAAACAGAAACTTTGGCTATAACGTGTGATTTTACATTTTTACTACAAAGTCAAATGGGTCAGAAACTTTTTGTACATTACTTCTGTACAAATTTTTCAAATTTTCAAATTTATTTCATATATTTTGGAGTTACAGAAGTTTACTAAACCTCTAGATTACTACAAACTGTGCTGTTTTAGATAGATTCTATTTTTCGTGTGTTGTTTGCTTATTTTGATGCATCTATGGCTAGTATCGGAGGGTATGAACAATAGAGAAGTTGGAATACAGTAGATATAGTTCTAATATGAAATTAGAATTAGTTTGCAATAGTACCTAAAGGTAGTGATTTGCTTTATTATACTAACGGATCTCACAAAGTTTTTGTTAAAGTTTTGTGTGGATGAAGTGTTCGAAGAACGAGGAGTTACCGATGTGATAAGAATAAAGAGAGGAAAGAGCTCAAGCTTGGGTATGCCCAAGTCACCCCAAGTAAATACTCTAAGGATACTCAGGCATCTAAACTTGGGGATGCCCTGGTTGGCATCCCATCTTTCTTCTTCAACAATTATCGGTATACCTCGGTTTTTGTTTTGTTCACATGATTTGGGTCCTTTGTGTTTTTTTCTTTAAGAACCATTCTAGTATGAGATGTCCCCTCATAAATTTATAGAATACTTCATGAGCTTCACTTATATCTTTTAAGTATGATTGAGGGAGTCATGGATT
The DNA here is from genome assembly GCF_018294505.1 of Triticum aestivum. Classification (NCBI taxonomy): domain Eukaryota; kingdom Viridiplantae; phylum Streptophyta; class Magnoliopsida; order Poales; family Poaceae; genus Triticum; species Triticum aestivum. Next base: position 688,761,789 of record NC_057812.1, read on the forward strand.
AGGGGGTATCCGGACAGCCGGACTATATCCTTTGGCCGGACTGTTGGACTATACAGATACAAGATTGAAGACTTCGTCCCGTGTCTGGATGGGACTCTCCTTGGCATGGAAGGCAATCTTGGCAGTACGGATATTTAGATCTCCTTCCTTGTAACCGACTCTGTGTAACCCTAGCCCCTTTCGGTGTCTATATAAACCGGAGGGTTTAGTCCGTAGGACCAACAACAACAATCATACCATAGGCTAGCTTCTAGGGTTTAGCCTCTTCGATCTCGTGGTAGATCAACTCTTGTAATACTCATATCATCAAGATCACTCAAGCAGGAGTAGGGTTTTACCTCCATCGAGAGGGCCCGAACCTGGGTAAAAACATCGTGTCCCCTGTCTCCTGTTACCATCCGCTTAGACGCACAGTTCGGGACCCCCTACCCGAGATCCGCCGGTTTTGACACCGACATTGGTGCTTTCATTAAGAGTTCCTCTGTGTCGTCATCGTCAGGCTTGATGGCTCCTTCGATCATCGATAGGAATGCAGTCCAGGGTGAGACTTTTCTCCTCGGACAGATCTTCATATTCGGCGGCTTCGCACTGCGGGCCAACTCGCTTGGCCATATGGAGCAGATCGAGAGTTATGCCCCTGGCCACCAGGTCAGGTTTGGAAGCTTAAACTACATGGCCGACATCCGCGAAGACTTGATCTTCGACGGATTCGAGCCCCTGCCGAGTGCACCGCACGGTCACGATGAGCATGATTTAGCTCTACCATCGGACAATGTTCAGGAGACCGCACCGACAACCGCTCCGACCCTCAATTCGGAGCCAATTGCGCCATCCATGGACGGGTGGATAGACCCCGCCACGGAGGCCGCAATCTCAGCGGCGATCGAGCCGAGTATTGACCTTACCCTTCACGAGAGCCGTGACGCCAAACTGCCGGACTCTTCCCCGGCCACGAACTCCGAACCACCTGCGCCCGTGCCTATCGAATCCGACTAGGCGCCGATCATGGAGTTCACCTCCGCGGATATCTTTCAGCACTCGCCCTTCGGCGACATACTGAACTCATTAAGGTCTCTCTCCTTGTTAGGAGAGTCCTGGCCGAACTATGTCTGGGAGGATTGGGATGCGGATTGTCGTGGTTTTGTCACGGCAGATGTCCTAGAGAAAGGACTTAGTCGTGGAGCCATCGCGACGGGTTAGCTTGAAGGGGTTAAAGTAGACACAGGGACACAAGAGAGTTTATACTAGTTCGGCCCCTTCAATGAAGGTAAAAGCCTACGTCTAGTTGTGATGGAATTGATGGGGTTTCGATGACTAGGGAGCAAACAAGCTTTGCCTATGTCTCGAGTTGTTGTCTGTTGTCCTTGAACCGCCACCGGGTCGTCCCCTTATATACACGGGTGACTCCCGTCGGCTTACGGAGTCCCAATACCGGCTAATAGATGTGTCCGGTTTGGTCTCTACTTATTCCTAACTTACAATACACGTTAATTACTAACGCCGGTTTACGGCTACAGGCCTTGAACCGGCCATGGGCCTTGAGCCCTCCTCTGTCTTCTTGGGCTTTAACATACTTAACTACTACCGAAGTAACCCGACCCAGATAGGCCGGTTTACGCCCAATAGTAATATCCCCAACATTAGGCCCCAGATTGATTTGAACGGATTCATGTCAATCCTTTAACAAAAGCTTCATCTTCAACATCTTCTCGTAAATTGGTAAACTGCCATGATGTCATGTTCTCTGATTGCTGTAAACCGGAGTGACGTCACCTGTCATAATGAAGCTATCCATTATGCTTCTTTGTTTAATAGATCGGCGGAAATCGAGACGACAACTCCGTTTTGTGGCCCCTTGATTGTCGCGCCTGACTCATGTTCTTTTGCCTTATCAATATGACCGAAGGGTCATTTATTTTCTCCTTCCGCGCCTTCTTCGTCTTCCTCGCGTCGCTAGCCTCGGAGCTCCGCCGCCGCCGTCGACCTCTGCCTCATCCTTGGCCGCTGCATCAACCTAAGGGCACCAGAGCATCGCGGCAACCTTCCGTATCTTCCTCAGCTCTAGTAAATCTTCTATCCTTTCCGCCGCAGATCTGACCTAGGGTTTCGCAGTTCTTCAGTGTTCATCGTCTGCCTCTTGCTCATACGATAGATCTTTAGATGAATCCGCAAATCTTTACTATGTGCAATGATAGTTGTTTATCCTTCGCCTTCGCTTGCACATCTCAAAACCATAGATCTGTATGTACGTCTTGTTCATTGATTCGGTACTGCTCCGTTTGGACCTCTGAATATTTATCTTTTTTCTGAACTCGCTTCAGATCCAATGCTATAAGGAAATCTTGTGAAACCTATTTCTGCGTACTTGTCCATCCGCAATGCTTAGATCAGGCGGTTTAACCTTATAGAAATTTTTTCCAAACCGTTATATGCCATTAGTCCCCTTATTGAACCGCCAGATGCTTGTTGCTTCATAAAACTCTGGTTCAGATAGTCCTGTCTCTGGTTTAACAGTGCCCATACCAATGTATCTTGATCAAATGCATTTTTGAACCGGGATCTTCTACCTTGTAGATTTCATCATGGCCAAGCAAGTGTATGAGTGCAATTGGGTTCCTTCTTGCGTCACAGAAGCTGAACTGGACGATTTAGTCCTGATTGGCGCTTTAGGCAGCAAAGATACCATCCATTGGAGGGCTCTTGGCAAAGAATGCCCTCCCACACCTCGAGAAGGAGAGGTTGTTTTTTTCGTAGATCACTTAGCCCGGGGCTTTAAGCCGCCCGGTTCTAAATTTTACCGGGATGTTTTAGCCGATTTCCAGCTCCATCCACAAGATACTGGCCCCAACTCTGTTACAAATATGTGTCACTTCCAAGTGCTCTGTGAAGCGTTCTTTCAAGAGGAGCCAACAGTGGAATTGTTTAGAGACCTTTTCCATCTAAACCGCCGTACTGAGTTTACTGACGGCTCCAATACGGAGTTGGGTGGCATGGCGATTCAGAAAAGGAAAGAGGTCACATACCCTCATGCCAAACTGCATAGCCACCCCAAAGAATGGAATTAGACATGGTTCTACTTCAAAGACACCTCCCCTGCTAGTGAGAATCCCTTGCCTGGCTTTCGTCCGGAGCGGCTCAGCAATACACACCCTTTTCCACAAAGATTGACTGCACAGGAGAGAAGTAAATATGCTCCTCAACTATCAAAGCTTAACTGGGGTCGATCTCGCTCGCTGTTGGATATCATGGAGCATACTGCCCCTTAGTCGGTGCTCCGGTTTGATGTGCGAGTATACTGGCAGTGTTGATGACCCACTGCGACATTCCAAAATCCAGCTCACCGATGAAGAAATCACAGAGGCTGCGAATAAGATGCTGAATGAACCGGAACACGCCTGTGCTAGAAACGGCCTGCTTCCCTTCTGTGCCACCAACAAACTGCCAGCTGTAAGACTTTGATTTTTCTTTTTGCTGAATCTGTTAATGATATATCTGGTCTTTGTTTAATATCAGTGTCTGTGTAATTAGGGCAATGATCCGTTTTGGAGCAAGAAACTGCCGCAGGAGAAACTAGAAAAACTAGACAAACCGGAAAGGGCAACTCGGCAAAAGACTAAAGCTGTGAAGAAGACTGCCCACAGGAAAAGAACCACTGCATCTTCTAATCCGGCCCCTGATGATGATGTGGATAATCCAGATTTTGAGGTAGAGCTTGACTCACTTAGTTTATTTCTCATGCATCTTAATGATGATGATATTTGTCAGGATGATGCCGAAGCCAGCCACGCGGATGTTGCAGAGGTAATTATTCTCTCTTCTGATTCAGAAACTTTGCCTTCACAAAAAATCCGTCAGGCAAACCGGAAAGTTAAATTTTCTCATCCTCTTGCTTAATTCGATCCTAAATTTCTTATGAAGACCCAACAACACGAAGCTCGTCGCACAACCCGGCACAACGGCCAGGTAGTTACCTCCACCGGTTTACCGAACAGTCCGGTTCGGAAACGCCATTCAGAGGTCTCTAATTTGCTTGTCAGTGCTTGTCCTAAAGCGGGCTGCTTTCGTCAACCTCTTAATCCGTCTGACTCCGATTACCAGGTTACTTCCCACTCATCTTCTGGCGAGTCATCGGCTACTCAGCTCCCACTGCTCAAAACGGTGTTTGGGTAAGCTATACTTATTGTGATGTTTGCAGTACATCACCTTAGAACATATGCTATATTTGATTTTGTTATTCTTCTCAGGGCCAAACCTAGGCCAAGCAAGAAGGCCCGCCTGGACAAAGCGGCCGAAGAAGATGTCGTTCTTGAACCAGGCAAGACACCCAATCTTGAAGCGACTCTTCCTAAGGATATACCCAACGATCCACCGCAGCAAGACGATGATCTTATTGCCGAAGAGAGACGTACTGACACCTCAGGTCCTGTCAATCAGCCCACAGGTTCCATCCGGATTGAAAGCTCCACCAGTCTAGCAAAACCTACCAACAAGCCAACAGCCCCAGTGCAAACCGGCGGTACCCAGGATGATGAGGTTGTCATTACTGGCACTGGCCATACTGAGCCAAGCAATCCTGTCGCTTTATCCAAACATTCTGCCAAGGAAGAATTTGCTGCCTTTGGCAAAGGCAAGTGGAACGCTGATCTGATGACTTATGGTGCTCTGAACGCCCAAGATATCCATTCCGGCTATCTGAACCGGTTGTATACCAGTCGCGACTATGAAGCTGGTCTGGTTAATATGATGAAAGAGAAATATGAGGTAACTTCCATATGCTCCTTCCTGCTTGTATGCTTCCATTCTTGCTGACTCTCCTAGCCCCTAAGGGCCGGTTTGTAATATTCTTTCAAACCGGGACTTACCAATATAAATCTTGATGCTTTGAAATTCGCTGATGTAGCCCCCAAGGGCCGGTTCAACTTAACGTAGTTAAACCGGTACTTTAAATAATTGAAATTGCCGCATCAGAATATATACGAGCAAATAGCCATTAGCCCCCAAGTGCCAAGTTGAATACTTGTATTAATCTTGGGACTTTGTAAGCAATTGAAAGATGAAGATTGAATATGCATTAGCCCCCAAGTGCTAAGTGCATAACTTGTTATGTGATTGGTACTTGAATCCTTATACCGATTTATTGAAGCATATATCTGTATGCATGCAGGCGGAGCTGAAGATGAAAGAAAACCAAGTGACTGATCTCCAAGAAAACCTGAAAACCCAATAGGCTGAAACCTCAAAAGCAAAAGAGGAATTGGCCAGCGCTTTAAGCGCCATGGAGCAGCTTAAGGAGAGCTTCAAGAAGAAGCGGGCGGATTGGGACACTGAAAAGTCCGTTTTGATCAAACGAGCAGAGGATGCCGAGGCTGCACTAAAACCAGTGGCGGATGAACTGACCAGCATAAAGCGGCACGTGCATGCCATGACTACTGCTATCTTTGGTAAGCCAGTTTGCCTTCTGAATTGGCTCTTCCTTCTGACAGAGTCTCTGGTTTATTAACCCTTTATGGTATTTCAGGGACACACATTGGTCACTTGGGCTCAGATGTGCGGAAGAAACTAAAAGCCGCCTATACATTGGTTGAACAATTGTATACTGGTGCCCAGCGGATCATCTGTACCGCATCTCATAACAAACCAGCGCCCACTTTGATTCAAGATACTCTGATGAAACTATCGGTGCTTCCTGCCCGGGTTGAAGAGCTGAAGAAATCTGCTGCTCGAACCGGTGCAATCAATGCCTTAATCCGGGCAAAAGCCTGGGTGCCGGATTTTGATCCTATTGAAGCGGCTCAGGGCTATCCCAGCTTGAAGGAAGACGGGTCAGAATTTGGTGAAGCGGATCTACGAGCAATAAACCGGGAGGTATGTCCGCTAGCTTGTCAATTGGCTGAGGAAGCAGACTTGTCTCATTATCAAGCCTAATATGACAGTCAGAACAAGCGAATAGCTGCACCAATCCATGAATCGGAAAATCTGATCCCTCCAATCCATAAGCATACTTACGCTCCCGATATTGACCCGTCATTGCTGATCCATGATGAAGCAGTTTTTCAAGCATTAATGGGAATCGACTGGACAACTGTGGATTTCCAGCCACTGGGTAGAGAAACGGAGGCTGAAGCGGCGCAGGATGACCCACAACCATCAGGCCAGGCTGGTGACCAAGCTTGAACCGGAAGCCGGTTTTAAAACTGCCTCTCCTTTGCGAAAAACAATTATATTATTATGGGAACCATGTTGCCTTGTAATAGGCTAGCTGATACCTTTGATGTTGATATGCCTTCGTGCATAATTTGTTCTTCCTGTGGTAATGAACTTTCCAAAATACTTTCTGAAATGAAAAATTCGTCAAGTGCCACCACGGTTGTACCGTAAGGTGGAATATGATGTCTGCATATATGAAATCAAAACAAAATTTTAAGTATATGATCAAATTTTTGAGATACATAATACCTGCCATCGTTGAGCGTGAAGTTGGCTTGGCCAATCTTGAAGCGAAGTTTTGCAAACCCACACTATTGAGGAGATAACAGCTCCTGTATATATATATGACTCTGGTTTACCATGTAAACCGTGCCGGGTTATAATAAACATCGTGTTACTCCATAAGAGGATGTTAACAACAAGGATCAAACCGGGCAAATATTCTCCGGATTGACGTGAACTGTGTTCCGTCAATGGATTGGTTTAAAAACTTTGTCGGTTTAAAAAAAGCAATAAACAGCAAAAAAAACCCCTTCAAAGAAAAGTGTAAATCAAGTGCAATGAAAAAACGTTGCAAAAAAAAGGTTTATGTGAACTGATCAGATGGTGTTACCATGGCCGAACACGACCAAGCTCCCGTTAGGTGTAACTATGGTTCTAGTCAGCCAGGTCCCCAAATGAAACCGTGGCATTTATGCCGATCAAGTGGCATGGTCATGGTTCGGGTTCGACCAAGCCCCCAAGTGATTCTGTGGCCTTAAGCTGATCAAGAGGCATGACTGGTTCAGACATGACCAAGTCCCCAAGTGATCTGGTGGCTCTCGCCTATCAAGAGGCATGGTATTGGTTCGGACACGACCAATCCTCCAAGTGATATAACACGATACTTTTAGCAAACCGAACTCAAGGGGTAAACCGGAAGCCGCTTTAGAACAACTCCGTGTAACCACACATGATGTAAAAGAAACAGATACCCCGCTTCAGCTGAGGTTCCTGTTTGTTATAGTTAATATATACATCATTGTAATATGTACATAAGTAGAACCGATGGCTCAGGTATAATAAGGCCGAAGATGAGCTATGTTCCATGGCCTGTTGGTCTCCTCCTCTGATGTACTTGAGTCCTTATGTTCTCGAATATCGACCAGATAGTATGACCCGTTGTGCAGATTCTTGCTGACCACGAAAGGCCCCTCCCAAGGTGGGGATAACTTATGCATATCAGTCTGATCTTGGATGAGCCGAAGCACCAAATCTCCTTCCTGAAAGGTTCTGGTTCTGACTCGGCGACTATGATAACGACGAAGATCCTGCTGGTAAATCGCCGATCAGGCGGCTGCGATGTCACGCTCTTCATCCAACTGGTCCAAAGCATCTTGTCATGCTGTCTCGTTGTCCGCCGTTACACGAGGTGAATCATGACGGATATCACTGGGGAGAACCGCCTCCGCTCCATAAACCATGAAGAACAGTGTGTATCCTGTTGATCTGTTGGACATTGTATTGATGCTCCATAACACAGATGATAATTCTTCTACCCAACAACCCGGCGTTCTCTGCAAAGGAACCATGAGCCGGGGCTTGATGCCTCTCAAGATCTCTTGATTAGCTCTTTCAGCTTGACCATTGGACTGTGGATGTGCCAGTGATGAAATGTCGAGCCGGATGTGCTCCCGTTTGCAGAACTCCTTCATAGCACCTTTGGACAAATTGGTACCATTATCTGTGATGATACTGTGTTGGAAAGCCAAACCGGAAAATCACTTTTTTAATGAACTGAACCGCCGTAGCCGCATCACACTTGCTAACAGGTTCTGCCTCCACCCACTTTGTAAACTTGTCAACCGCCACCGGGAGGCGGGTCTTCTTATCTTTGGACCTTTTGAAAGGCCCAACCATATCCAGCCCCCAAGTCGCAAACGGCCAAGTAATTGGAATCATTCTCAATTCTTGAGCCGGTACATGAGCAAGTCTTGAAAACCTTTGGCAACCTTCACATCGTATGATCAGACCCTCCGCATCAGCATGAGCAGTTAACCAATAGAAGCCATGGTGAAATGCTTTAGCCACCAGAGACTTTGAACCGGCGTGGTGACCACAATCTCCTTCGTGGATCTCACGCAAAATTTCACGGCCTTCTTCAGGAGACACGCAGCGTTGAAAAGCTCCTGATACACTGCAATGATGCAACTCGCCGTTGATGATAGCCATGGACTTGGATCCCTGGATTATCTGCCGGGCCAGAATCTCATCCTCTGGCAACTCGCCCCGGTTCTTGTACGCCAGGTAAGGAAGCGTCCAATCCGGAATAACATGAAGAGCCGCCACCAATTGAGCCTCCGGATCAGGAATAGCCAAATCCTCTTCACCAGGGATCTTGATCGACGGGTTGTGCAGCACATCCAGAAAAACATTGGGCGGGACCGTTTTGCGCTGAGAGCCCAGCCGGCTTAAAGCGTCCGCCGCTTCATTTTTCCGCCGGTCCACGTGGTCCACCTGATAGCCTTTGAAATAACCTGCAACAGTATCCACCTCCCGACGATACGCTACCATGAGTGGGTCCTTGTAGTACCAAGTGCCAGACACTTGCTGAGCCACAAGGTCCGAGTCACCGAAGAACTTAACTCGACTTAGATTCATCTCCTTAGCCATCCGGAGACCATGGAGCAAGGCTTCATACTTAGCTGCATTGTTAGTACAAGGGAACATTAAGCGGAGAACATAACAAAACTTATCACCTCGTGGGGAAGTTAATACGACTCCAGCCCCCGAGCCTTCCAACTGCCTGGATCCGTCAAAATGGATGGTCCAATACGTGTGATCCAGCTTTTCTTCAGGTGCTTGCATTTCTGTCCAATCATTGATGAAATCAACAAGTGCTTGAGACTTAACCGCTATCCGTGGCACATACTTCAAACCGTACGGCCCCATCTCTATGGCCCACTTTGCAATCCGGCCAGCTGCTTCCTGGTTCTGGATGATATCTCCCAAAGGAGCAGAACTAACCACTGTAATTGGGTGCCCTTGGAAATATTGTTTAAGCTTCCGGCTTGCCATAAAAACCCCATACACCAGCTTCTGCCAATGCAGATACCTTTGCTTGGACTCAATGAGCACCTCGCTGATATAATAGACCGAACGTTGAACCGGATGCTCCTTACCTGCCTCCTTTCGCTCCATCACAATAGCCACGCTGACCGCCCGAGCATTAGCAGCAACATATAGCAATAACGGCTCCTTGTCAATGGGAGCGGCGAGCACAGGCGGATTGGCCAATTGCCGCTTTAAGTCCTCAAATGCTTCATCAGCAGCAAAACTCCAGACAAACTGATCCGTCTTTTTCAACATCTGATACAAAGGGATTGCCTTCTCACCAAGGCGACTGATAAACTGGCTTAGCGCGGCAATCCGTCCTGCCAGGCGTTGAACATCGTTGATACACTTCGGTTTAGCCAGGGAGGTGATAGCCGTGATCTTCTCCGGATTAGCCTCAATTCCCCTGTTGGACACCAGAAAACCCAATAGCTTGCCCGCCGGTACACCAAAGACACACTTGTCCGGATTAAGCATCATCTTGTATGTTCTCAGGTTATCAAAGGTTTCCTTCAAATCATCAATCAGAGTCTCCTTCTCCCTAGACTTAACCACGATATCATCGACGTAAGCATGTACATTACGGCCAATCTGCTTGTGAAGACAATTTTGTACACACCGTTGGTAAGTTGCCTGGGCACTCTTGAGCCCGAAGGGCATAGACACACAGCAGAAGGCTCCAAAAGGAGTTATAAATGCTGTCTTCTCCTGGTTCTTAACTGCCATTTTGGTCCGATGATAGCCAGAATACGCATCCAAAAAACTTAAACGCTCACAACTCGCCGTAGCATCACTAATTTGATCAATACGGGGGAGGGCAAAAGGATCTGCTGGAGAAGCCTTATTAAGATCTATGTAATCCACACACATGCGCCAGGTGCCGTTTTTCTTGAGGACCAGCACCGGATTGGCAAGCCACTCAGGGTGAAAAACTTCAACAATAAAGCCAGCTGCTAAGAGCCTGGCTACCTCTTCTCCAATCGCCTTGCGTCTTTCTTTGTTAAACCGGCGGAGGAACTGTTTCACCAGTTTATATTTAGGATCCACATTAAGTATGTGCTCAGCGAGTTGCCTCGGTACACCTGGCATGTCAGAGGGCTTCCATGCAAAAATGTCCCGATTCTCACGGATGAACTCGATGAGAGTGCTTTCCTATTTCGGATCCAAGTTGGCACTGATGCTGAAATGCTTGGACGAATCGCCAGGTACGAAGTCAACAAGCTTAGTTTCTGCTGCCGATTTGAACTTCAGGGCCGGATCATGCTCCGTAGTTGGCTTCTTCAACGGGGTCATGTCCGCCGGATCAACATTGTCTTTATAGTAATTCAACTCCTCGGTGGCACAAACCGACTCTGCATAAGCCGCATCTCCTTCCTCGCATTCCAAAGCGATTTTGCAGCTTCCGTGAACTGTTATTGCCCCCCTGTGACCCGGCATCTTGAGCTGCAAATACACATAATAGGGCCGTGCCATAAACTTGGCGTAAGCCGGTTGCCCAAACAGGGCGTGATATGAACTCTAGATTTTCACCACTTCAAACGTCAATGTCTCCGACCTGGAATCATGGTCATCCCCAAAGGCCACTTCCAGAGCTATCTTGCCAACAGGATATGCTGATCTGCCAGGTACTACACCATGGAACACCGTATTAGACGGTTTAAGATTTTTATCTGTCAGTCCCATACGACGGAAGGTCTCATAGTACAAGATATTAATGCTGCTACCTCCATCCATGAGCACCTTGGTGAACTTATAACCTCCCACCTGAGGCGCCACCACCAGAGCCAACTGACCCGGATTATCGACCTGGGGTGGGTGATCCTCTCTGCTCCATATGATTGGTTGTTCAGACCAACGTAGATAACGGGGTATGGCCGGTTCAACGGAGTTGACCGCCCGCCTCTGGACCTTCCGGTCTCGCTTGTCCAAGCTAGTGGTGAAGACATGGTACTGCCCACTACTCAACTCCTTTGGGTTGCTCTGGTAACCTGACTGTTGCTGCTGTTGGTTGTAACCACCCTGGTTGTTCTGACTATTTTGACCATTATGTCCGCCCGGATTACCATTGAATCCTGAATCGGAACTTCCTCCACCGTAACTCGGCCTGGATCCTGAGCCACCGCCAGATTCGTGATCATACCGGAAATTATTAGAATTCTTGAACTCCTGCATAATAAAGCAATCCTTCCAAAGGTGGTTTGCTGGTGCCTCCTTCGTCCCATGTCTTGGACAGGGCTGGCTTAGCAGATAGTTTAGGCGGTTTGGGTGAGGGTTGGGTGCTCCATTACGATTTTTCGGTCTACCCTTGCGTCGCTGGCCATCGTCCTGTGCATTGGTATTAGCCACAAAGTCCATGTTACCATCCGCTTTACGCTTGCCTCCACCACCATTGCCTGCCTAGTGATGCTGCTGACCTTTGGAGCTGCTGTTCTTCTTCCCTTTCCCTGTCTTGTCATCATCAGATTCGGGATCCTTGGTACTATCAGAATCAGCATATTTCACCAAAGCGGCCATGAGGGTCCCCATGTCAGTGCAATGACGCTTCACCCGTCCCAACTTCAGCTTCAGGGGCCCAAACCGGCAGTTGCCTTCTAGGGTTAATACTGCGGTGTCAGCGTTGATGCGGTCTGAGGAGTGCAACGTTTGTGAAACCCGGCGCACCCAATGAGTCGTTGATTCTCCTTCCTCCTGTATGCATGCAGCTAAGTCCACTATCGACATAGGCTGTTTACAGGTATCCTTGAAATTGCTGATAAACCGGGCTCGTAATTGGGCCCATGAACTGATAGAATTAGCTGGCAAGCTTTTTAACCATGTATGGGCCGTTCCTTCAAGCATCATGGTGAAGTATTTCGCACACGCCGCATCATCCACATCAAGCATCTCCAGCCATGTCTCTAGAGGTTGATCCACCGTGTAATTTGGTACCTTGCGCGGGCCTTTGAAATCCTTGGGCAGGCGCATGTTGCGTAAAGCGGGGATAAGGCAAGGCACCCCCAAAGAACTAGAAGTAACACCAGGTTCAGTCGAGGTGGTTGGACGAACCGGCGTGAGCTGCCGAGCCTGATGCTGTATGGCTAGCTCGGCCTCCCTGCGCGCGCGGGCCCGGTCCACCACTCCCTGAGCGTTATCAGCACCACCCGCCGGGTTGTTGTCACGGGGTGCCCCACGTCGTTCATTACTCGACATTGCTGGTTCATCCATATGTCTGCTATAGCTCCGGCTTGGACGGGGGGGTTGAGTGGATCCGGTCGCGTCTGTACGAGTACGCTTCCTGTTGGGCCAAAGCTGTCCTCAGAAGTTCCTTGACCCGTCGCGTCTCTACTGCCTGCGGCGAGTCACCTTCAATTGGAATGGCCTCCAGTCATGCAGCCGCGGCAACAAGATTGTCCATTGGGTTGGAGTAGTTACCCGGAGGTGTTAAAGCATCCTGAGGTATAACGGTGTTTTGACAAGGCGGGTCCATCTGACGAGGCTGAACCGGTGCACCGGTCCCAGGGGCTTCTACCCGGTTTCCCTCCAGCGGTTTGCTGGCTCCTGGTTCTGGAGTGTTGAAAAGGTCTCTGGCCTCGAAAACCGGAGGTAAGCGGGATCGGTGCTTCCTCCTCATGACTTCATGCGACGCGCTCTGGTCCAACATAAACCTGTAGGCCTGTGCGTCTAAAGCGGCCCGCTCTGCGGCCATCCTGGTGTCCTCAGCCGCCAGATCCGCCTTGGCCTGGGTGATCTGTTCCTTTACCTTTGCAATCTCCGCGTTGTGAATGTCCTGATCCGGCGGATTAACTTCCGCCATAAGCACAGCCAACGCATCAAATAGTTCTGATAGAACCTGAGCCGGCGGGCGCACAGGGCCTCCTGCCCCGGTAGCCGTTGCCGCTGCTGAACCGGAGGTCGCTGCCGCAGCGGTCGAAGAATGAAGTGCTGCTTGTGTGCCAGTCATGAATATTCCAACCCGGTTGGGCAGATCAGAGGGGTCCGGAATACTGTCGCCATCGGAACAGCCCCCAATCCGGCCGTCTTGTAGCTGATAAAGAGATTCGGTTTCTCCGGTCGATGATTCGTCATCGGAACAAACGACGGCATTGCCGCGAGATTCCGATCCATCCTCATAACTTCCTCCATGGATTACTCCCACGAAGGCACGCTTCATGGACGTTTAACCCAGGCGGATCATGCACACTGAGCCGTCTCGACGAGGTCGGTGTAGATGTCCGGCTCAGGGCCCGGTTCACCGATCTTGCCAATGAAAACGTGAATGCTACCAAAGGGGACCCGGTACCCATACTCAATTGAGCCGGCCTCGGGGCCCCAGCCTGCGTCGTCGATGTAGAGATTGCCGCGACGACTCTTACTCATCCGGCCTACAGCGTAGCCCTCGAGTCCTTCAAAGCGGGCCTCCAAGAACCGGAAACCGTCGCGCGATTGCCCCACGGTGGGCGCCAACTGTCGTGGTTTTGTCATGGCAGATGTCCTAGAGAAAGGACTTAGTCGTGGAGCCATCGCGACGGGTTAGCTTGAAGGGGTTAAAGCGGACACAGGGATGCAAGAGAGTTTATACTAGTTCGGCCCCTTCAATGAAGGTAAAAGCCTACGTCTAGTTGTGATGGAATTTATGGGGTTTCGATGACTAGGGAGCAAACAAGCTTCGCCTATGTCTCGAGTTGTTGTCTGTTGTCCTTGAACCGCCGCCGGGTCGTCCCCTTATATACACGGGTGACTCCCGTCGGCTTATGGAGTCCCAATACCGGCTCATAGTTGTGTCCGGTCTGGTCTCTACTTATTCCTAACTTACAATACACGTTAATTACTAACGCCGGTTTACGGCTACAGGCCTTGAACCGGCCATGGGCCTTGAGCCCTCCTCTGTCTTCTTGGGCTTTAACATACTTAACTACTGCCGAAGTAACCCGGCCTAGATAGGCCGGTTTACGCCCAGTAGTAATATCCCCAACACGGATGACGAAGAAATTCGCCGCCCACCCACCACCCACTTAGTAGCCACTGTCGACAATTTGACCGACATGCTCGATTTCGACTCCGAAGACATCAACGGTATGGACGGCGATGCAGGAGACGAACAAGAACCACTGCCCACAGGGCACTGGAAAGCCACATCATCATATGATATATATATGGTGGACACACCCAAAGAAGGCAATGGCGACGGGACAGCGGAGGATGACCCCTCCAAGAAGCAACCCAAGCGCCAACGTCAGCGGCGCCGCTCTAAGTCTCGCCAAGGCAAAAGCGATGATACCGGCACAGGAGATAATAGCACTACGGACAGTGCCGAAGATGACAACAATCCCCTCCAGCAAGATTTAGAGCAGGAGGATGGAGAAGCTAGCCCTCCCGAGAGAGCGGCAGATGGAGAGGCGGAGGATGATAATTACATGCCTCCCTCCGAAGACGAGCCAAGCCTCGATGATGACGAATTTGTCTTGCCCGAGGATCCCGTCGAGCAAGAGCGCTTCAAGCGCCGGCTTATAGCCATGGCAAATAGCCTTAAGAAAAAGCAACAGTAGCTTCGAGCTGATCAAGATTTGCTAGCTGACAGATGGACTGGAGTCCTTGCGGCCAAGGAATGAACTCGAACGCCCCTCCAAGAGTTACCCAAAGCGCAAGTTGCTACCCCGACTGGAGGAGGAAGCATTAAAACCTACATCTCCAGCATATGACGCGGATGATCGGCCACCTCGTGGCCGCGACAGAGAGGCATTTCAGCCAAAAGCTCAACCCGCACCCCGACGCCACTCAAATAAAAATGTCAAGGCACGGGGAAACACGCTAGACCTGCGAGACATATTGGAGGCCAAAGCAAAACACGCAAGATCAATCTACGGATCACAAGGGCGCGCCACTATGCGACACGATAACCGTCACGCCAGATACAGTAAAAATAAATCCGGCCGGGACGAACACAGTGGATAAAACTCATTTGAGCTGCGTCGCGATATAGCCCAGTACAGAGGCGCCGCACACCCCCTATGCTTTACAGACGAAGTAATGGATCACCAAATCCCAGAGGGTTTCAAACCCGTAAATATCGAATCATACGATGGTACAACAGATCCTGCGGTATGGATCGAGGACTTCCTCCTGCACATCCACATGGCCCGTGGTGACAATCTACACGCCATCAAATACCTCCCACTCAAACTCAAAGGACTAGCTCGGCATTGGCTCAACAGCCTGCCAGCAGAATCCATTGGCTGCCGGGAAGATCTGGAAGCTGCATTCCTCGACAACTTCCAGGGCACTTATGTGCGACCACCAGATGCCGATGACTTGAGCCACATAATTCAGCAGCCAGAGGAATCGGCCAGGCAATTCTGGACATGGTTCCTGACAAAGAAAAATCAAATCGTCGACTATCCGGATGCAGAGGCCCTAGCAGCTTTTAAGCACAACATCCGCGACGAGTGGCTCGCCCGGTACCTTGGCCAGGAAAAGCCGAAATCTATGGCAGCCCTCATGACACTCATGACCCGCTTTTGCGCGGGAGAGGAAAGCTGGCTGGCTCAAAGCGATAACATATCAAAGAACCATGGTACTTTCGGATACCAAGGATAGCAATGGCCGGTCACGTCGCAACAAACACAAGCGCCGCATCAATAGTGACAATATCGAGGATACGACAGTCAATGCCGGATTCAGAGGCTCTAAACCCGATCAGCAGAAAAAGCCATTCAAAAGAAGCACTCCGGGCCTGTCCAGTTTGGACCGTATACTCGATCGCTCGTGTCAAATACACGGCACCCCCGACAAGCCATCCAACCACACCAACATGGAATGTTGAGTGTTCAAGCAGGCCGGCAAGTTAAATGCCGAAAACAAAGATCAGGGGTTACATAGCGATGACGAGGAGGAGCCTCGGCCACGGAACACTGGAGGACAGAAGAGGTTCCCCCCACAAGTGCGGACGGGGAACATGAGGGAGCGGAAGCGTGTGCTAAGGGACGAATATGTGTTGGAGCCAGTCGCCCCAAAGTTCAACCCATGGTCCTCCTGTCCGATCACCTTTGATCGTAGGGACCATCCCACTAGTATCCGTCATGGCGGATTCGCCACACTGGTCCTAGACCCAATCATCGACGGATTTCACCTCACTCAAGTCCTTATGGACGGCGGCAAGAGCCTGAACCAGTTTTATCAGGACACAATGTGCAAAATGGGTATAGACCCCTCAAGGATCAAACCCACAAAAACGACCTTAAAAGGCGTCATACCAGGTGTAGAGGCCCATTGCACAGGCTCAGTCACACTGGAAGTGGTCTTCAGATCCCCGGATAACTTCCAAACCGAGGAGTTAATCTTCGATTTAGTTCCGTTCTGCAGTGGCTATCATGCACTGCTCAGGCGAACCGCATTATGCATACCTCAAGCTCAAGATGCCAGGACCTCGGGGGGTCATCATAGTCAATGGAAACACAGAGTGCTCTCTCCGCATGGAGGAGCACACTGCGGCCCTCGCAGCAGAAGAACAAAGCTGCCTCTTCAGGCAATCCACTAGTTCGGTGATTAAACACCCGGACACCGTCAAGCGCGCCCGGAGTAATCTGCAACAAGACCGCCTGGCACGTTCCGAGCTCGCGTAGCAATGCGGCCCCCACCCCAGTCCCAGCCAAACGGTGAAATCCGTGCCACGCGTACATAATTACACATTGAAAATACCATGGGCATAGGTGGGGGGGGGGGCACGACTATGGCACGCCCCAAAATGCGGCTCAATCGCACTAGGGGCTTCCCGCTTTGTTATTTTCTCTCTCTTTCAGGACTTTACTCTCTGGAAACTCCGTCCGGCGGTACAATTGCCGGACATACGATACAACAACCAAGGAGGCAGAAAGCTACGTCGCATCATGGAACTCCTAGGTGGTCTCTGATAACGAGTGAAATACCTGCTTTAAATACCATTCCTCAGCTTTCCCTTGGAGGGGACATGTCAAATAGTACTACTTTTTTGCTTATCGCACTACTTGTATCATTCTGCTTCGACGCACCTTTTTGAATAAACAACGCATAGCACTAGACTAATACCGCATTCTCTATTCTTTTTTATATATATGTTCATTCATGACATTCAGCACCCGTACACTCTGGTATAGCCAATACGCCAGGGGCTTAAGCATACCCCATAATACGGCGTGAGAAGTCCGAACACTTTCGACAGTGCGGCACCCCGAACTTATAGCACTATATGCATCAGCTCCGAATCATGTCTTGGGTCAATAGTTGGGATTTCCCGGCTCCCATGTTTTGGTACCTTACGTTCCGCTATATCGGCCAAGGTAGAACTGGGAGAACTACTGTTAGGATAAGGCGAGAGCTGGTCGCTGTTTGAGAGGTCTCGAGTCCCTAAAGACTTATGCCGCTTAGGGCGAGGAGTCAGCTTTGTCCGGCTTAGGCATGTATAGCGCCCCGAATTCGGCCTTCCGATACTAGGGGCTTCCCAAAATTTAAAATTGTACACTTCTATGGCTAAGTGAGAGTGATAAAGCATTACAGTCCGATGGCCTTGTTCGTTGTGCTGAGCACCTCCCTCGAAGGACCCAACAATGGGAAAAAGAGTGCTCAGATTTATCCCGAAACACCCCAGCACTCGTGGCATGGGGGCAGAAGCCAACGACTGGCCATCTCTCAGATTTGATAAATAGCCACATGGAAGGTAATATTTTAAAATCAAACAAGCGTTGCATAGCGCACATGAACAAGTTTTCATAATACAGGATCACACGAGCAAGTTCATTCAAAAATTACATCCTTCGCACACTCGTCCGCCACAAGACGGGCACCCTTCATGACACCCTCATAATACATTTCAGGGTGGAGATGCTCCTTGCCCTGCGGCGGCCCCTCCTTCACCAGCTTCTCGACGTCCATCTTGGCCCAGTGCACCTTCACACGGGTAAAAGCCCGGCGTGCACCTTCGATGCAGACGGACCGCTTTATGACTTCCAGCCGTGGGCAGGCATCCACAAGCCACCTCACCAGGCCGAAGTAGCTATTGGGAAGGGAGTCGCCAGGCCACATCCGGACTATAAGGCCCCTCATGGCCTATTCGGCCGCCTTGTGCAGCTCGACCAGTTGCTTCAGTTGGTCGCTCACAGGCATCGAGTGTTCGGTCGCAGTATACTAAGACCAGAACAACTTCTCCGTCGAGCTTCCCTCCTTGGCCTGGTAGTACTTTGCGGCATCCGACACGCTGCGGGGCAAATCTGCGAATGATCCTGGAGAGCTCCGTACTTGGGTAAGTAACAAGTAATTTACTTTCACATGCTTGCTTTGCATAATGAATGCCTTACCCGCTGCTATCTTCCTCATTGCCTCAATTTCCTGGAGGGCCTTTTGGGCTTCAGCCTTGGCATGCTTTGTGCTCTCAAGGGCCGTGGCAAGCTCGGACTCTTGCGTCTTCGAGTCAAGCTCCAAAGTCTCGTGCTTCTTCATGAGAGCCTGGAGCTCTTGCTACACCTCGCCCACCCATGCCTCTTGTTTCTCCTGCTCAGTGCGCTCCTCGGCCACTTTGTTTTCGGCTTCCGACAGCGCTCACTTCAGGGTGGCCACTTCGGTCGTGGCCCCTGGAACATCCATGATGATCCTATCATTTTGCAACCACATCTTATATATATATATAGACAAGGTATTACTTACCTTTGTTCTCCTCGAGCTGCCTCTTGGCAAGGCCGAGTTCTTTCTCGGACTGCTCGAGGTTCTGCTTCAGTGCCGCGACCTCCATAGTCAGTGCGGTAGAGGTCAGCAGCGAAGCCTGCATACGCATATAGACATACTTGTATTAGACTCCTGCAGATATTATTTGATCCTCTATTTGGCTTTTCTTTGTGAACACCAAACAGAGCATCAGGGGCTACTGTCTATGCGGTAATATTTTCCTATATTTTAAATACTTACCTTATAGCCTGTTAGAAGGATGGCCCAAGCTTCAGTCAGTCCGCTCTTAGTGGACTGAACCTTCTTGATCACCGCACTCATAATAGTGCGGTGCTCTTCATCGATGGAAGCGCCGCGAAGCGCTCCCAGCAGGTTGTCCGGTGCCTCTGGATAGACAGAGGTCACCGGCACGAGCGGCTTTCCCCTCTTGGCAGGGGGCCGCCTGCCGGAGTCCGGAACCACTAGAGGTTCCGGCGCGGTGTTCGGCTGTGGTCCGAACTTGGAGCCCTTGGGAGTCTTGCTCCCTTTGCGCCTGGAGTCCAGAAGGTCGCCTGGAGGCGCCTCCAGGACTACCTCCCCTCGGTTTGGTGCCCCTTGAGACAATACCTCGACATTGTCCGTAGGGCGAGGAGAGGAGGCGGTTGGAAGTGACTCGCTATTCATATCCGACGAGTCCAAGGAACCGCCCAATGAGGATATGTCGATGCGGGCTTGGGGCAGACTTCATGGTCATATTCGACGTTAGGAGAAGCAGTGCAATAAAAGTATGCTATGAGTTACTCTGGTATCCGAATACTTACGACTTCGCCAGTGTCTTGGCCCTGAGTAACCAATCTTCTTCGCTGTTGGCGGCGGTGGTGGAACAGTCCGGAAGGAGAGTCCTTCCCTTCTTGGACCCTCCGGCCTCCCCGGTTGGGGCGGCCTTCCTTTTCTTGTCTCCCCCGGCTGGAGGGGGAGAACCGTCATCTTCCTCCTCCTCGTTTTCATGGGAGGAGTGCGTCTCGGAGTTATCGGACGATGAGTCCGATACCACCTGGCCCCGGGAACTCTTTCGGGTTCCCGTGGCCTTCTTCTTGATCTTCTTCTCCGGCACCTCATAAGGAGCCGGAGTACACATCTCCGTCAGGAGAGCGTCTATAGAGTCTTCGAGCAGAGGGGCCGGACAGTCAATCTGCTCTGATGTCTCCACCCAGTCCTGTCAAAGGCATGGGAGCTCAGACCCCACACATGGTTAAACTATGGAAAATAAATACCCTACGAGGTGCACAGAACTTATCGGATTCGCAGGGCGCGTCGCGCTTAGCCCGCAGTCCTCGGTAAGGGGAGGGGGGACCTCGGCGCACTTGAACAACACCTTCCAGATGTCCTTATGCGTCGTGTCGAAGAGCTCGCGTAGAGTCTAATGCTGGGCCGGGTCTAACTCCCATAAGTTGAAAGCCCGTCGTTGACACGGGAGGATCCGGCGAAAGAGTATGACCTGGACTATGTTGACAAGCTTGAGTTTCTTGCCTATCATGTTCCGGATACACTTCTGGAGTCCGTCCAGCTCCACCGATGAGCCCCAGGACAGGCCCTTCTCCTTCCAGGAAGTGAGCCGCGTGGGGATTCCGGATCGAAACTCGGGGGCCGCCACCTAGTTGGTGTCGCGCGGCTCGGTGATGTAGAACCACCCCAATTGCCACCCCTTTATGGTCTCCACGTAGGAGCCCTCGAGCCATGTAACGTTGGGCATTTTGCCCACCATGACTCCGCTGCATTCCTCTTGTTGGCCGTCTACTACCTTCGGTTTGACATTGACGGTCTTCAGCCACAGGCCGAAGTGGGGCCGGACGCAGAGGAAGGCCTCGCGCACGAGATGAATGGCGAGATGTTGAGGATGAAATTCGGAGCTAGATCATGGAAGTCCAGCCCATAATAGAACATAAGGCCGTAGACGAATGGATGGAGGGGAAACCCCAGTCCGCGGATGAAGTGGGTGAGGAAAACCACCCTTTCATAAGGTTCCGGGGTAGGGACGATCTGCCCCGCGGCTGGCAGCCGATGCGCAATATCCGCGACTAAGTGTCCGGCCGCGTGCAACTTTTTGATGTCTCCCTCCGTAACAGAGGAGACCATCCACTTGCTTCCCGCTCCAGAAATGTTTGCAGAGGGTTGAGGAGAAGGATGTGGACTTGGGCGCTGGATCTCGAGTGCGCGAGAATGGATGAGCAAGGAGGAAGAAGGCGTGGGTAGAAAAAGGTGAACCCTTATCCCTTTATAAGGGCGGACGAAACTATGCGCCCCCACCAGCCTTGGTAAAACTCGCTTATCCCCCAAGCGACGTAATTGATGGCGCAGTTGGGTTACCCATGTCTGTATTGATGGGAATCCCGTAATAAGGGGACACGATCTCTGCTTCGACAAGACGTGCCAAGGAAACCGCCTCACGAAACACGCTGAGGTTGGTTGTGAAAAACGATTCGAATGGTGACCTGGCTGTGGTGTGATGTCACACTGTGGAATGCGTCAGCATTTTAGATTTGTGAAAATATTATTCTCTCTACGGTTGTATGTGGAACTTGTTTTGCAGAGCCGGACACGATCCTCGTGTTCAAAATCTTCTATGAAGTATTCGGAGGAGGAACCCGCCTTGCAATGTTGAAGACAATCTGCGCGCCGGACTCATCGTCATTGAAGCATGGTTCAAGGGCTACTGAGGGAGTCCTGGATTAGGGGGTATCCGGACAGCCGGACTATATCCTTTGGCTGGACTGTTGGACTATGAAGAAGATTGAAGACTTCGTCCCGTGTCTGGATGGGACTCTCCTTGGCGTGGAAGGCAAACTTGGCAGTACGGATATGTAGATCTCCTTCCTTGTAACCGACTGTGTGTAACCCTAGCCCCCTCTGGTGTCTATATAAACCGGAGGGTTTAGTCCGTAGGACCAACAACAACAATCATACCATAGGCTAGCTTCTAGGGTTTAGCCTCTTCGATCTCGTGGTAGATCAACTCTTGTAATACTCATATCATCAAGATCAATCAAGCAGGAGTAGGGTTTTACCTCCATCGAGAGGGCCCGAACCTGGGTAAAAACATTGTGTCCCCTGTCTCCTGTTACCATCCGCCTAGACGCACAGTTCGGGACCCCCTACCCAAGATCCACCGGTTTTGACACCGACAATGATCTTATAGAATTGCTCTTTGAGCTTCACTTAAATCTTTTGAGCATGATTTTATAGAATGCTTCGTGTGCTTCACTTATACATTTTGAGCTTGGATATTGGTTATTCTATATTAATTGTATAATTCTCCATGAAATTAACTTATATCTTTTGGAGTATGAATAATACTATCATCTAAAGCGGGTTTGGAAGAGTGTCAACTTTAGGAACTAGTGATCCCGCTATTACGAATGAGAAGAATTTTTCTTATGTGGAGAGTAGAAAAATTTATATGCTTGTAGATCATGAAAAGAATGCTTCATGGGTTATATTGTTGGATTCATTCGTGATGCTACTGAAAATTATTATGAGGGAGGAATACATGTTTGTAGGAGTTGCAATATTATCAAGTTTCCTCTATATATGCTTAAAGTTTTGAAATTATACTTGTTTTTCCTTCCTATGCTAGTTTATTCTTGTTCCTATAAATTATGTGCTCACAAAATCCCTAGGCATAGGAAGTGGGTTAGATTTAAATAGGCTAGTCATATTGTTCATGATGCTGTCTTTATGTTTCAATTCTTATCTTTCATGTGAGCATCATTGAAATCATCATGCCTAGCTAAAAGGCATTAAAGAAAAGCACTTGTTGGGAGACAACCCAATACTTACCCTTACTGTTTTTGTGTGTTCTCATGATTAAGCTACTGTATTAATCATGTGTTATAGATTTTGTTTCAGTAAAGTGCCAAGTAAGACCTTTGGGAAGACTTGGGTGAAAGTTACTGTGATCTTGCTGTAAAAAACATAAACTTTGAACTCACGAGATTAGCTGCCATTTTTTTACAGCAGAGTGCGATTGAGTTGAGTATTTTTTTCAGAAGATTAATAGACAAATTCCTCATGTCCAACAATTTATTTCAGAATTTTTGGAGTAGCAGAAGTATGGTTGGTGTTCAGATCATTATAGACTGTTCTGTTTCTGACAGATTCTATTTTCATTGCATAGTTTGCTTGCTTTCTAGTTTCTATGGCTTATAGTCCTCAATATAAATTGTAGAAATGATATGGTACAGTTGGCATTATGTGAGAAAAATTATGATCCTTGTCTTTGACAGTACCAAAGTGAATGGTTTACTCCTTATCATAATAACCTATCTCACGAAGTTCCGTTAAGTTTTGTGTGATTGAAGTTTTCAAGCTTTTGGTGAGATATCGATATGAGGAGAATAAGGAGTGGAAAGACCCTAAGCTTGGGGATGCCCAAGGCACCCCAAGGTAATATTCAAGGAAGACTCAAGTACCTAAGCTTGGGGATGCCCCGGAAGGCATCCCCTCTTTTGTCTTCGAAAGACTATTGGTATACCTTACTCGAAGCTATATTTTTATTCGTCACATGATTTGTGTTTTGCTTGTTGTTTGAATAAAATCATTGGATCTGAAATCTTAAATGAAAAAGAATCCTCCCATGGCTAGTTAATTATTTGACTACTCAGTGTCCTTCACTTATATCTTTTTGGAGTAGTTGTCATTTACTCACGTGCTTCGTATATATTCTATGAGTAAATGGTTGAATGAATTGAATACCATAAATCTGAATTTATATATCTTTCATATGCTTATACCATGAGGAGTAATGATTTCACACAGAATAAGTATAGGTAGTAAACTTATTGAAATTTAGCAAACATTGAATTGGTCACTTGAACAATTCATGAAAGAATATTGAAGGAAGAGAGATTTCACATATAAATATACTATCTTGGACATCTTTTGTAATTGTGAGCACTCATTAAAATATGACATGCTAAAAGGTTGATGTCGGACAAGGAAGACAACGTAATGGGTTATGTTTTCTTATATCCAAAATAAAGTATATTGTCTTGGATCATCCAACATGTTGAGCTTACTTTTCCCCCTCATGCTAGGCAAATTATTTGCACCAAGTAGAGATACTACTTGTGCTTCCAAACATTCCTTAAACCAGTTTTACCATCAGAGTCCACTATACCTACCTATGGATTGAGTAAGATCCTTCAAGTAAGTTGTCATCGGTGCACGCAATAAAAATTGCCCTCTAAATATATATGATCTATTAATGTGGAGAAAATAAGCTTTATACGATCTTGTGATGTGGAAGAAATAAAAGCGACGGACTGCATAATAAAGGTCCATATCACAAGTGGCAATATAAAGTGACGTTCTTTTGCATTAAGATTTTGTGCATCCAACCATAAAAGAGCATGACAACCTCTTCCTCCCTCTGCGAAGGGCATATCTTTTACTTCTATCTTCTACCTTATGCAAGAGTCATGCTGATCTTCACCTTTCCTTTTTACATTTTATCCTTTGGCAAGCACATTGTGTTGGAAAGATCCTGATATATATATATCCAATTGGATGTAAGTTATCATGAACTATTATTGTTGACATTACCCTTGAGGTAAAAGGTTGGGACGTGAATCTATAAGCCCATATCTTTCTCTGTGTCCGATTAAAACTTTGAACCCATAAATATCACATGAGTGTTAGCAATTATGAAAGATTAAATGATAGTTGAGTATGTGGGGTTTGCTAAATCAAAGGTATGACATAGACACTTCCTGAAAATAAGATGAATTGCAATTGTTTGATGACTGAGAATATAGTTTGTTAGTTTCAAGAAAGTTTATGATTTATGCTTTAACATGTGAATAGCTTGTTACTTGATCATGAAAAGTTTTATGAAGATGAGCTGCTGTTATGATATATAATGATGCTATAAAAACTGATTCAAACTATCATTGATCAAACCGAAGCACTTGCTAGCATTCACACTTCATAAATTATTTCTTGTATCATTTACGTACTCTAGGACGAGCAGGAATTAAGCTTGGGGATGCTGATACGTCTCCAACGTATCTATAATTTATGAAGTATTCATGCTATTATATTATCAACCTTGGATGTTTTATATGGATTTATATGCTATTTTATATGATTTTTGGGACTAACATATTAACCTAGAGCCCAGTGCCAGCTTCCGTTTTTTCCTTGTTTTAGAGTATCGCAGAAAAGGAAAAACAAACGGAATCCAATTGACCTGAAACTTGACGGAGTTTATTTTTGGACTAGAAGAAGGCCATGGAGTAAAAGAGTTGGGCCAGAAGAGTCCCGGGCTGCCCACGAGGGTGGAAGGCGCCCCACGGGGCATGCCACCTACCTCGTGGACAACCCGGAGACCCCCCTGACTTGTTCTCGATGCTGAAACCTCTTATATATACAGAAACCTCTAGAAATTAATCTAGATCGGAAGTTCCACCGCCGCAAGCCTCTGTAGACACGAGAAATCAATCTAGGCCCTCTCGGGCACCCTGCCGGAGGGGCCCATCCTCACCGGATGGCATGGAGGAGGATCCCGGAGGGGACAACATCTCCATGAAGGCCAAGGACCAGAGAGAGAGAACCTCTCCCCATCTAGGGGGAGGCCATGGAGGAGGAAGCACAAGGGGGAGAACCTCTCCTCCTCTCTTTCTCTCGAAGGCACGGGAGTGCCTTCGGGAGGGGAATCATCACCGCGGTGATCATCTTCATCAACATCACCATCATCATCTCTTTTACGCGGTCCACTCCCCCGCACCCCGCTGTAATCCCTACTTGAACATGGTGCTTTATGCCACATATTATGATCCAATGATGTGTTGCCATCCTATGGTGTTTTGAGTAGACATCCTTTGTCTTTGAGTTGATTGATGATCTAGATTGGTATGAGTTGTATGTTTTACTTTGGTGCTGTCCTATGGTTCCCTCCGTGTCGCACAAGCATGAGGGATTCCCGTTGTAGGGTATTGCAATATGTCCATGATTTGGTTATTGTCTATGTTGCGTGAGTGACTGAAACACAAACACGGATAAGCGGGACATGGCGTATGGGAATAAAGAGGAGTTGATACTCTAATGCTATGGTTGGGTTTTACCTTAATGATCTTTAGTAGTTGCAGATGCTTGCTAGAGTTCCAATCATAAGTGCATATGATCTAAGAAGAGAAAGTGTAGTGATTCGACCTCAAACGGTCAAATCTCTGTGCATAAGTGTCATCCCTGCATCAGTAATGCTGACACACACAGTACTTGAAGGATTTATAACAGAGTAGCAATCACTCACTTATTACATCGAATGTCTCGAAAGAGAACATATTACAATTAGTATGACTTAAGGCCATCTAGGTAATATAACAGCGGAAGGCTTGGAAGATAAAGTGAGTCCATCAAATCCAACAGCATAGCTGAGTGCGCGACAAACGACCTAGCGCACCTTACTCTTCGTCTAAAAAGTCTGCAACGTGATATGTTGCAGCCCGAAAATGGGTCAGCACATGGAATATGATGGCAAAATAACACAGTAGAGCAATGAACAAGTAAATGCTATCACTACATGCATATATGGCTGGTGGAGGCTCTATGGTTTAATGTTTTTGCGAAAAGCCAATTTTTTCCTAAAACAAAGGAATATATTTTATTTAACTATCATGGTAGTTGAAAACATTGAGAATGGTAAAACCCCATCTCAATCCCAACTAAAAGTAATTAACATCCCAACAAATTAATTTAGAGTGATGAGATCCACATGACAATTCAGGAACTAGATACTCAAGATGTCCACAACCGGGGACACGGCTAATCATGATTAGTTTGTACACTCTGTAGAGGTTTGCACACTTTTCCCCACAAGACTCTGCTACCTCTTGAGCACTGCATTGGTTTTCCCTTGAAGAGGAAAGGGTGATGCATTAAAGCAGCGTAAGTATTTCCCTTAGTTTTTGAGAACCAAGGTATCAATCCAGTAGGAGACCACGCATGAGTCACCTCGTACCTACACACACAAATAAGAACCTCGCAACCAACGCGATAAAGGGGTTGTCAATCCATTCACGACCACTTGTAAGAGTGAGATCTGATAGAGATAATAATAATAAGATAAATATTTTTGGTATTTTTATCATATAGATTGAAAGTAAAGATTGGAAAATAAAGTAGATGGAAACTTATATGATGGAGAATAGACCCGGGGGCCATAGGTTTCACTAGTGGCTTCTCTCAAGATAGCATAAGTATTACGGTGGGTGAACAAATTACTGTCGAGCAATTGATAGAAAAGCAAATAATTATGAGAATATCTAGGTATGATCATGTATATAGGCATCACGTCCATGAAAAGTACACCGAAACGATTCTGCATCTACTACTATTACTCCACACATCGACCACTATCTAGCATGCATCTAGAGTATTAAGTTCATAAGAACAGAGTAACGCCTTAAGCAAGATGACATGATGTAGAGCGATGAACTCATGCAATATGATGTGAACCCCATCTTGTTATCCTCGATGGCAACAGTAGAATACGTGTCGTTTCCCTTTCTGTCACTGGGATCGAGCATCGCAAGATTGAACCCAAAGCTAAGCACTTCTCCCATTGCAAGAAAGATCAATTTAGTAGGCCAAACCAAACTGATAATTCGAAGAGACTTGCAAAGATAAACCAATCATACATAAAAGAATTTAAAGGAGATTCAAATATTGTTCATAGATAAACTTGATCATAAACCCACAATTCATAGGATCTCGACAAACACACCGCAAAAGAAGATTACATCGAATAGATCTCCAAGAGAATCGAGGAGAACTTTGTATTGAGATCCAAAGAGAGAGAAGAAGCCATCTAGCTACTAGCTATGGACCCGAAGGTCTAAAGTAGACTACTCACACATCATCGGAGGGGCCATGGAGTTGATGTAGAGGCCCTCCGTGATCAATGCCCCCTCCGGCGGAGCTCCGGAAAAGGCCCCAAGATGGGATCTCTTGGGTTCAGAAGGTTGCAGCGGTGGAAATAGGATTTCGTGGTGCTCCTGGATGTTTGCGGGGATATATCGATATATATAGGAGGAAGAAGTACATCGGTGGAGCAACGAGGTGTCCACGAGGGTGGAGGGCGCGCCTAGGGGGGTGGGCGCGCCCCCTGCCTCGTGGCCTCCTCGACTGTTTCTTGACGCCCACTCCAAGTCTCCTGGATCACTTTTGTTCCAAAAATAACGCTCCCAGAGGTTTCATTCCGTTTGGACTCCGTTTGGTATTCCTTTTCGGCGAAACTCTTAAATAGGCAAAAACATCAATTTGGGCTAGGCCTCCGGTTAATAGGTTAGTCTGCAAATATTATAAAAGTGTAAAAATAAGCCCATTAACATCCAAAATAGATAATATAATATCATGGAGCAATCAAAAATTATAGATACGTTAGAGACGTATCAAGCATCCGCAAGCTTAATTCCTGCTCGTCCTCGAGTAGGTAAATGATAAAAAAAGAATTTTTGATGTGGAATGCTTCCTAACATATTTCTCAATGTAATTTTTCTTTATTGTGGCATGAATGTTCAGATCCAAAAGATTCAAGATAAAATTTTAATATTGACATAGAAATAATAATACTTCAAGCATACTAACTAGGCAATCATGTCTTCTCAAAATAACATGGCTAAAGAAAGTTATCCCTACAAAATCATATAGTCTGGCTATGCTCTATCTTCATCACACAAAATATTAAATCATGCACAACCCTAATGACAAGCCAAGCAATTGTTTCATACTTTTTAAGTTCTCAAACTTTTTCAATCTTCACGCAATATATGAGCGTGAGCCATGGATATAGCATTATGGTGGAACAGAATGGTGGTTGTGGACAAGACAAAAAAGGAGAAGATAGTCTCACATCAACTAGGTGTATCAACGGGCTATGGAGATGCCCATTAATAGATATCAATGTGAGTGAGTAGGGATTGCCATGCAACGGATGCACTAGAGCTATAAGTGTATGAAAGCTCAACAAAAGAAACTAAGTGGGTGTGCATCCAACTTTCTTGCTCACGAAGACCTAGGGCAATTTGAGGAAGCCCATGATTGGAATATACAAGCCAAGTTATATAATGTAAAATTCCCACTAGTTTATGAAAGTGACAACATAGGAGACTCTCTATCATGAAGATCATGGTGCTACTTTGAAGCACAAGTGTGGAAAAGGATAGTAACATTGTCCCTTCTCTCTTTTTCTCTCATTTTCTATTTTTTATTTGGGCCTTCTTTCTTTTTTTTGGCCTCTTTTTTTCGTCCGGAGTCTCATCCTGACTTGTGGAGGAATCATAGTCTCCATCATCCTTTTCTCACCGGGACAATGCTCTAATAATGATGATCATCACACTTCTTTTTACTTACAACTCAAGAATTATAACTCAATACTTAGAACAAAATATGACTCTATGTGAATGCCTCCGGCGGTGTACAGGGATATGCAATGAATCAAGAGTGACATGTATGAAAGAATTAAGAACGGTGGCTTTGCCACAAACACGATTTCAACTACATGATCGTGCAAAGCATTATGACAATGATGAAGCGTGTCATAACATCGGAACGGTGGAAAGTTGCATGGCAATATATCTTGGAATGGCTATGGAAATGCCATAATAGGTAGGTATGGTGGCTCTTTTGAGCAAGGTATATGGTGGGTTTATGGTACCGGTGAAAGTTGCGCGGTACTAGAGAGGCTAGCAAATGTGGAAGGGTGAGGGTGCGTATAATACATGGACTCAACATTAGTCATAAAGAACTCACATACTTATTGCAAAAAATTATTAGTTATCGAAACAAAGTACTACGCGCATGCTCCTAGGAAGATAGATTGGTAGGAAAAGACCATTGCTCGTCCACGACCGCCACTCGTAAGGAAGGCAATCAATAAATAAATCATGCTCCGACTTCATCACATAACGGTTCACCATACATGCATGCTACGAGAATCACAAACTTCAACACAAGTATTTCTCAAATTAACAATTACTCAACTAGCATGACTCTAATATCACCACCTCCATATCTCAAAGCAATCATCAAGTATCAATCTTCTCTTAGTATTCAATGCACTTATATGAAAGTTTTTATAATGCTTAAAAGGAAATTTCCATGTTGTTTTAAAGGATTCTCAAAATGATATAAGTGAAACACAAGAGATCAATTATTTCTATAAAATAAAACAACCACCATGCTCTAAAATATATAAGTGAAGCACTAGAGCAAAAACTATATAGCTCAAAAGATATAAGTGAAGCACATAGAGTATTCTAATAAATTCTAATTCATGTGTGTCTCTCTCAAAAGGTGTGTACAGCAAGGATGATTATAGTAAAATAAAAATCAAAGACTCAAATCATACAAGATGCTCCAAGCAAAACACATATCATGTGGCGAATAAAAATATAGCTCCAAATAAAGTTACCGATGAACGAATACAAAAGAGGGGATGCCTTCCGGGGCATCCCCAAGCTTAGGCTTTTTGGTGTCCTTGAATTTTACCTTGGAGTGCCATGGGAATCCCCAATATTAGGATCTTGCAACTCCTTGTTCCATAATCCATCGAATCCTTACCCAAAACTTGAAAACTTCACAACACAAAACTTAACAGAAGAATCTCGTGAGCTCCGTTAGCGAAAGAAAACAAAACTCCACTTCAAGGTACTGTAATGAACTCATTCTTTATTTATATTGGTGTTAAAACTACTGTATTCCAACTTATCTATGGTTTATAAACTCTTTTACTATCCATAGATTCATCAAAATAAGCAAACAACACACGAAAAACAGAATCTGTCAAAAACAGAACAGTCTGTAGTAATCTGTAACTAATGCAAACTTCTGGAACCTTAAAAATTCTAAAATAAATTTCTGGACGTGAGGCATTTATCTATTAGTCATATTCAAAAATAATTAACTAAATAGCACTCTCCAAATAAAGATGGAATCCATTCTCGTGAGCGCTGAAGTTTCAGTTTTTTACAGCATGAACAACAAGACTTTCCCCAAGTCTTCCCAACGGTTCTACTTGGCACAAACACTAATTAAACACAAAAAGCACAACCAAAACAGAGGCTAGATAAATTATTTATTTCTAAACAGGAGCAAAAATCAAGGAATAAAAATAAAATTGGGTTGCCTCCCAACAAGCGCTATCGTTTAACGCCCCTAGCTAGGCATAAAAGCGAAGATAGATCTAGGTATTGCCATCTTTGGTAGGCAATCCATAAGTGGCTCTCATAATATATTCATATGGTAATTTAATTTTCTTTCTAGGGAAGTGTTCCATGCCTTTCCTTAATGGAAATTGGAATCTAATAGTCCCTTCCTTCATATCAATAATTGCACCAATCATTCTAAGGAAAGGTCTACCAAGAATAATAGGACATGAAGGATTGCAATCTATATCAAGAACAATGAAATCTACAGGCACATAATTCCTATTTTCAACAATAAGAACATC
Organism: Triticum aestivum; assembly: GCF_018294505.1. Classification (NCBI taxonomy): domain Eukaryota; kingdom Viridiplantae; phylum Streptophyta; class Magnoliopsida; order Poales; family Poaceae; genus Triticum; species Triticum aestivum. The sequence continues at coordinate 688,793,245 of NC_057812.1, forward strand.
ATTAATATTTCCCATAGGTTTCTTAATAGTGGAATTCGCAAGGTGCAAGTTTAAAGAACAATCATCAAATTCACGGAAACCTAGCAAATCACACAAAGTTTTTGGGATCGTGGAGACACTAGCACCCACATCACACAAAGCATAGCATTCATGATCTTTAATTTTTATTTTAATAGTAGGTTCCCACTCATCATAAAGTTTTCTAGGGATAGAAACTTCCAACTCAAGTTTTTCTTCATAAGATTGCATCAAAGCATCAACGATATGTTTAGTAAAAGCTTTATTTTGACTATAAGCATGAGAATTTAGCACGGATTGAAACAAGGAAATACAATCTATCAAAGAGCAATTATCATAATTAAATTCCTTGAAATCCAATATAGTGTGGTTTCATTGCTATTTAAGTTTTAACCTCTTCAATCCTACTTTTAACAATTTTTGCATTAAGATCTAAAAACTCCGAATCATTGGGACGCCTTCTAACTAAAGTTGCCTCATCTACAGTCCCATAATTATTAATATTCATATAGAAAAAGAAAGATTTAATAGGGGACACATCAATCACTTTTAGATCTTCATCCTTATTATCTTGAAAACTAGAAGAACACACTTTCATAAAGCAATCTTTCTTAGCACGCATCCTAGTGGTTCTTTCTTTGCACTCATCAATGGAAATTATCATGGCTTTGAGAGACTTATTGATATCATGCTTAGGTGGAATAGATCTAAGTTCAAAGAATCAACATAAAGAGAAATTCTATCCACGTTCCTAGCCAACTCATCAATCTTAAGCAATTTTTCTTCAATCAAAGCATTGAAACTCTTTTGCGAACTAATAAATTCTCTAATATTAGATTCAAAATAAGAGGGAGTCTTATTATAATTTCCATTAGAATTTTTGTAGGAATTTCCATAATTATTAGAGGAATTACTAGGAAACGGCCTAGGATTAAAATTACCTCTATATGCGTTGTTACCAAAATTGTTCCTACCAACAAAATCACATCCATAGATTCATTATTATTCTCAATCAAAGTAGACAAAGGCATATCATTAGGTGCAGTAGGAGCACTCTTATTAGCAAACAATTCCATAAGTTCATCCATCTTTCCACTCAAAACATTAATCTCTTCAATTGCATGAACTATTTTACTACCAGATCTTTCAGTGTGCCATTGAGAATAATTAACCATAATATTATCTAGGAGTTTGGTAGCTTCTCTTAAAGTGATTTCCATAAAAGTGCCTCTCGTGGCCGAATCTAAAAGATTTCTAGAAGCAAAGTTCAATCCGGCATAAAAAATTTGTATAATCATCCAAAGATTCAAACCATGTGTAGGGCAATTATGTATCATTAATTTCATCCTCTCCCAAGCTTGTCCAACATGTTCATGATCAAGTTGCTTAAAATTCATAATATCGTTTCTAAGAGAGATGACCTTAGCAGGAGGAAAATACTTAGAGATAAAAGCATCTTTGCACTTATTCCATTAATCAGTACTATTTTTTGGCAAACATGAAAACCAAGCTTTGGCACGATCTCTGAGAGAAAAAGGAAATAGCTTAAGCTTAACAATATCATTATCCACATCTTTATTCTTTTTCATATCACACAAATCAACAAAGTTGTTTATATGGGTAGCGGCATCTTCACTAGGAAGGCCAGAAAACAGATCTTTCAGGACAAGATTTAGCAAAGCAGTATTAATTTCACAAGATTCAGCATCAGTAAGAGGAGCCATTGGAGTGCTAATAAAATCATTATTGTTGGTATTGGCAAAGTCACACAATTTAGTATTATCTTGAGCCATCGTGACAAGCAAGCAATCCAACACACAAGCAAACAAGAAACGGTTAAAAGAGGCAAATTGAAAAAGAGAAGGGGAACGGAAAGAGAGGCGAAGAAAACGGCAAGGGTGAAGTGGGGGAGAGGAAAACGAAAGGCAAATGGCAAATAATCTAATGTGAAGTATAAGAGTTGTGATGGGTACTTGGTACGTCTTGACATGGCGTAGATCTCCCCGGCAACGGTGCCAGAAATCCTTCTTGCTACCTCTTGAGCACTGCGTTGGTTTTCCCTTGAAGAGGAAAGGGTGATGCAGTAAAGCAGCGTAAGTATTTCCCTCAGTTTTTGAGAACCAAGGTATCAATCCAGTAGGAGACCACGCGCGAGTCACCTCGTACCTAAACACACAAATAAGAACCTCGCAACCATTGCGATAAAGGGGTTGTCAATCCCTTCACGGCCACTTGCAAGAGTGAGATCTGATAGTGATAATAATAATAAGATATTTTTTTGGTATTTCTATGATATATATTGACAGTAAAGATTTCAAAATAAAGTAGATGGAAACTTATATGATGGAGAATAGACCCGGGGGCCATAGGTTTCACTAGTGGCTTCTCTCAAGATAGCGTAAGTATTATGGTGGGTGAACAAATTACTATCGAGCAATTGATAGAAAAGAGAATAATTATGAGAATATCTAGGTATGATCATGTATATAGGCATCACGTCCGTGACAAGTAGACCGAAACCCTTCTGCATCTACTACTATTACTCCACACATCGACTGCTATCCAGCATGCATCTAGAGTATTAAGTTCATAAGAACAGAGTAACGCCTTAAGCAAGATGACATGATGTAGAGGGATAAACTCATGCAATATGATGTGAACCCAATCTTGTTATCCTCGATGGCAACAATACAATACGTGTCGTTTCCCTTTCTGTCACTGGGATTGAGCACCGCAAGATTGAACCCAAAGCTAAGCACTTATCACATTGCAAGAAAGATCAATCTAGTAGGCAAACCAAACTGATAATGCGAAGAGACTTGCAAAGATAAACCAATCATACATAAATGAATTCAGAGGAAATTCAAATATTGTTCATAGATAAACTTGATCATAAACCCACAATTCATCGGATCTCGACAAACACACCGCAAAAGAAGATTACATCGAATAGATCTCCAAGAGAATCGAGGAGAACTTTGTATTGAGATCCAAAGAGAGATAAGAAGCCATCTAGCTACTAGCTATGGACCCGAAGGTCTAAAGCAAACTACTCACACATCATCGGAGGGGCCATGGAGTTGATTTAGAGGCCCTCCGTGATCAATGCCCCCTCCGGCGGAGCTTCGGAAAAGGCCCCAAGATGGGATCTCTTGGGTACAGAAGGTTGCGGTGGTGGAAATAGGGTTTCGTGGTGCTCCTAGATGTTTGCGGGGTATATATATATATATATATATATATATATATATATATATATATATATATATATATATATATATATAGGAGGAAGAAGTACGTCGGTGGAGCAACGAGGGGCCCACGAGGGTGGAGGGTGCGTCCCCTGCCTCATGGCCTCCTCGATTGTTTCTTGACGCCCACTCCAAGTCTCCTGGATCACCTTTGTTCCAAAAATAACGCTCCCGAAGGTTTCATTCAGTTTGGACTCCGTTTGATATTCCTTTTCGGCGAAACTCTAAAATAGGCAAAAAACAGGAATTTGGGCTGGACCTCCGGTTAATAGGTTAGTGAAAAAAATATAATAAAAATGTAAAAATAAGCCCATTAACATCCAAAATAGATAATATAATAACATGGAGCAATCGAAAAATTATAGATATGTTGGAGATGTATCAGACTCGATCTCCTCCGTTGTATTTCTTGCACTGCATGGTGTTTGAGAAACGGATGACTGAGACACAGTCTTTCCGAAGAGGTCCCCTTAACCGATAGACAGGCCGGTACATCTACAATCCCCTGCATCTGCTAGCCCATCATGGAAAGGATCCCCACAAATTAATCAACTATGCCAGAGCCCATAATGGCTTGTGGCCGCACACAGAAGTTTCTAGCATAAATAATCTTATGATCCCTGTGAGCCTGGGTGGCGAACCAAAAAGGACAGCACTGGTATATACCCAGGTGCCCGCAACCAATCCACCCAAATGTGTGTTTAAGTAGCCACCTTAAGTAAACCATTAATTAATAATCTCACATCTGTCATGGATACACTCAAACCCAATCCATGTCTACGAGCATAGCATGGCAATAAGTAGCATAACATAGATGTAACTCCTAGGGTTTGATAATAAAAAGGGTAATAGGTTCTACCTCATCATCTACTTCCCAAACCCACAAGTTAAGAGATCCTACTCATGCAATGTTGGAGGGTTGTAACTAATGCATAAAAACTGGGTAAAGGGGATATGATCAAAGTGTTACTTGCCTTGCTTATGATCCGCAAAACCTAGTGACTGGTAGTAGCACGCTGCGTACTCCGAGAATTCTAGCGCAAACAAACAATAGCATACATAAGCACTCAAGCAAATATGCAAGGGGAAAACTTCGAATAAGAACATCCACACGGAAAGTTCAACTGAAGAGGTTCGATTTGCAAAAAAAGAATCGATCAAAATGGAGATACGTAACTGAAACAACGGTCAAAAGAACTTCGTAGACAAATCTGCTTGAAACCAAATTTTAATTTGTCAAAACATTGTTCAAGTTGATTGAACAGGAAGAGGGATTCAAGACAAATATTTTGGTGTTGGTTTCACTGGATTTGGGCAAACGGTTAAGAAACGGCGAGGGTTTGAAGATAAGGGGCTAATCTGCGATAAAAGTAATCGGTGATAGGTCCCTAGCCAAAAATAAAATAAAAAGAAAAGACTAACGAACGAACGTTCGCTGTAACGTTCGCTGTCTGAACCTAACCGGCGAACAACGTTTGTTAGAACAAACGAAAGGACGAATGTCCGCTAAGTAAATAAACCGACGAAAAACTGATCTAAGAAAAATAACCGCGAAACTAAAGAACCGAGGTTAACCGAAGAAAAACCGACCGGTCAACGGCGCGGTTTCCGGCGAGATCCGGTGGGCGGGCGGCTGCGGTGGGTGCGCTGCTGCTGCTGCGGGGCGGATCAAGGTGGTGGCAAGGGGCGGCGACAGCGGCGCTATATAAGAGGGGGGGGGAGCCGACTTGGGGGAGGGGTAGGCCGCAGCGGCGGGGGCAACCCGGACTCCGGCCGGAGTCTGGCTCGGTCACGCGGGCGAGCGGGAAGGCGACGGCGCTAAACTTGAGAAAAATGCTACATAAATAAATAAAATCTAAAAAATGGCAAAGCAAAATTTTACCATATAAATAAAATATTTAGAAGAAAGTGAACATTTTCTTGGCCTAAAAAAGCAATTTTGAAAAATGCAAAATTTTCTAATTCAAATAAAATAGCGATAAAGTCCAAATACAATAATTTATTTAATTTTAAAAAAATTCCTCCAATATTTCAATTACTTTGGAGAAGTCATATTATCTCATCTTGTATATTTTAATATTATAAATATTGTTTGGAGAGAAAAATAATTAAAACCAAAATGATCAACTTTTCAATATTTGAGAAAATTCAAATATGAAAACAATAAAATCCCCAACTCTGTTTGTGGGTCCTTGAGTCGCTTAGGATATTTTTTTGGGATCACAAAGCCAAAATGCAAATGAAATATGATATGCATATGATGACCTATGTATAACATTCCAAATTAGAAATGTGGGATGTTACAAACCTACCCCCCTTAAGGTGAATCTCGCCCTCGAGATTCGGGTTGGCTAGAAAATAGCTATAGGTGGTCTTTCCGTAGATCATCCTCTCGTTCCCAGGTGGCTTCATCCTCGGTATGGTGGTTCCACTGAACTTTGCAAAACTTGATAACCTTACTGCGTGTAACTCGGCTGGCAAACTCGAGAATCTTGACATGTTTCTCTTCATAGGTCAGTTCACTACCCAACCGAATTGCTTCCAGGGGCACTGTATCTCTCAGAGGAATATCTTCCATCTCAGCATGACACTTCTTCAACTGGGAAACATGAAACACATCATGAACTCCTCACAGTCCTTCGGGTAACTCCAGCTTTTAGGCAACATCCCCCATACGTTCCAAAACTCGGTATGGTCCTACGAATCTTGGGGCTAGCTTTCCCTAACTCCAAAACGTTTAATTCCTCGCAGGGGTGACACCCGAAGATATACCCTGTCTCTGATTTTGTAGACTACCTGCTTATGTTTTGAGTCTGCATAACTTTTCTGCCTGACTAAGCTACCCTCATTCTGTCTCGAATCAACTTAACCTTCTCTTCTGACTCTTTGATCAAATCCGGTCCAAACAACTGGCTGTCGGGACCCCGATTCCAAGTCACATTGATCTAGTCGGTAACACCTCATATCACTTTGCGGCCTCACGCACGGTATCCCCATGGGTGTCGCCTTACCCTGGCCCGGGAGTGTTTGCGCCTTTTGTCTCACGTATATGATTGTGTCGCTAGCATCCATATGGCAGAGAACCCGGGCCGACATGGCTAGTCGTGAACCCAAAGCAGCACTAACCTATGGGGACAGGCATACATGATTCACATTGAGCATGTCGGTCAGCAGCGTGTGAATCCGGGCTGTAGCACTGGGCTAACAAGACTCCGGGGAACCCGGGCTGTAGCAGGCTAGGCAGGACTCCGGATGTCACCGCGTGACATTTCCCCGAAGGTACAGACACAGGAACAAAGTGAAACACATGCTGGCCAGTCAAGTGTCCTGAGCAGCAGTGCTGGGCTAGCAGGACTCCGGTGAACCGGGCTGTAGCGGACTACAATGGCTCAAGGAAGCACTAGACTACATTTCCCCATAAGAGAGGCTGCCAAGGATAAACAACTAGATTGTCGGATCCCACACATAGCAATACACGTCACACGTACGCATAACATGCAAGTATGTGCTGTACAACATGGCATCACAACATAACGCAAACTCATATAGAAAAATGCCCAGAAGAGCCACATAGCATTAAATACAAACAGGGGTCACATGACCCATCATTCAGAGCATACAAGCAACGGAAGCAATACATGTCTAAGTACAGACAACTACAAAAGAAAAAGGCTGGGAAGCCTGACTATCTACAAGTCCCTCCCAAGGGTACAAGATCGTAGCTGAGGTAACAAGCTACTCGTCGAAGTCCAAGCGGTACTACTAGTGAGACAGATGTCTCACCTGCAAAACATAAATAAAGCAAACGTGAGTACAAAGGTACTCAGCAAGACTTACATCAGATCCTATCATACATGCATTTGTATCAAGAAGGTAATGTGGGGTTTAGTTGCAGCAAGCCAGCTTTGACTCAGTGGCTATCCTGTTCTACGATAACGAGAAACTTCTTTGAGATGAGGCAGCGCACACGAGTCCACTAATCACCACATCAATACACTAATATGGATTCATCCTTGTCTCCTTACGAGAAGGCCATCCATAGCACTCACACTTGTCTTGAGCATTTTAGAATATCCACTTAAAGTTGTCTATGTACCACGTAAGCATCCAAGAAGTCCATAACCGAGGACACGGCTATTCGAATAGATCATGATAACCCTGCAGGGGTGTACTTCTTCACACACACTCTCACCACTTATCACCATATACACGTCATGTATCTCGGCAACCTTCAAGCGGAAGCCTGGCGAGGGTGTCGGCCACGACCTGACTAACCACGCAAGACTCTATTCTAGGTTTATCGCTTATTAGGGTTCCATCCGCAAGGAGATCCGGCCGGGGTTTCGCTCACGGCCCCAAACGATGTGTACAGGGTTCCCGAGCCCACCGTCTGGGTGCCACTCGGTACACCGGGCCACGTGTGCCTAGTCTGTCCCAAGTCCACCCTGCCGGGTGCCACTCGGTAGAAAAATAGCACTACCTACAAACACCAGAAACTATTTGCAACTCCTGGACAGAGATCAAGGCGTTTAATAAGCCGAGAGAGCTTGGAGCGCCCGGAGCCCAATGTGTGGTAGGAGCCAGTCATTGGACAACTTACACAGAACTCAGTTCTTAAGGACGGTCCCAATGAGACAACCCACCATGTACTCCTACATGGCCTCTCACCGCTACCTTTACCAAATCGTGTTCACATGCTTAACTCTTAGCACCGGAAGATATCGTAACACTCCAATTCATTCCCGATGAATCAGACCTGACATACTCTAAGTAATAGCAGGCAAAGCATGGTAGGAACACAACATGGCTCAATCAACTCCTACACATGCTAGTGGGTTTTAACTATTTACTATGGCAATGACAGGTCATGAAGAGGAATGGGTTCAACTACCGCAGCATAATGTAGCAGTTGAATCGCTGTTGTCCTAATGCAATAAATGAGAGCAGGAGCAAGAGAGTAGGATTGTATCGGAATGAACAAGGGGTTTTGCTTGCCCGGTAGATCAACAGGGGGCACTGCTCCTCAAACAGGTACTCTCGAACACTCTCCGGAGCAGGACCTATCGAGAAGGAACGGTGGCGGAAATCAAACACAAGCATATGCAACAATATGATGCATGAACATGGCATGAGTATGTGATGTTGTTTGAGTTAATGCATCTAGCATTTATTTAGTTGAGGTCCATTTGAACCAAGGGTTCAAATGCAACTCCAAATTAAGCTCTTAAATATGCCATTTAAATGTTTTCATATATACAGCATGTATAGGTTGGTTTGTCATGCATGAAAGTGGTACAGATGGATAGATTGAATTTTTCTGATCATTTTTCATATATAAATTATTTCAATCTGAGCTATGGTTGAATTTCTATGATTTTTTGAAGTTTATATCATTTTCTGGAATTTCCTGATTTATTTTAAAACCAGAAAATGATATATTGCGTCAGCTTGAGGTCAGCACTGCGTCAGTAGTCAACCCGGGTCAAACCTGATGTGTGGGGGCCACACTTTAGTGTCATAGTTAGTTTAACCGAGGGGTTATTTCTAATCTAATTTACATTAGTTGTGTCGGGCCCACTGTCAGTGTCTCTAGGGGGGTAGTTAGTGCCTAACTATGAAGCCACGTCAGCCCGCCGGAGTTCTGGCCGGCGGCGACCAATAGCGCGGCGGCGACTCGCCGGACTTGCGCTAAGAGCGGCGTTTGGACGCGCGAAGACCACCGGGGCGTAGCCCGTCGTCGTCCGCATCCAAGGGAGCTGGTGGGAGGCTGCGGGGGCGCCGGAGCTCACCGGAGCGGGGCTCGAGGCGGCGGCCGGAGTTCGGCTCCAGGCGAAAAAGGTCTACGGGGCATGGAGAGGCCACCCAAGGGGCTCCGCGCCACCCTGGGGTCATCAAGGCCTCAATGCAGTGCAAGGGCGTGGCTGTCTCGAGCTCAAGCCACGACGGTGGCAAGGACGCCGACGGTGAGCTCTGGAGCTTGCGGGACGGCGGGTACGGGATGCGCGCGAGGGAAAAGGTGGAGGGAAGAGGGTCAGTGGCTCACGACAAGTTGGCCGGTGCAGATGGCGGGGCCGGGGGAGCGTCGGAGTGAGTGGGGCGGCGAGGCGGATCTCCGGCGGCCGATGGCGAAGGCGACGACGATGCAATGAAGCGGAGCCCTCCGGCTTGTTTCCTTCGGCGTGGAGACTTGGTGCTCAACAACGCAGATGCCGGACACGGTGGTGCGGCCAAAGGACGACGGTGGCCACGCGGGTGATACACGACGATGGCGGAGCGCTCTCTGTTGAGGTTGGGGAAGGGGGCTAGAGGGCGAGGGGGAGAGCAGAGAGTGAGGGAGAAGGACCAGGGGGCTTGGGGCGTCTCTAGGCGCTTGGTCGAGGATGGGGGGGAGGAAGGAGGAGGTGGCGCCTGGTGCGCGCGCGGGTGACACGCCTCTGCCAGTAGGCGCGAGGAAGAAGAAAGAGGAGGCGGCGAGCTGAGCCAGCTGGGCCGGTTGGCTGCATAGTCCCAGGCCAGCAAGTGGCCCAGGTAAGTCTAGGTAGTTCCTCCTTTTTTTCTATTTTGTTTTTGTTTTCTATTTTCTGACATTTGTTTTGATTTAATAAAAATACCAAATCATTTTATTTCCTTGTGCCAATTTTTGCAGGAGCTAGTGGTATTATACCAGAGCTCCTCATAAACTAGCACAATTTTTGGACAATATTGTATATATATAACAATATATATCCAAAGCAAATAATTACTGCATTAATTCCAAAAGGCCAAAATAAATACTTATGAGCTCCTAAAAATATTGGTTTGATTTTTATCTCTGTCCAATATTTTCAGAGAGCAACATGAACATTTTCTTGGACCTTTTTGGAGCAATTTTTATCTGCGTCATTTCTAGAAATGATTCTGAGGGTTTCACAAATCCCCATTTCAAATTTAAATGGAATTTAAACATGATGCACAAATGACTAGCTGGTCTAGGTCAAACCAGAACTAGGGATGTGACACTGGCTATCTCCAACTTCATCCCACATCAATGGCGTCCTACACCTTCTTCCATACAAAGCTTCGAAAGGGGCCATCTTTAGACTAGCTTGATAACTGTTGTTGTAATAGAACTCTGCGTAGGGCAAATTATCATCCCAACTAGATCCGTAATCGAGCGCACAAGCTGTCAACATGTCCTCTAGAATCTGATTGACTCTCTTGGTCTGTCCATCTGTCCGCGGATGAAAAGTTGTACTGAACTCTAGCCTGGTGGCCCACGTCTGGTGTAGCTGGTGCCAAAACTTTGAAGTAAACTATGTTCCTCTATCTGATACAATATTCCTCGGAACTCCATGCAGACATATGATCCTGGTCATGTATATCTTGGCCAACTTCACACTGGTATAGGTGGTTTTTACTGGGATAAAGTTAGCCACTTTGGTCAAGCAATCCACTACTACCCAAATAGAATCGTATCCCGATCGTGTCCTGGATAATCTGGTGCTGAAGTCCATGCCAAGCTTATCCAACTTCCATTCGGGTATCGGCATAGGCTGCGGTAATCTTGCTAGCTTCTGATGGCCTGCCTTCACTCTCTCACATACATCACATACGGCTACATACTCGGGAATGTCCTTCTTCATACCCGTCCACCAGAAACGCTCCTTCAAATCCAAATACATCTTGGTGTTTCCGGGGTGTATCGAGTATGGCGAGTCGTGAGCTTCCTGGAGTATTAACTTCCTGATGTCTGCATTATTGGGCACATATATACGGTCCTCAAACCACAAGGTGTCGTGCTCGTCCTCACTAAAACCTTTGGCCTTTCCTTTGCTCATCTTCTCCTTTATCTCAGCAATTTCCTTATCATCCTTCGGAGCTTCTCGAATTTTTCCCAATTATGTCGACTGAATTTCCAATGCTGCAACAAAACCTCTAGGGACTATCTCCAAAGTAGCTCCATGAGATCTTCAGCTAACTCCATTAGCAATCCTCCGCTTACGAGGGTATTGGCATAACTCTTCCGGCTCGAAGCGTCTGCACGACATTGGCCTTGCCTGGATGATAGTGCAACTTCATAGCGTAATCCTTTATAAGCTCCAACCATCTCCTTTGCCTGAGATTCAACTCCTTCTGTGTGAAAATATATTTGAAACTCTTATGATCCGAGTACACATCACAATGGTTTCCAATAAGAAAATGTCTCCAGGTTTTGAGTGCATGCACTAAGTCTGCTAACTCCAAATCATGCATGGTATAATTCAATTCATGCGGTCGAAGCTGTCGTGAGGCATACGAAACAACTCTTCCGTCTTGCATAAGCACGCCTCCAAGTCCTAGGCGAGACGCGTCGCAATACACTTGGAAATCCTTCCGTATATCCATCAGAATCAGCACTGGGGCTGTAACCAATGGTTTCTTCAACTCTTGAAAACTTGCCCCACATTCATCTGTCCATTTAAACTTGGTGTCCTTCTTCAACAACTCCGTCATAGGCTTCGCAATCTTAGAGAAATTCTCAATCAATCTCCGATAATATCCCCCGAGTCCTAGAAAACTGTGGATCTCTCCAACTGAGGTGGGTTCCAAATACTCAGTGACTGACTGAACCTTAGTAGGGTCTACTGCTATACCTTCTCCTAATGTAAGATGTCCAAGGAATCCAACTTGCTTCAGCCAAAACTCACATTTGCTGAACTTGGCGTATAACTGATGTTCCCTGAGCTTCTCGAGAACTAAACGCAAATGCTCCTTCTGCTCTTCTTCATTCTTCGAGTATACCAAAATGTCATCAATGAACACCACAACAAACTTATCCAAGAACTCCACAAACACCTTGTTCATCATACTCATGAAATAGGCAGGGGCGTTAGTCAATCCGAATGACATAACCGTGTACTCATACAGCCCGTACCTTGTGGTGAAGGCTGTCTTGGGTATATCCTGTTCTCGGATCTTCAACTGGTGGTATCCTGATCGAAGATCGATCTTGGAAAATACTTTAGCTCCTTGTAGCTGGTCAAACCAATAATTGATCATCGACAGTGGGTACTTGTTCTTGATCGTCACTTCATTCAATGCACGATAATCAACAACCGTTCTCAGAGATTTATCCTTCTTCTCAACCAAGAGCACTTGGGCTCCCCATGGTGACGAACTTCGTCGAATGTAACCTTTGTTCAATAACTCCTTAATCTGTTTCTTTATCTCCTCTAGGTCATTTGCGGGCATCCGGTATGGTCTCTTTGATATTGGTCCGCTGCTCGGCAATAACTCTATCAAAAACTCAATGTCTCGATCCGGGGGCATGCCTGGTAGTTCCTCTGGAAATACATCTGGGTAATCCTTCACTACATGCACTTCTTCCTGAACAACTCCCGTGAGGGAATTTACATGAGTACTCTTAGGAGTATGCCTGGATACACACTTAATCCTTTTTCCCTCCGGTGTGGTGAGTAGAATTGACCTACTGGCGCAATCAATGTTTCCTCCATACTTTGATAGCCAATCCATATCGAGTATGACATCCAATCCTTGTGATTCCAAAATTATTAAGTCTGAGGGGGAAACATGCCTACCTATGGTCAATGGCGTCTAAAAACATCCACTGCTTGCCATATACTCCGCTCTAGGTGAGCTTACTAACATAGGTGTCTTAAGAACTTTGGTGGGCAACTTATACTTATCCACGAATCCCCTTGATATGTATGAATGTGATGCACCAATATCAAAAAGAACTATTGCAGTAAATGACTTAACCAAAAACTTACCGATAATTGCATCTGGCTGCTCCTCAACCTCCTCCATGTTCACATGGTTCACTTGTCCCTTGTTGAAAGGGTTGGGCTTCTTTCCAGAGCTTCCATTGCCATTTCCATTCTTGAGTTCATGTACTCATTGGCATAGTGTCCAGTCTTCCCGCACTTGAAACAAGTAACGTGGCTTTGGTCCTTCTTGGCGAGTGTGCTTGGGTTAGAGCGGTTCTGACTGCTTGCTCCACTCCCATTTCCATTTCAAGGGCCATTGTGGTTATGCGAACTTCCTGCATTGTGGTTATGGCCTCCATGGTTATGGGTGTATCCTCCCGGGTTTGGGGTGAAATGGGGTATCTGCTGAGCTCCTGAATTGTATTTCCCTTGTCCATTCTTCCTTTTGCGGCTCTCAATCTACTGCTGCTTCCCTTCAATCATAAGAGCCTTATCCACCAACTCCTGGTAGTTGTTGAATGTTGCCACCATTAACTGCATACTCATTTCATCATTCAGCCCTTCCATAAACTTCTCCTGTTTCGCGGTATCGGTGGCCACATCATCTGGGGCATAACAAGCTAGCTTGCTAAACTCCTCCACGTACTGCCCTACAGTACGATTGCCCTAGCGTAAGTTGCGAAACTCGTGCTTCTTCATGCTCATAGCTCCAGTTGAGACATGAGCACTGCAGAATGCTTGCTGAAACTGCTCCCAAGTAACATTGGCTATGGGGAAGGTGGCTGTGTAATTCTCCCACCATGAGGCTGCAGGTCCATCCAATTGGTGTGCGGCAAAATGCACCTTCTCAGCATCTGTGCAACCTGCAATGGTTAACTCCCTTCCAATCCTGCATAGCTAGTCATCCGCAACTATGGGCTCGGTGCAACTAGAAAACACCGACGGTTGTAACCTAAAAAAACGGGCTAAGTTGTCAACTGGAGGTGGTGGCGGTGGGTTGTTGTTGTTGTTGTTGTTGTTGTTGTTGTTGTTTGTTGTTGTTGTTTGTTGTTGTTGTTGTTGTTGTTGTTGTTGTTGTTGTTGTTGTTGTTGTTGTTGTTGTTGTTCTTCTTCTTGTTGTTGTTGTTGTTGTTGTTGTTGTTGTTGTTGTTGTTGTTGTTGTTGTTGTTGTTGTTGTTGTTGTTGTTGTTGTTGTTGTTGTTGTTGTTGTTGTTGTTGTTGTTGTTGTTGTTGTTGTTGTTGTTGTTGTTGCTGTTGTTGTTGTTGTTGCTGTTGTTGTTGTTGTTGTTGTTGTTGTTGTTGTTGTTGTTGTTGTTGTTGTTGTTGTTGTTGTTGCTGTTGTTGTTGTTGTTGTTGTTGCCTTGATTCTGAACTAGCAACTACATCAGTGTATTCTGTTGTTGGATCGACTGAGTGAGCTCCGGTGGGAAGGCAAATCTGGGGTCACGTCTCAGAGGCATCTGGTGGGTTTTAGAGGAGAGAGATTAGAATAGAATGAGGTCTAGTGAGAAAGCACTACCCATATGCACATGAGACAATCACAATAAATATCACTCCAAAATAATATCAAGAAAGGGCATACAATCGATCTAACTATTGTTACAGTGCTCGGACTACTAATATATACTTGGGGGAATACTACTAATAATATGGTGGTCTACTAGAAATTTTGATCGGTAGAAGACTCCATTATATCTGCTCCAGCTTTGTCTTCATAATCATCATCACCGGGGTCAGAGTCGGTGTCATCGATGATGATGTAGTCCTTGGGGTGGTCATCATCTCCTTCTGGCGCAAGGTCTCCCATGAATACTCCTGGGTTCCTTGTCAAGTCGTCATTCTTCTCCACTAGTATGATGATTTCCTCCTCATATCCGTCGCGTGTAGACTTGAGTTACCGTTCCATCTCCATGTTTCTAGTCATCAACTTCTTCAGATCTATCATGCTTGTGCACATTTGGTTCTCCTTGCGACGAATGTGATGATTTAACTACTGGATGAAGGCTGCAATGGACCTGTCCTTCCTAGTGCTGATCATCTCCCATTGCTCATCTCGGCGACCACATATCTGGTAGATAATATCCTTAAGATCCTTGTGATAAACTTTGCCGATGCGTCCCATAGCAATGTGGGCTTCCATGCTCTTGCCTAGACTCCAGGTTGGTGCATCAAAGGAAAACTCTATGGGCTCAGTTACTGGCGTGAGTGTCCTTCCGGGAACTTGAACTCGAATCATCCATCGCTCCTCTTCTGGTAATGTGGCGGTGTAGGTCCCGGTGAAGCTTGGTATTCCAATGTTCAGGTACCTAGTGACTTCCTTCAAGTGTCGTCCAAACAGTGTGTCTTCATCCGGATGGGTAAACTTATTCCTTGTGTCCGTCATCCTATAGAGTAGAAAATGGAGAGGTGTCAGAAATGAGTAGAGAAGAGTGACCTATGGCTCATCTTAGTGGTCGTGTCCTACATTCAGCGTGTGCTTTGATACCATCTTGTAGCGATCCGACCTCAAACGGTCAAATCTCTGTGCATAAGTGTCATCCCTGGATCGGTAATGCTGACACACACACAATACTTGAGGGATTTATAACAGAGTAGCAATCACACACTTATTACATTGAATGACTCAAAAGATAACTTATTACAATAAGTATGGCTTAAGGCCATCTAGGTAAGATAACATCGGAAGGCTTGGAAGATAAAGTGAGTCCATCAACTCCAAGGCATAGCTGAGTGCACGACAAACGACCTAGCACACCTTACTCTTTGTCTGAAAAGTCTGCAACACGATATGTTGCAGCCCAAAAATGGGTCAACATATGGAATATGCTGGCAAAGTAACACAGTAGAGCAATGAACAAGTAAATGCTATCACTACATGCATATATGGCTGGTGGAGGCTCTATGGTTCAATGTTTTTGCGAAAAGCCAATTTTCCCTACAACAAAGGAATATATTTTATTTAACTATCATCCCAACAATTTGCGAAAAGTAATTAACATCCCAACAAATCAATTTAGAGTGATGAGATCCACATGATAATTCAAGAACCAGATACTCAAGATGTCCATAACCGAGGACACGGCTAATCATGATTAGTTTGTACACTCTGCAGAGGTTTGAGCACTTTTCCCCACAATACTCGATCTCCTCCGTTGTATTTCTCGCACTACATGATGTTTGAGAAACAGATGACCGAGACACAGTCTTTCCGAAGAGGTCCCCTTAACCGATAGATAGGCCGGTACACCTACAATCCCCTACATCTGCTAGCCCATCATGGAAAGGATCCCCACAACTTACTCAACTATGCCAGAGCCCATAATGGCTTGTGGCTGCACACAGAAGTTTCCAGCATGAATAATCTTATGATCCCTTTGAGCCTGGGTGGCGAACCAAAAAGGACAACAATGGTATATACCCAGGTGCCCCCAACCAATCCACCCAGAAGTATGTTTAAGTAGCCACCTTAAGTAAACCATTAATTAATAATCTTACATCTGTCATGGATACACTCAAACCCAATCCACGTCTATGAACATAGCATGGCAATAAGTAGCATAGTGTAGATGTAACTCCCAGGGTTTGATAATAAAAAGGGTAATAGGTTCTACCTCATCATCTACTTCCCAAACCCACAAGTTAAGAGATCCTACTCATGCAATGTTTGAGGGTTGTAACTAATGCATAAAAACTGGGTAAAAGGGATATGATCAAAGTGTTACTTGCCTTGCTGATGATCCGCAAAACCTAGTGACTCGTAGTAGCAGGCTGCGCACACCGGTAATTCTAGTGCGAACAAACAATAGCATACATAAGCACCCAAGAAAAGATGCAAGGGGAAAACTTCAAATAAGAAGATCCAAACGGAAAGTTCAACTGAAGAGGTTCGATTTGCAAAAAATCGATCAAAACGAAGATAAGGAACTGAAACTACAGTTAAAAGAACTTCGTAGACAAATCAGCTTGAAACCAAAATTTAATTTATCAAAACATTGTTCAAGTTGATTAAACGGGAACAGGGGTTCGAGACGAAGATTTTGGCGTTGGTCTCACTGGATTTGGGCAAACGGTTAAGAAACGGCGAGGGTTTGAAGCCAGGGGCTAATCTGCGATAAAAATAATCGTGGATAGGTCCCTGGCCAAAAATAAAACAAAAAGAAAAAAACTAACGAACGAACATTCGATGTCTGAACCTAACCGGCGAACAACGCTTGTTAAAATGAACGAACGGACGAATGTCCGCTAAGTAAATAAACCGACGAAAAACCGATTAGGAAAAATAAACGTGAAACAAAAAAACCGACCGGTCAATGGCGGCGGTCAATGGCGGCGGTTTCCGGCGAGATCCGGCGGGCGGGCGGCGGCGCTCGTTGAGGCGACGCAGGGCTGCGGTGGAGGCTGCGCTGCTGCTGCGGCGGGGCGGGGCGAGGTGGTGGCAAGAGGCGTCGGCGGCGCTATATTAGAGTGGGGAGCCGACTTGGGGTAGGGGTAGGCTGTGGCGGCGGGGGCAGTCCGGACTCCAGCCGGAGTCCGGCTCTGTCACGCGGGTGAGCGGGAAGGCGGCGGTGCTGCGCTGGGCCGACTGGGCCTTCGGCCCAGGTCGGTCCGGAACTTAAAAAAAACGATTCCACCGAGAAAACTGCTAAATAAATAAAAAAATCTAAAAATTCCAAAACAAATTTTCACCATCTAAATAAAATATTTAGAACAAAGTGAACATTTTCTTGGCCTAAAAATGCATAATTTTTGTAATTCAAAAAAATAGCGATAAAATCCAAATACAATAATTTATTTGATTTTAAAAAAAATTCCTCCAATATTTCAATTACTTTGGAGAAGTCATATTATCTCATCTCGTATATTTTAATATTGGAAATATTATTTGGAGAGAAAAATAATTAAAACCAAAATGATCCACTTTTCAATATTTGAGAAAATTCAAATATGAAAACAATAAAATCCCCAACTCTCTCCGTGGGTCCTTGACTTGCTTCGGATTTTTTTTTTGGGATCACAAAGCCAAAATGCGAATGAAATATGATATGCATATGATGACCTATGTATAACATTCCAAATTGGAAATTTGGGATGTTAGAGAAATTATGTTAGCTTATGCCTCTACTTCATATGAAACTGCAACAGTGATTACCAGACTTGTTAACAATTGCCTAGGACAATTCCACACCCCAATCCACCATTATTCCACACTCACTATTTATAATATTTAGTAATATATTGTAACTTTATGATAACAACACCTACTTTAATATTTTATCTTTCCGATATAGTACAAAGTTATCCACTTCATACCCACAACATAGTTTTATTTCTCATTTCTAGTTGGAAGCAAACGTTCGGTGTACGTAGAGTCGTATCAGTGGCAGATAGGGCTTGGGAGAATATTGATCTTACCTTTAGCTCCTTGTGGGTCCGACACTTCATACTTATCACTTCCACCTTTGGAAATTGCTACGATGTTTCCCTACACTTGGGGATTATCACATCGTGTCAAACTAAACTGTGTCCTGCACATTGATGGACTAGTTGGTAACAACCATGAACTCAACCCTTCCACAACAAGGGATATGCTGATCATGATAAAAAGGAAACTGAAACTACACAATTGTGGCCACAACTTTATATACTTCACGAAATGATAAATTGTAGTACAAATTGAATGAAAACATACCGCTCAGTCCATAAAGTCATCTTGAAGTACTACTGAAATAAAGGCTACAAATAATTTACATATATGAAACATCAACCAATATGGATGGATGAATGGAATAAAAGGCTAACAATCAACAGTGAAATCTAACATTCATCTACAATCTATAAATATCTGAATCTATACACATCTGGATCGAATGTAAAGTCTAATCTAGAATCTATGGTGTATCAGATCTAACATTCATCTACAATATATAAACATGTGAAGCAAATCTAAAGTTCATCTATATCTAGAATCTATAAACATATGGATCCAATCTAACACTAATCCTCCATTTATAAATATTAAAATCTATAAGCACAAACATTCATCTACAATCTATACATTCGTGAATCTAATAGTAATATTCATCTACAGCATATAAAAATTTAGTTACCTGTACATGCTACTTCTTGAGTTTGCATTGGTTTTCCCTTGAAGAGGAAACGGTGATGCAGCAAAGTAGAGATAAATATTTTCCTCAGTTTAGAATCAAGGTATCAATCTAGTAGGAGGAACACACAAGTCTCCAATGATAGCACCTGCATAAAAAAATAAATACTTGCACCCAACGTGATAAAGGGGTTGTCAATCCCTTCACGGTTACTTGCAAAGATGAGATCTCATAGAGATAGGTATAACAGATAAATAAAAGTGCAAAATAAAGTAAAGTTAAATAAATTGCAGTAAGGTATTTTTGGGTTTTTGGTTTTATAGATCTGAAAACAATATGATAAGAATAAACCCAGGGCCATAGTTTTCACTAGAGGCTCCTCTTTTAAAAGAACTCATAAGGTGGGTAAACAAATTACTGTTGAGAAATCGATAGAAAAGGGAATAATTATGACTATATACAAGGCAATGATCATGAATATAGGCATCAGGTCCGTGACAAGTAGACCGACTCCTACCTGCATCTACTATTATTACTCCACATATCCACCGCTATCCAGCAGGCATCTAGTGTATTAAGTTAACAAGAACGGAGTAACGCCTTAAGCAAGATGACATGATGTACATGTAAAGATCCAATCAATATGAATAAACCCCACCTTTTTATCCTTAATGACAACAATACAAATACGTGTCATGTCCCCTTCTGTCATTGGGATTGAGCACCGGAAGATTGAACCCATTACAAAGCACCTCTCCCATTGCAAGAAAAATTAATCTTGTTGGCCAAACCAAATCAATAGATCGGGGAGAATTACAAAGCTATCATAACCATGCAGAAAAGAGTTCAGAGAAGACTCAAATAATATTCATAGATAATCTAATCGTAAACCCACAATTCATGGGATCTCAAAAAATGCACCACAAAAGAACATTACATCGAATATATCTCCAAGAACATCGAGGAGAACATTGTATTGAAGATCAAAGAGAGAGAAGAAGCCATCTAGCTACTAGCTATGGACCCATAGGTCTGTGGTAAAATACTCGCAGATCATCGGAAAGGCCGCAAGGTTGATGTGCAGGCCCTCCGTGATCGAATCACCCTCCGGCAGAGTACCGGAACATGTCTCCAGATGGGATCTCACGAGGACAAAAACTTGCGGCAGCGTAAAAGTATTTTTGGTGTGCCCTCTGGTTTACAGGGAATACTTGGGGTTTTATGGAGCTGAGATTAGGGTTAGAGGTGCCACGGTAGGCCCACAAGCTCCTAGGGCACGCCTGGTGAGCTTGTGGCCCATCTGTGGCTCTTCTGGCCTCCTCCCGAAGCTTTCTAGGTGTCTTCTGGTCCATGAAAAATTGTCTAAAAGTTTTGTTCCGTTTGGACTCCATTTGGTATTATTTTCTGTAGAAGACAAAAACAAGGAAAAAACAACAACTAACACTTGGCACTAGGCTAATGGGTTAGTCCCAAATAATTATATAAAATAGCATAATAATGGATATAAAACATCCAAGATCAATAATATAATAGCATGGAACAATAAAAATTATAGATATGTTCGAGACATATCAGTGCACTGCTTGAGCGCGAGGGGGAGGATGGATCAGGAGTGGCCTTGGCGAAGGAGTAGCTGCATGGCGTGCGGCTCCGGTGTGAGGCCCCGCTGATGGCAAAGGAGTGAGAAGGCGGGGCGCGTGACGATGAGGGGAGGAGGGTCACGGTGTCCTGGACTAGGGGGTACTCACCTCATCGTCTCCCGGCCAGGTAGATCGGGCCAAGGACCCCCATGGCGGTTCACTCATGGGCCACTTCGGGTATCCCATGCCACATACAAGGAGTATTCCACAAGACTTGGTGATCAAGACAAGGACTCCTCTCCACC
This sequence comes from Triticum aestivum, assembly GCF_018294505.1. Taxonomy (NCBI): domain Eukaryota; kingdom Viridiplantae; phylum Streptophyta; class Magnoliopsida; order Poales; family Poaceae; genus Triticum; species Triticum aestivum. The sequence goes on from NC_057812.1 coordinate 688,814,186, forward strand.
AACGTATTCGGCTAGGACTCTTGTTATCCTAGGACTCTGGTGCATTACATAAGCCAAGGCCAGGCTAGTCGATACATTATCATAACCATACAAGCTAGACCTCTAGGGTTTAGCTATTACGATCTCGTGGTAGATCAACTCTTATAATATTCATATTCATCAACATCAATGAAGTAGGATGTAGGGTATTACCTCCATAGAGAGGCCCCTAACTTGGGTAAAACATTGTGTCCCATGTCTCCCGTTACCATCGACCTTATATGCACAGTTCGGGACCCCCTACCCGAGATCCGCCGATTTTGACACCGACATTGGTGCTTTCATTGAGAGTTCCGCTGTGTGATCGGCAAAGGATCAATGGCTCGACTGTAGATCAACTGCGAAGTCGGCATCTTCGTCGCCGGCTCGACTGGTCACCTTGACTTGATCGAGGACTGCACCCTACCTCCGATCGTCATGTTCGGATGAGGGCCTTCATCAAAATCAACTCCGATCGTCATGTTCGGATGAGGGCCTTCATCAAAATCAACTCCGATCTCTATCAAGATCATGGAGGAATCATCCATGGAGCTCGGGGGCTCAATGTCAACATTGCCCTCGAGCGACCATGTTGTTTTTCTGGATAGCGAACTTGTATCCTCTGCCACCGCCTTCTTGACTGTCGTTTTAATGATTGCTTCGGCGGAATTGCGCGGAATTGAGTCTACAACAACCCTGGAAAATTCGTCGAGTTCTGATGGAGGAATCTCTGGTAATCTACGATATACCAGAGCCGCGTCAAATCTTGACGGGAATCTGGACAAGTTTAGGGCAAGATTACCAGAGCCCAGCTTGGAGGTCCTTTGGAAGATCCAACCGTTCATCTGCTGCGGAATTCCCATATCTACCACTCCTCAAACTTTTAGCTCGATCTGACCGTCCAAACTCCGGGAACCTTCCGATTAGTGCATCACTTTTCAGATCTTTTTCTGCGCGAGAACGAATCCGACCCGAGTTCATCTTTTTTATGAACGGGATTTCGGACATTCTTTTTTAAGGAAGTTTTGTACGGGGTATTGTGCTTTGTTCCCAAACACATCCCACTAAATTTAAAGTCTTTTCGAATATGATCTTCACCATCACGTTGGTGTCAAACCAGCCCGACAACGTTGCTCTACGGCTGCCGACCTGTGCTAGACACGTCGTCGCTTTTTTAAGCCGAGCTCAATTTCTTCAGATCATCATCTCCGTGAGCCGAAAAAGAGTTAGGCATCGCGAAGGATAAATCATCACCAACATCGCCGCCACACGGACTACACGGAGCGGGCACACCGGCATCGCCGCACGGTCACTTCAGCAAGCCGGCATTGACCATGTCACGAGCTACGACCTGCATTGGCATGGACGCACTATTGCGTCTTCAAGCCGATGTCCATCACGCCGACCTACTTCGACACCTCGGCTGGACTGGGGGCTCCGCTATTTCTTCGTCAACCTACTCCGGAGACTTCGGCATCACCAGCCGACCAACTTCGTTACGTTAGCTGGACCGGGGGCTTTGCCTCGGCGAGACAATCTTCGCTAGCATCACCATGCCGTCGCTTCATCACCCATCAGGCAATGGGTGTGAGGATCGAGTCCCAATTTTGGGAGTAACCTTTCTTCGGACTGCTACAACAAATAAACCAGGTGCTATTAATCCTAGCAATTTTTTTGTTTGGGTTTATCTCTTCCAAAGAATTATACTCTAGTTTGTTCCATCATTTGTACACAGGTCTATCAAATGGTGGCCGCATTAACGATGGTCGCGTGGTGGTTCAATCAGTTTCCGTACATAGTTCGGCGATTGCCGCATTCGGAGCTTGGACCGACCTGTGCATTCGGCTTTAACACGCCTTTACCGCGTCATGCCGATGCCCTGCATCGACATTGACTTCGGCGCCAGGCTACATATCTTTAAATAAATTATTTTGGCGAAAAGCAATTACGAAAGGATTATATATATATTTATATTATTCATTTTGGACCGCACTATTTTATGTGTGTGGGTGATCGACTTCAACTGCGTCATGCGGTCACTTCGACAAGCCAACATCATCGTCCCAATTGGCATAAATCGGCCCGCATGATCATCTTGTTGGTTGAATTGCCATACCGACATGTTCGGTTGCCTCGGGGACTTCGGCGTCATCAAGAGGGTCCTACCTCGTCAGGTGTTTGGCGCATGGGCCATATTTCTTTTATTACTCACTTTGCATGAATTATTAATCATGCAACCTTTTTTTATTACTGTTATCTCTGGCTGGCACTATCTTCTGTGCACAGGTAAATGATCCGGATTGGGCAGCGCTGTCACCTTGGCTGGACCGGGGGCTTCGTCATCACTTCATTATCCCACGCCAGGGACTTTGGCGTCACTCTGCCGGCCTGCACTGGCTGAGCCGTGTCACTACCTCAGAGTGCCGAACTCCTTGCTCGTACACCTCGGGCTTGGAGGCTGGGACCTCGGCCATGCCGAGGCCTACGAACCTTCTCGGATCTGTCACAGATCAATGGGCGTCTTCGTCCTGCCACAAGCCCGAATCGCGTCATCAACACCGAGCACTTTAACTAGCTAAGTCGCTTTCATGCTCAAAAACTTTTAGTTTTAAAATTTTGTTGACCAAGCATTATACTTTTTGGCAAAAAGTTGTTTGTGACAAAATTCCTTGTCAAAACTTTGTTTGTGACACACAAATTCAAATACCCCGTTTGTTTAGGGGCTTCCTTTATGAAGCCTTTCCTCTTGCATATGATTATACTTGTATGGCTTCGTTCCTTGTTCGTGTATTACGCCACAATGTGCACCATGTTGACTTAAGTGTTTCGCAAGCTGGGTTGCTTGGCTCCTGTGCTTACCCCTACGTTCCCGATTGTTCGGCTAGGCGGTAAAGGGAGCACCTTTGTGACTGTTACTACCAGGTCATCCAAGTTAGTACCTCAGACTGGGTGAAGCCGAAAGCTAGCACTCTTATTGTTTTCAATCATGGCCGACACACAGAGGAACTCATGAGTACAAAAAATATGTTGCACAAGTCTCATAGTAATAATGAGCAACCGAAGAAAGGTATCGGTGGGGGTACTATTTTCTTCGAAGATGCTTCTTACACTTCGTCAGTAATATAGCATAAGTTCCGTGAGCACTCTTTGTATGTTACAGCCTTATGGCCTGATTGCCTAGTTATCAGAAACATCGTCGATATTCTCGACAGGTGGAGTACATAACACTTTTCTGCCCTTGACCGAAGAGGGAGAAGCCGACGGTCGATTAAGACGCATTTAAAGTTCAGGTGAACATGGAGATGATATAAGTACTTCGGTACATACAATCATTACACATAAAATTCTCTTACCCAAGTCACTTGGGGGCTCTTAAAATTTATATGAGTTGTTTTATAGTAAATGTGTTTTCTTCTTGGTCGTTGCAAAGTCCTTTTCTAGACTGACCTCGGAGAAGTACTCCGCTTTTGGGATAAGGAGCTTGAAGCCATAGGCGGACCCGTGTGAAGTCTCGAGATCGGATGTTTCATGTTAAAGCACGACAGAAGCACAATTTGTTTTCCAATTTTCAGATTGGCACCAAACACTTGATCTTGTTCGGACATCAAGTTTTTACTAATGGTTTTTGGTTTTCCAAGCTTATGGCACTTTTAAACTATTTGTGTGTTTCCAGCATAAGTCTCACAGTGCAACGCCGCACACCTTTAGATATTCGAAAAAAAACATTCTCGGATATTGCTATATATGCATCGGTTTCGAATTGTGTCTTCGGTCAAATAGTTGGGTTGCCCGGCTCCTGTGCATGCCTCCTATGTTCCTCTTTGTTCGGCTAGGTGTGCAAAGGGAGAACTACTGCGATTGTGCTTCTAGCTGGCATGGTTAAGCACCTAAGTGGAGAAAGCCAAAAACTGACTGTCACCATAAGCGTAAACTGGTCAGCGATCCGATGACTATGTTAAATGACGGGCCGTTCATAACATTGGCCGAAGTGTTTACGGCTTGACCTCGGCTATCGCCGAACACTAACCAAGGGCTTGTAGCCAGCTTCCCCAGTTTAAAGCTCCTATGACTAATTGAAAGTTATAAAGCCCGCATATCTGATTGCCTCGTTTCCGCTAGCACAACCGCCTTCGGGCACCAATACGTCGGCTAAGGGTTGTCTTCTTATTGCGGAGACACCCTGCGTAGTATCTACAAAGGGGTATAAGCCGACGATGGGCCACTTTCAACTAATAAACGGTCGCAACTGAGTCAAAATAAACATGTCATCATCATTTGTATTTAATATACAAGGGCTACCTTCTGTAACCATCGTTTTAAAGCCATAAATATGCATCAATCTGACTTAAGATTTTGGCCAAGCTGGGTTGCCTGGCTCCTGTGCTTACCCCTACGTTTCTGATTGTTTGGCTAGGCGGTAAAGGGAGCACCTCTGTGATTGTTACTACTGGCTCATCCGAGTTAGTACCTCAAACTGGGTGAAGCCGAAAACTAGCGATCTTAAAGGATCACATTGGTCGGCAACGATAGAAGTGAAAATTTTGGTTCATTAATACCATAGAGTTTGGGAACTTTCCCCGAACTAAATCCTCAATATTTTCCTCCCACGTTGATCGGAGGTGAGGTTTCATGATCATGATAAGCATTACGACCCAAAGAAAAGAACCGATAGCGGGACTATTTCCTTCGAAGATGTTTCTTAATATAACATATCTCTCCGCGTTCCTTTGTTTATCAAACCGTATGAACGGATTGCGTTGTTTGTCGTGAATATTTGCTCTCATGAAGGCTTTATAAAGAAGGACAAACACTCCCCGGCTGCTGGCCGGGGAGGTGAAAGCCGATGGTCGGTCAACAAAGTTTTGTACAACGCGGATCTGAGCATTAATGATGTAAAATACTTGGATACATAGGATCATAAATTGCGAGTAACTTACATAAAGCTCTCCTAAATCCCAAGTGGCATCGATTTCCTATCTATTAAGCCCCTTGGGGCCAACAATGGCGAGTCCAGCTTTCGCTGGCTCTAGCTCCTTTAAGAGATCTTTATTCTCTTTTCAAGAAGTTTGTGTTAGACACAACAAAAAAAATTCACATGGATATCGATCCTTAATTCGGCCACCCGTGCCCACATTAAGGCTCAGGGTCTACTGGGCTTCGCGCTCATTATTTATAAATATTAAAGGGGCACATCGATCCCCTGATCTGGAGTTGCCACCCGAACCAGTGTCTCAGGGGCTACTACATGGCCTATTCAGTGCAGAAAATTCAAAGTGCTTAGTGTTCGGCTTGACCAAACTATGGGCAAACGCGTCTTCGGACAACAATAGGTACTATCTGGACCTATCTAGCGTCAAGCTGATATATTGCGGCAACTTCTCAAAACCCTCTCTCAAGGGCCCATTCGCCGATCACTATTATCTCTAATATATTACATTGCGTTTCTATTCCTACGTATGTTGCTGAGCTAGGAGTTGATCCTCAAGACGATTTTGGAAATCGATCTGAGTCTTAGGAGCTACCAGGATCAGCAGTTTTATGTTTTCCTTTAGGTGCACCTCGGGTTTAGACCGACACGCACCTTGAGGGCTGCTGGATATACATATACTGGCTATATATATCGGCAGAGAGTAAATTGCAACAATCAAAAATATTCACAAAAATCAGCCCGCGGTCGGGGTGGTGCACCACGTCGGAAGCAGTCCAGCATAAAGCTCGGGCGCCAGTGGCTGGCTCCATAGAGGGCATTTCCAGCATTAAGCTTGGCTGAATTCGTTCAATCTTTTAAGAGACCGAGGTAGTTTACGACACCTCGGACATTGAACATCGACGGAGCTCGGAAGGGGTCCGACATAAAGCCCGTATTCGAATGGCTCGTTCCATAGAGAACTTTTCAGCATTAAACTCAGATAACCTCCTTCAAACTTTTTCAAGCCAAGGTGATCTATGACACCTCGGATATTGTCCGGCGTTGGAGCTCGGATATAGTCTGGCGTTGGTTCTTGGCTGCAAAAAATATCTCGAATGCAGTCCGACGTTGGAGCTAGGATGCAACAGGACACCGTCGCACGGGAACAACTTCAAACCCGAGGTGTGGTGTAAAATATAATCCTAAGGCATTGATAAAGGCCGAGAACTTAAAGGGGCTCCTCAGATACCCGATGTGTAAACCCTTTGGATTCACTTCAGCGATCCTCAAGATCGAAGACGAGAAGATTTGTTGAACCAGTTTTTAAGACCGACGACCGAAGATGAAGAATAGTTCGGAAGGGGCGAGGAGCGTCCGCAACTTGAAGACCGGTTCAGGGGGCTACTGATGGTGTCCTAGACTAGGGGGTACTCACCACATCGTCTCCCGACCTGGTCGATCGGGCCGAGGACCCCCATGGCGGTTCACTCATGGGCCACTTCGGGCAGCCCATGCCGCATACAAGGAGTATTCCACAAGACTTGATGATCAAGACAAGGACTCCTCTCCACCAATGTATTCGGCTAGGACTCTTCTTATCCTAGGCCTCTGGTGCATTATATAAGCCAAGCCCAGGCTAGTCGATACTTTATCATAATCATACAAGCTAGACCTCTAGGGTTTAGCTATTATGATCTCATGGTAGATCAACTCTTGTAATATTCATACTCATCAAGATCAATCAAGCATGACGTAGGGTATTACCTCCATAGAGAGGGCCCGAACCTGGGTAAAACATTGTGTCCCCTGTCTCCTGTTACCATCGACTTAGACGCACAGTTCGGGACCCCCTACCCATGATCCGCCGGTTTTGACACCGACAGAGGGCCATGGCGACGAGGGGGCAACAACAGAGGAGTGCTCCGGCGGAGGAGCGCGGCGGCGGAGTTAGAGGATGGCCGTGTTGGTAAACATAGTAAAAATAAAAAAAGTGGTACTACGATCAACAAGGAACACTATGAAGATGCAATAACTATTTAGATCAAATTGGTACCATCTCAGATTTGCAGGGGAAGAAGAAGAGTCGTCATAGACCATACTTGAAGTCCTCTGAACCATTCACCAATGATCCCCAGGTCGAAAGACCGAAAGCAAGGCCTCTCCACAGTTTGCAAGCGTACATTCTTCATAATCCGGAAGTGCTTCACCATCCAGAGCTAATCGTCATCGGAGAATTAGAGTGAGAAGATTAGAACCACACTATGCTTCTAATTATGAGGATTGGAGAGCATTAGATCTATCTCTAATTGGACCAACTAAAACTAGAATAGAGAACTATAGGAGGCTCCAAAACTTGCGTCTACAAAGGCCAAAATCTTCTTGTATATACAAGTTGAAGAGAGAGGGATGGGTGGCCGACTTGGGAAGGGGTTTTCCTGCCCTTGCGCCGGCCCAGGGGCTAGTGGAGACGAACTCTACCTACACTAATGGGCCTTAGGGACCACTAACTATCCCCTAATAGCCCTTCTCTTATTTTCTTTAGGGCATTGACTATGAATAAATTGCAGGGGCCTCCTAATCATAACCCTTTTTAATTTATATTTAAGTCCTCGGAAACAATTTCCACCTATATATCAGTTCCCTTTATGATATGTCTCCAACGTATCTATAATTTTTAATTGTTCCATGATATTATATTATCAATCTGCTCTGCTTTATATGCCATTTTATACCATTTTGGGAACTAACCAATTAACTCACTGCCCAGTGCTAGTTGTTTTTTATACTTCTTTGGTTTTACAGAAAACCATACCAAACAAAGTCCAAACACGACAAAACAGTATGACTATTTTTTTGGACAAAAAGAGACCTAGAAGCTTTGGGAGGAGGCTAGAAGACGTACGAGGGAGCGACAAGGCAGGGGGCCGCTCCTTGGTGCATTATGCCTCCCCTGTTGCTCCGATGGACCTAATTTCAACGCTCTAAATTATAGTATTTCTAGAAACCATCAAAGTAGGTCCCAGAAAAAATTATCGCCGCCACAAGCCACTTCTCTCCCGTGATCCCATATGGAGGCCTTTTCCGGTACTCCGCGGGGGGGGGGGGGGGGGGGGGGGGTCCATGATGGAGGCCATCTTCATCAACCTTGCTGCCTCCCGGATGATGTGTGAGTAATTCCCATATAACCTACGCGTCTATAATACTCCCTCTGTCCAGAAATTAATGTAATGGATATTTTACAAAAAAACGTCACATCTTTAAATCTATTACAAATATATCTCATCTCCTTCTTTCTACAGCGATTGCTCGCACGACGCACAGGAGCTACGCTGCCTTCGCCCAGGATCTGCGTTGCTGCTATCCCCTCCTGCTGTGATCCCCTCATGTTGTGATCCCCTCCGACCTTTACATTCACCAATGGCCATGGTTGTAAATAGCGGATAGCGGACTCGTAGCGGATTGGGGTCCGCGTAGAGAAATGTGGATAGCGGACGATATTGCCGGCGCAATGGATTTGTAAAAATGCTAGATTATTGTGTATATTTCTAGATCATTAACAAAAACTCAAGACATTTAATTTGAGTAATAGCGGACGCTATTGCGCTAGCGCTATTGCGTACACAATAGCGGATGCTATCTCCGCTATTTGAAACTATGCCCATGGCCACCTCAACCACCGACGGAACGGCCTGTGGCCCCGGACCGTGGCACACTGCCACCACGGTCACCGCACGCTAGGTTCCGTGACCCCCATGAACGTGCCATCCCAGCTTTTGCGAGGTGGTTGGAGCGACTAGCGCCGCTGACGCCTACTGCTACTGCTGCTACAACTTTGACCACACAAACTCGCCCCAAACATCAATATGACAATCAATAATATGTCAGGAGTATCATTTTCAATAATAATATGATGTGCTGAGAAAGTGATATCTGCAGAAATTGACATACAATTTTGACAGATTGGGGACAATTTTAGTCATAATTTGATTCTACAAATTATAGAAAGCAAATCAACGCTATCTCCAAGCTTGGTAGAATTTCTCCCAATTATGGACAACCAATCGATACGTCTCCAATGTATCTATAATTTTTGATTGTTCCATGCTATTATATTATCCATCTTGGTTGTTTTATATGCACTATTATGCTATTTTATATCATTTTATGGGACTAACCTCTTAACCAAGTGCCCAGTGTCAGTTGCTGTTTTTTCCCATGTTTTTGTCTTTTATAGAAAATCAATACCAAATGGAATGAAACTTTTCGATGATTTTTCTTGGAAAAGAAGACACCCATGAAGCTTCGGGAGGAGATCAGGCACACCCTATGACCTTGTGGGCCCCCTGGGGCTCCTCCAACCCTAATCTCAGTCCCATAAATACCCAAATATTCCCCGTATACCATAGGGCATACCAAAAATACTTTTCTACCGTGACAAGTTTCTATCCCTCTACATCATGTCATCTTGCCTAATGTGTTACTCTGTTCTTATGAACTTAATACTCTAGATGCATGCTGGATAGCGGTCGATGTGTGCAGTAATAGTAGTAGATGGAGAATCGTTTCGGTCTACTTTGTCGCGGACGTGATTCATATATACATGATCTTGCCTAGATATTCTCATAACTATGCGCTTTTCTATCAATTGCTCGACAGTAATTTGTTCACCGACTGTAGAATTTGCTATCTTGAGAGAAGCCACTAGTGAAACCTATGGCCCCCGGGTCTACCTTCCATCATATTATTTTCCAATCAACTTGCTATTTTTATTTTGCAATCATTATTTTCCAATCTATACAACAAAAATACCAAAAATATTTTTCTTATTATCTCTATCAGATCTCACTTTCGTAAGTGACCCTGAAGGGATTGACAACCCCTTTATCGCGTTGGTTGCGTGTAGCGACCAGACCTCAAACAGTCTGATCTCTGTGCTCCGGTGTCATCCCTGGATCAGTAATGCTGACACCACATAGTACTCGGAGGATTTATAACAGAGTAGCAATCACACACTTATTACATCGGGTGTCTCAAAAGAGAACTTATTACAATAAATATGGCTTAAGGCCATCTAATAACGATAATAGCGGAAGGCTTGGAAGATAAGTGAGTCCATCAACTCCAACGGCATCACTGAGTATAGAACCACGACCTAAAACTCCTTAATCGTCGTCTAAAAAGTCTGCAACATTAACGTTGCAGCCCGAAAACGGGTCAACACATGGAATATGCTGGCAAGGTAACACAAAGAGAGTAATGGAATGAAACAGCTATACTATATGCATATTTGGCTGGTGGAAAGCTCTATGGTTACAGTTTTGCGTAAATCCAATTTTTCCCTACTGCAAAGGAATAAAATTTATTTAACTATCAGGGTAGTTGTTAAACATTGAGAATGGTTGCCAGCATTCTCAATCCTAATTAAGTAACATCATTAAAACCCAACAATATTAATTAAAGTAACATGATGAGATTCACATGATAATCCAAGTACTAGATACTCAAGATGTCCATAACCGGGGACACGGCTAATCATGATTAGTTTGTTACACTCTGAAGAGGTTTGCGCACTTTTCCCCACAAGACTCGATCGCCTCCGTTTGGTTTCTCGCACTACAGGGTGTCTGAGAAGACGGATGACCGAGACAGTCTTTCAGAAGCGCTAGCACCTTACGATCGGGTAGATCGTACCACCTACATCCCCTACATCTGCTAGTCTACCACTGTAAGAGTTCGCACGACTTAGTCAACTATGCTAGAGCCCATAATAGCTTGTGGCTGCACACGGAAGTTTCTCGTATGAATAGTCTCATGATCCCTTTCAGCCTGGGTGGCGGTCCAAAAGAAAAACAGGCAAGTCCTGGAATACCCAGGTGCCTCAATCCACCCAGATGTGTGTTTAAGTTGCCACCTTAGATAAACCATTAATTAACAAACTCACATCTGTCATGGATTTCACTCACCCAATCCACGTCTACTAGCATAGCATGGCATTATAAGCAAACATAGAAGTAACTCCCAAAGGTTTGATAATAAACAGGTAATAGGTACTACCTCATCTACTTCCCATCCCACAATTTAATTAGATCCTAATCATGCAATGTGTGAGGATTGATCTAATGCAATAAAACTGGGTAGTAGGAAAAGTATGATCAAAGTGTTACTTGCCTTGCTGATGATCTGGGAAACCTAACGATTCGAAGTAACAGGCGGCGCACTACGGGTATTCTATCGCAGACAAACAAACAAGCATACAATAAGTACTCATATAATGCACAGGTAAAACTCAAATAAGAGATCTAACCAGAAGGTTCAAATTAAGAACTCCGGTTGGCAAAAAGAATCAAATCGAACAAAGCAACGAAAGTCAAACTGCGAAAGAAAACAACTTCGTTCTAGAAATCTGGATCTAGGGCAAATTTTACAGTAGCAAAATCTTGTTTAAGTTGGTTAAACGGATAGAGGGTTTTGAGACGAAACTCTAGGCGCTTGAATCGCCTGATTCCGATAAACGAGCAAAAAGATAAACTAAAATGAAAATCGGATCAGGAATCGCGATCAGAAAAATCACGGATTTAATCCGAGAAAAGAAAACTGACGAACAACTAATCAAATGGACGTTCGTTAACAGAAACTAACCAGTGAACACGTTCGCTAAAACGAACGGATCGGTGAACGTTCACTAATTAAATAAACCAGAGAAAAAAAATAAACTGATCTAGGGTTTCGAAAAAAAATAAACCGAGGCGGTTTTTTAAAAAAAACCGAACGGCGAACGGCGGCGGCTATACCTCCGGCGAGGCAGTCCGGCGGGCGGGGCGGGGCTCCGGCGGGGCGGCGGGTGTGCGGCGGGGTGCGGCGCGGCGACGGAAGGCGGCGGGCGGCGGCACGGGCGGCGGGGCGGCTGCGGCGGCGCGGCTCGGCGGGCGGCTCGGGGCAGGGTGGGTTGAGGTGAGGGGCGACGGGGTACGGTATTTAAGGAGGGGGGGTGTGCTGCCTTGGGGAAGGGGCACGGCGGGGCGGACTCGGGCGGCAGCGGAGGCTCCAGTCTCCTGGAGGGAGACAGCAGGCGGCGGGGTGGGCCGTCGGCTGGGCCTTGGCCAAGTCGGCGCGCGGCGCGTTTTTTTTAATATTCCACTCGAAAAAATAAAATAAAGAGAAATACTAAACAGACTCCAAAAATTCTGAAATAAATTTTCACGGGCTTCTAAAATCAAGCCTTACAAGGTGAACATTTATTTGGGACCTAAATGCAATTTTGAAAAACGCACATTTTTCCTAAACTCAAATAAAACACGGAAAAACTCCGGAATAAAATCTTATTTGATTTTATTATTACATCCTCAATATTTCTTTATTTTTGTAATAGAAATAATTGATGATAAAATAAATAAAATCAAATGATCCTATTCTCAAAATTTGAGAAGACTCAAATATGAAAATAACGAAATCCCCAACTCTCGCCGTGGGTCATTGAGTTGCGTAAAATTTCTAGGATCAACCAAAATGCAAATAAAATATGATATGCATTGATGATCTCATGTATAACATTCCAAATTGAAAATTTGGGATGTTACATTGCGAGGTTCTTGTTTTTTGTGCAGGTACGAGGGACTTGTGTGTAGTCTCCTACTGGATTTATACCTTGGTTCTCAAAAACTCCGGAGAAGACTTATGCTACTTTGCTGCATCACCCTTTCCTCTTCAAGGGAAAAGCAACACATGCTCAAGAGGTAGCAAGAAGGATTTCTGGCACCTTTGCCGGGGAGGTTGCATCAAGTCAAGACATACCAAGTACCCATCACAAACTCTTATCCCTCGCATTACATTATTTTCCATTTGCCTCTCATTTTCTTCTCCCCCACTTCACCCTTGCGTTTTCTTCTCCCTCTTTTCCGCTCGCCTCATTTCCGTCTGTCTCTTTTCGCCTGCTTCTTGTGTGCTTGTGTGTTGGATTGTTTGTCACGATGGCTCAAGAGAATACTAAATTGTGTTACTTTTCCAATATCAACAATAATGATTTTATTAGCACTCTGATTGCTCCGCTTACTGATGCTGAATCTTGTGAAATTAATACTGCTTTGCTGAATCTTGTCATGAAAGATCCGTTTTCTGGCCTTCCTAGTGAAGATGCCCCTACCCATCTAAACAACTTTGTTGATTTGTGTGATATGCAAAAGAAGAAAGATGTGGATAATGATATTGTTTTTCCCTAGAGATCGTGCTAAAAATTGGTTTTCGTCTTTGCCTAAAAATAGTATTGATTCGAATAAGTGCAAAGATGCTTTTATCTCTAAGTATTTTCTCCCACTATGATCATCTCTCTTAGAAACGATATTATGAATTTTAAGCTACTTGATCATGAGCATGTTGCACAAGCTTGGGAGAGGATGAAATTAATGATACGTAATTTCCCTACTCATGGATTAAATTTATGGATGACCATACAAATTTTTTATGCTAGATTGAATTTTGCTTCTAGAAATCTTTTAGATTCGGCCGTGGGAGGCACTTTTATGGAAATCACTTTGGGAGAACCTACTAAACTCCTAGATAATATTATGGTTAATTATTCTCAGTGGCACACCGAAAGATCTACTAGTAAAAGGGTTCATGCTATAGAAGAAATTAATGTTTTGAGTGGAAAGATGGATGAACTTATGAAATTGTTTGCTAATAAGAGTGTTTCTTCTGATCCTAATGATATGCCTTTGTCTACTTAGGTTGAGAATAATAATGAATCTATGGGTGTGAATTTTGTTGGTAGAAACAATTTTGGTAACGACGCGTATAGAAAAAACTTTAATCCTAGGCTGTTTCCTAGTAATTCCCCTAATAATTATGGTAATTCCTACAACAACTCTTATGTAAATTTTAATAAGATGCCCTCTTATTTTGAGACTAGTGTTAAAAATTTTATGATTTCGCAAAAGAATTTCAATGCTTGGCTTGAAGAAAAATTGCCTAAGATTGATGAGTTGGCTAGGAACATGGATAGAATTTCTCCTCATGTCGATTCTTTGAAACTTAGATCTATTCCACCTAAGCATGATATCAATGAGTCTCTCAAAGCCATGAGAGTTTCCATTGGTGAGTGCAAAGAAAGAACCGATAGGATGCGTGCTAAAAAAGATTGCCTTATAAAAGCGAGTTCTTCCAGTTTTCACGATAATAAGGATGAAGATCTAAAAGTGACTGATGTGTCTCCTATTAAATCTTTGTTTTGCAATATGAATCTTGATAATGACGGGACTGGAGATGAGTCAACTTTAGTTAAAAGGCGGCCCAATGATTCGGAGTTTTTAGATCTTGATGCAAAAATAGGTAAAATTGGGATTAAAGAGGTCAATGAACCCACTATTTTGGATTTCAAGAAATTTAATTATGATAAATTCTCCTTGATAGATTGTATTTCCTTGTTGCAATCGGTGCTAAATTTTCCTCATGCTTATGATCAAAATAAAGCTTTTACCAAACATATCGTTGATGCTTGAATGCAATCTTATGAAGAAACGCTCGAATTAGAAGTTTCTATCCCTAGAAAACTTTATGATGAGTGGCAACCTACTATTAAAATTAAAATTAAAGATCATGAATGTTATGCTTTATGTGATTTGGGTGCTAGTATTTCCATGATTCCAAAAACTTTGTGTGATGTGTTAGGTTTCCATGAATTTGATGATTGTTCTTTAAATTTGCATCTTGCGGATTCCACCTTTAAAAACCTATGGGAAGGATTAATGACGTTCTTATTGTTGCAAATAGGAATTATGTGCCCGTAGATTTCATTGTTCTTGATATAGATTGCAATCCTACATGTCCTATTATTCTTGCAGACCTTTCCTTAGAACAACTGGTGCAATTATTGATATGAAAGAAGGGAATATTAGATTCCAATTTCCGTTAAGGAAGGGAATGGAACACTTTCCTAGGAATAAAATTAAATTACCTTATGAATCTATTAAGATAGTCACTTATGGATTGCATACCAAAGATGACAATACCTAGATCTATTCTTGCTTTTATGCCTAGCTAGGGGGCTTAAACGATAGCGCTTATTGGGAGGCAACCCAATTTTATTTTTGTTTCTTGTTTTTTGTTCCTATTTAGTAATAAATAATTCATCTAGCTTCTATTTATATGTGGTTTTATGTTTTTAATTAGTGTTTGTGCCAAGTAGAACCTTTGGGAAGACTTGGGGGGTGTCTTTGCGATCTTGCTGTAAAACAATAGAAACTTTAGCGCTCACGAGATTTGCTGCCATTCTTTACTGGAGAGTATGATTAGGTTAATTCTATTTGTAGATGATTAATAGAAAAATTCCTCACGTCCACCAATTTATTTAGGAATTTTTGGGGTTACAGAAGTACTCGAAACCTACATATTAGTATAGACTGTTCTATTTTTGATAGATTCTGTTTTTCGTGTGTTGTTTGCTTATTTTGATGAATCTATGGCTTGTATCGGGGGGTATGAACCATAGAGAAGTTGGAATAAAGTGGGTTTAACACAAATATAAATAAAGAATGAGTTCATTACAGTACCTTGAAGTGGTGGTTTGTTTTCTTATACTAACGGAGATCATGAGATTTTTTGTTGAGTTTTGTGTTGTGAAGTTTTCAAGTTTTGCGTAAAGATTTGACGGATTTTGGAATAAGGAGTGGAAAGAGCCTAAGATTGGGGATTCCCAAGGCACCCCAAGGTAAAATTAAAGTACAAACAAAAGCCTAAGCTTGGGGATGCCCCGAAGGCATCCCCTCTTTCGTCTTCATCTATCGGTAACTTTAGTTGAGGCTATATTTTTATTCACCACATGATATGTGTTTTGCTTGGAGCGTCTTGTATGATTTGATTCTTTGCTTTTTAGTTTACCACAATCATCCTTGCTGTACAAACATTTTGGAGAGACACACATGAATCAGAATTTATTAGAATACTCTACGTGCTTCACTTATATCTTTTGAGCTAGAAAATTTTGCTCTAGTGATTCACTTATATATTTAATAGCACAATGGTGGTTTTATTTTATAGAAATTACTGATATCCCATGCTTCACTTATATCATTTTGAGAGTCCTTTAGAAAAACATGGTAATTTTCTTTGGCTATAAAATTAGTCCAAATATCATAGTCATCCAAGATAGGTATAATAAAAACTATCATAAGAAGTGCATTGAATACTATGAGAATTTTGATACTTGATAAATGTTTTGAGATATGAAGATGGTGATATTAGATTCATGCTAGCTGAGTATTTGTGAATTTTAGAAATACTTGTTCTAAAGTTTGTGATTCCCGTAGCATGCACGTATGGTGAACCGTTATGTGATGAAGTCGGAACATGATTTATTTATTGATTGTCTTCCTTATGATTGGCGGTCAGAGATGAGCGATGGTCTTTTCCTACCAATCCACCCCCCTAGGAGCATGCACGTAGTACTTTGTTTCGATAACTAATAGATTTTTGCAATTAGTATGTGATTTCTTATGACTAATGTTGAGTCCATGGATTATACGCACTCTCACCCTTCCACCATTGCCAGCCTCTCTAGTACCGCGCAACTTTCGCTGGTACCATACACCCACCATATACCTTCCTCTAAAAAGCCACCATACCTACCTATTATGGCATTACCATAGCCATTCCGAGATATATTGCCATGCAACTTACCACCGTTCCGGTTGTTATGACACGTTACATCATTGTCATATTGCTTTGCATGATCATGTAGTTGACATCGTATTTGTGGCAAAGCCACCTTATAATTCTTTCATACATGTCACTCTTGATTCATTGCACATCCTGGTACACCGCCGGAGGCATTCACATAGAGTCATATTTTGTTCTAGTATTGAGTTGTAATTTTTGAGTTGTAAGTAAATAAAAGTGTGATGATCATCATTATTAGGGCATTGTCCAAAGTGAGGAAAGGATGATGGAGACTATGATTCCCCATCAAGTCGGGATGAGATTGTGGATGAATTCTATAAAAAAGAGAAAAGGAAAAAAGGAAAAAAATGAGAGAAAAAGAGAGAAGGGACAATGCTACTATCCTTTTACCACACTTGTGCTTCAAAGTAGCACCATGATCTTCATGATAGAGAGTCTACTATGTTGTCACTTTCATATACTAGTAGGAATTTTACATTATAGAACTTGGCTTGTATATTCCAATGATGGGCTTCCTCAAAATGCCCTAGGTCGTAGTGAGCAAGCGAGTTGGATGCACACCCACTTAGTTTCTTTTTTTGGGCTTTCATACACTTATAGCTCTAGTGCATCCGTTGCATGGCAATCCCTACTCACTCACATTAATATCTATTGATGGACATCTCCATAGCCCGTTCATACGCCTAGTTGATGTGAGACTATCTTCTCCTTTTTGTCTTCTCCACAACCACCATTCTATTCCACCTATAGTGCTATGTCCATGGCTCATGCTCATGTATTGCGTGAAGATTGAAAAGTTTGAGAACATCAAAAGTATGAAACAATTGCTTGGCTTGTCGTCGGGGTTGTGCATGATTTAAATACTTTGTGTGGTGAAGATAGAGCATAGCCAGACTATATGATTTTGTAGGGATAACTTTCTCTGGCCATGTTATTTTGAGAAGACATGATTGCTTTGTTAGTATGCTTGAAGTATTATTATTTTTATGTCACTTAAACATTTGTCTTGAATCTTTCAGATCTGAACATTCATGCCACAATAAATAAAATTACATTAAGAATTATGCTAGGTATCATTCCACATCAAAAATTCTGTTTTTCTAATTTACCTATTCGAGGATGAGCAGGAATTAAGCCTGGGGATGCTTGATACATCTCCAACGTATCTATATTATCGGTTTTGGATGTTTAATGGGCTTTAATATACCTTTATATATTATTTTTGGGACTAACCTATTAACCAAAGTCCCAGTGCAAATTGCTGTTTTTCTTGCCTATTTCAGTGTTTCGCAGAAAAGGAATATCAAACGGAATGAAACCTTCGGGAGAGTTATTTTTGGAACAAACATGATGCAGGAGACTTGGAGGGGACGTCAAGAAAGAAGCGAGGAGGCCAGGAGGCAGGACGGCGCGCCCAGGAGGTAGGCGCGCCCCCCACTCTCATGGGCCCCTCACAGCTCCACCGATGTACTTCTTCCTCCTATATATATCCATATACCCCGAAAACATCCAGGAGCACCACGAAACCCTATTTCCACCGCCGCAACCTTCTGTACCCGTGAGATCCCATCTTGGGGCCTTTTCCCGTGCTCCACCGGAGGGGGAGCCGACCAAGGAGGGCTTGTACATGAAAACCATAGCCTCTCCGATGATGTGTGAGTAGTTTACCATAGACCTTCGGGTCCATAGTTATTAGTTAGATGGCTTCTTCTCTCTCTTTGGATCTCAATACAAAGTTCTCCTCGATTCTCTTGGACATCTATTCAATGTAATTCTTTTTGCGGTCTGTTTGTCGAGATCCGATGAATTGTGGGTTTATGATCCAGTCTATCTACGAATAATATTTGATTCTTCTCTGAATTCTTTTATGCATGATTTAATATCTTTGTAAGTCTCTTCGAATTATCAGTTTGGTTGGCCTACTAGATTGATCTTTCTTGTAATGGGAGAAGTGCTTAGCTTTGGGTTCAATCTCGCGGTGTCCTGTCCCAGTGACAACAGGGGTAGCAAGGCACGTATTGTATTGTTGCAATCGAGGATAAAAAGATGGGGTTTCTATCATATTGCTTGAGTTTATCCCTCTACATCATGTCATCTTTCCTAATGCGTTACTCTGTTCTTATGAACTTAATACTCTAGATGCATGCCGGATAGTGGTCGATGTGAGGAGTAATAGTAGTAGATGCAGAATTGTTTCGGTCTACTTGTCGCGGACGTGATGCCTATATACATGATCATGCCTAGATACTCTCATAACGATGCGCTTTTCTATCAATTGCTCGACAGTAATTTGTTCACCCACCGTAGAATTTGCTATCTTGAGAGAAGCCACTAGTGAAACCTATGGCCCAGGGTCTATCTTCCATCATATTATTTTCCTATCAACTTGCTATTTCTATTTGGCAATCCTTATTTTCCAATCTATACAACAAAAATACCAAAAATATTTATCTTATTATCTCTATCAAATCTTTGTAAGTGACCATGAAGGGATTGATAACCCCTTTATCGCGTTGGTTGCGAGTTTCTTGTTTGTTTGTGCAGGTACGAGGGACTTGCATGTAGTCTCCTATTGGATTGATACCTTGGTTCTCAAAAACTGAGGGAAATACTTACGCTACTTTGCTGCATCACCCTTTCCTCTTCAAGGGAAAACCAACGCATGCTCAAGAGGTAGCACCTATATGCATGATCATTGCCTTAGATATCATCATAACTATGTGCTTTTCTATCAATTGCTCAACAGTAATTTGTTTACCCACCGTTTGTGTTCTTTCAAGAGAGAAGCCTCTAGTGAAAACTATGGCCCCCAGGTCCATTTTTAGCTTGTTATTTTCAGATCTATAAAACTAAAAACCCAATAATAACTTGCTGCAATTTATTTACCTTTACTTTATTTTGCACTTTTGTTTATCTTTTATACCTATCTCTATCAAATCTCATCCTTGCAGGTAACTGTGAAGGGATTGCCAACCCCTTTATCGTGTTGGGAGCAAGTATTTGTTTGTTTGTGCAGGTGCTATCATTGGAGACTTATGTTTTCCTCCTACTTGATTGATACCTCGGTTCTTAACTGAGGGGAATACTTATCTCTACTTTGCTGCATCACCCTTTCCTCTTCAAGGGAGAAACCAATGCAAGCTCAAGAAGTAGCTTAATATCTGGATTTACAAAGAAGTTTAAGTAAATGAAACTCACATAAGTATTGCATATTGATTAGAGAAGCTAGATGGATGTGATTTGTATACCAATATCATTGCAGTTTCTCCATTTTTCATTCATTGAACCAACTGATAAATCTCATCCAAAAGGATTGACAAAAAATATACCAGTGAAGCCATTTTGATCCATAGTAAACTTCAGGTACACCCTCCTCGTGGTCGTCATCGTTGAGGTCTGACTTGGCAGCTGGGGATCCTAGATAGCGGCGCAGAACATGTCCTTTAGTAATGACAAAAGGGGCTTGATGGTGACGAAGGATGGAAAATTCTTAACATCGAGGCAGAAGAGATCAATGGAGGGGCCATCGATGAGATCGATGACGGTTGAACTCTAGGGGTTGGAGTGGGCCACTTACCCTATGACATAGCCCGTGTCAACCCGTCATTGTCGACGACCTCGATTTCATAGCCGACTTCCACGACATACTGCCATACACTAGCCCGCTGAGTTAAAGCCTTCGACCAATCAGTCGTCAGCTTCCTTGATGACCACCTCTCCATCGTCAGGCGAAGAGGTGGCGATAAGCCTCTTCTTGGCCATTCGCTCCTATAGCTCCCAGGAAGCATAGCCGGGCTTAGGCCGCAATGCTCTCGAGTGGAGGAGGGGGGTGGGGATGGGGATCTGTGGGAAAGGGGGTGTTTCGAAGGTGTAATCTATGAAAATCAGGCCGCCGAGGGTATGAAAATCTGTGGGTAACCTGCACAGGCAGACCGGCAGTGGTTGATGATGGAGGTCGCACAGCGGCAACAATCTATCTAGGGTTTAGAGCGCGGCAGGTTTGGTGTGAGTACGTGGTCTGAGGTTTTGGGGTGTGTGTGTGGAGGGGGCTGCTACTTTGTTAGCCGAGTTAGGATTTCCTCGAAGAGGAGAGGATGAAGCAGTACAATAGCTTAGTTAAGAACCAAGGTTATCAATCCGGTAGGAGAACCACACAGAACCTCATTAGCAGCACCTGCACACACAAACGCAAATACTTGCACCCAAGGCAAACAAGGGGGTTGTCAATCCCCTCGGTGGTTATTTGCAAGGATCAAATCTCATAGTAGTAGGTAAATAGATAAATTGCAAAATAAAATAAAATAAAGAAAAGTGCAAAAAGGTATTTTCCTGTTTTTATATATGATAAAACTAGACCTGGGGCCATAGTTTTTCACTAGAGCCTTCTCTCTCGATCACATAACATATGGTGGGTGAACAAATTACTGTTGGGCAATTGATAGGAAAGCGCATAGTTATGACGACATTCAAGGCAATGAACATGTATATAGGCATCACGTCTGAGAAAAAGTAGTTCAACTCTTGCCTGCATCTACTACTATTACTCCAGTCATCGACCGCTATCCAGCATGCATCTAGAGTATTAAGTATAAAACTAAGAAACGCCTTAAGCAAGATGACATGATGTAGATAAAGTAAACCCAAGCAATATGAATAAACCCCATCTTTCTATCCTTAATGGGAACAATACGAATACGTATCATGCCCCTTTCTTTCTCTGGGATTGAGCACCGCTAGATTGAACTCATCACAAAGCACCTCCCCCATTGCAAGATATATCAATCTAGTACGCCAATCCAAACCAATAGATAGGTGAGAAATACAAAGCTATAACAACCACGCATAAAATAGATCTAAAAAGACTCATTAATATTCATGAATAATCTGATCATAAACCCGCAATTCATCGAATGCCAACAAACACACCGCAAAAGAAGATTACATCTGATAAAACTCCAAGAACATCGAGGAGAACATTGTATTGATGATCAAAGAGAGAGAAGAAGCCATCTATCTACTAGCTATGGACTCGTAGATCTGTTATAAACTACTCACTCATCATCGAAAGGGCGACAAGGATGATGTAGGTGCCCTCCGTGATCGATTCCCCCTCCGACAGGCTGCCAGAAAAGTTCTCTAGATGGGATCATGGAAAAACAGAAACTTGTGGTGGCGAAAAAAGTGTTTCAGGTGGCTCTCTGATTTATTGGGAATATTTGGTAATTTATAGAGGCAAAATTAGGTCAAGAGGTGACACGCGGAGCGCACTGAAGGAAATATGCCCTAGAGGCAATAATAAAGTTGTTATTTATATTTCCTTATATCATGATAAATCTTTATTATTCATGCTAGAATTGTATTAACCGAAAACTTAGTACATGTGTGAATACATAGAAAAACAAAGTGTTACTAGTATGCCTCTACTTGACTAGCTCGTTAATAAAAGATGGTTAAGTTTCCTAGCCATAGACAAAGAGTTGTCATTTGATGAACGGGATCACATCATTAGAGAATGATGTTGTTGACCTGACCCATTCGTTAGCTTAGCATGATGACCGTTTAGTTTGTTGCTATTGCTTTCTTCATAAATTATATATGTTCCTATGAATATGAGATTATGCAACTCCCGAATACCAGAGGAACACTTAGTGTGCTATCAAAGGTCACACCGTAACTAGGTGACTATAAAGATGCTCTACATGTGTCTCTGATGGTGTTTGTTGAGTTGGCATAGATCGAGATTAGGATTTGTCCCTGAGTGTATCGGAGAGGTATCTCTGGGCCCTCTCGGTAATGCACATCACTATAAGCCCTGCAAGCAATGTGACTAAAGAGTTAGTTACAGGATGTTGCATTACGGAACGAGTAAAGAGACTTGATGGTAACGAGATTGAACTAGGTATTGAGATACCGACGATCAAATCTCGGCAAGCAACATACCCATGACAAAGGGAACAACTTATGTGAGGGAGTCCTGGATTAGGGGGTATCCAGATAGCCGGATTATATCCTTTGGCCGGACTGTTGGACTATGAAGATACATGATTGAAGACTTCGTCCTATGTCCGGATGGGACTCTCCTTGGGGTGGAAGGCAAGCTTGGCAATACGGATATGTAGATCTCCTTCCTTGTAACCGACTCTGTGTAACCCTAGCCCCCTCTGGTGTCTATATAAACCGAAGGGTTTAGTCCGTAGGACCAAGAACAACAATCATACCATAGGCTAGCTTCTAGGGTTTAGCCTCTTCGATCTCGTGGTAGATCAACTCTGGTAATACTCATATAATCAAGATCAATCAATCAGGAGTAGGGTTTTACCTCCATCGAGAGGGCCCGAACCTGGGTAAAAACATCGTGTCCCCCGTCTCCTGTTACCATCCGCCTAGACGCATAGTTCAGGACCCCCTACCCTAGATCCGCCGGTTTCGACACCGACATTGGTGCTTTCATTGAGAGTTCTTCTGTGTCATCATCGTCAGGCTTGATGGCTCCTTTGATCATTGATAGCAATGCAGTCTAGGGTGAGAGTTTTCTCCCCAGACAGATCATCATATTTGGCGGCTTCGCACTGCGGGCCAACTCGCTTGGCCATCCGGAGAAGATCGAGAGTTACGCCCCTAGCCGCCAGGTCAGGTTTGGAAGCTTAAACTACACGGCCGACATCCGCGGAGACTTGATCTTCGACGGATTCGAGCCCCTGCCGGGTGCGCCGCATGGTCACGATGAGCATGATTTAGCTCTACCATCGGACAGTGTTCAGGAGACTACACCAGCAACCGCTCCGACCCTCAATTCGGAGCCAATTGCGCCATCCATGGACGGGTGGATAGACCCCTCCACGGAGGCCACATTCTCAGCGGTGATCAAGCCGAGTATCGACCTTACCCTTCACGAGAGCTGTGACGCCAAACTGCCGGATTCTTCCCGGCCACGGACTCCGAACCGCCTGGGCCCGTGCCTATCGAATCCGACTAGGCGCCGATCATGGAGTGCACCTTGACGGATATCTTTCAGCACAAGCCCTTCAGCGACATACTGAACTCATTAAGCTCTCTCTCCTTTTCATGAGAGTCCTGGCCAAACTATGTCCGGCAGGATTGGGATGCGGATGACGAAGAAATTCGTCGCCCACCCACCACCCAGTTAGTAGCCACTGTCAACAATTTGACCGACATGCTCGACTTTGACTCCGAAGACATCGACGGTATGGACGGCGATGCAGGAGACGAACAAGAACCGTTGCCCACAGGGCACTGGAGAGCCACCTCATCATAAGATATATATATGGTGGACACACCCAAAGAAGGCAATGGCGACGAGACAGCGGAGGATGACCCCTCCAAGAAGCAACCCAAGCGCCGACGTCAGCGGCGCCGCTCTAAGTCTCGCCAAGGCAAAAGCGGTGATACCGGCACAGGAGATAATAGCACTCCGGACAGTGCCGAAGATGACGACAATCCCCTCTAGCAAGATTTAGAGAAGGAGGATGGAGAAGCCAGCCCTCCCGAGAGAGCGGCAGATGGAGAGGCGGAGGATGATAATTACATGCCTCCCTCCGAAGATGAGGCAAGCCTCGACGATGACGAATTTGTCGTGCCTGAGAATCCCGTCGAGCAAGAGCGCTTCAAGCGCCGGCTTATAGCCACAACAAATAGCCTTAAGAAAAAGCAACATCAGCTTCGAGCTGATCAAGATTTGCTAGCTGACAGATGGACTGAAGTCCTTGCGGTCGAGGAATATGAACTCGAACGCCCCTCCAAGAGTTACCCAAAGTGCAGGTTGCTACCCCGGCTGGAGGAGGAAGCATTAAAGCCTACATCTCTAGCGTATGACGCGGCTGATCGGCAACCTCGTGGCTGCGACAGAGAGGAATTTTAGCCAAAAGCTTAGCCCACACCCCGACGGCACTCAAATAAAAATGTCAAGGCATGGGGAAACACGCTAGACATGCAAGAGGTATTGGAGGACAAAGCTAAACACGCAAGATCGATCTACGGATCATGAGGGCGCGCCACTATGCGAGACGATAACCGTCACGCCGGATACAGTAAAAGTAAATCCGGCCGGGCTGAACACAGCGGACAAAACTCATTTGAGCTGCGTCGTGATATAGCCCAGTACACAGGCGCCGTGCACCCCCTATGCTCCACAGACGAAGTAATGGATCACCAAATCCCAGAGGGTTTCAAACCCGTAAATATCCAATCATACAACGGTACAACAGATCCCGCGGTATGGATCGAGGACTTCCTCCCGCACGTCCACATGGCCCGCGGTGATGATCTACATGCCGTCAAATACCTCCCACTCAAACTCAAAGGACCAGCTCGGCATTGGCTCAACAGCCTGCCAGCAGAATCCATTAGTTGTTGAGAAGATTTGGAAGCCGCATTCCTCGACAACTTCCAGGGCACTTATGTGCGACCACCAGATGCCGATGACTTGAGCCACATAATTCAGCAGCCAGAGGAATCGGCCAGGCAATTCTGGACACGGTTCCTAACAAAGAAAAATCAAATCGCCAACTGTCCGGATGCAGAGGCCCTAGCAGCTTTTAAGTACAACATCCGCGACGAGTGGCTCGCCCGGCACCTTGGCCAGGAAAAGCCGAAATCTATGGAAGCCCTCACGACACTCATGACCCGCTTTCGTGCAGGAGAGGACAGCTGGCTGGCTCGAAGCAATAACATATCAAAGAACCATGGTACTTCGGATACCAAGAATAGCAATGGCAGGTCACGTCGCAACAAACACAAGCGTCGCATCAACATCGACAATACCGAGGATACGACAGTCAATGCCGGATTCAGAGGCTCTAAACCTGGTCAGCGGAAAAAGCCATTCAAAAGAAGCACTCCGGGCCCATCCAGTTTGGAACGTATACTCTATTGCTCGTGTCAAATACACGACACCCCCGACAAGCCAGCCAACCACACCAACAGGGAATGTTGGGTGTTCAAGTAGGCCGGCAAGTTAAATGCCGAAAACAAAGATAAGGGATTACATAGCGATGACGAGGAGGAGCCCCGGCCGCCGTACACCGGAGGACAGAAGAGGTTCCCCCCACAAGTGTGGACGGTGAACATGATATACGCAACTCACATCCCCAAGAGGGAGCGAAAGCATGCTCTAAGGGACGTATATATATGCGTTGGAGCCAGTCGCCCCAAAGTTCAACCCATGGTCCTCCTCTCCGATCAAATTCGATCGCAGGGACCACCCCACTAGTATCCGTCATGGCGGATTCACCGCACTAGTCCTAGACCCAATCATCGACGGATTTCACCTCACTCAAGTCCTTATGGACGGCGGTAGCAGCCTGAACCTGCTTTATCAGGACACAATGCACAAAATGGGTATACACCCCTTAAGGATCAAACCCACAAAAACGACCTTCAAAGGCGTCATACTAGGTGTAGAGGCCCATTGCACAGGCTCAGTCACACTAGAAGTGGTCTTCGGATCCCCGGATAACTTCCGAAGCAAGGAGTTAATCTTCGATTTAGTCCCGTTCCGCAGTGGCTATCATGCACTGCTCGGGCGAACCGCATTTGCGAGATTCAATGTGGTACCACATTATGCATACCTCAAGCTCAAGATGTCAGGACCTCGGGGGGTCATCACAGTCAATGGAAATACAGAGCGTTCTCTCCGCACGGAGGAGCACACTGCAGCCCTCGCAGCAGAAGCACAAAGCAGCCTCTTCAGGAAATCCACCAGTTCGGTGATTAAACACCCGGACACCGTTAAGCGCGCCCGGAGTAATCTGCAACAAGACCGCCTGGCACGTTCCGAGCTCACATAGCAATGCGGGTCCCACCCCAGTCCCAGCCAAACAGTGAAATCTGTGCCACGTGTACATAATTACGCATTGAAAATACCATGGGCACAGGTGGGGGGGGGACGACTACGGCACGCCCCAAAACGGGGCTCAACCGCACTAGGGCTTCCTGCTTTGTTATTTTCTCTCTCTTTCAGGACTTTACTCTATGGAAACCCGTCCGGCAGTACGATTGCCGGACACACGATACAACAACCAAGGAGGCAGAAAGCTACATCGCACCATGGAACTCCCAGGTGGTATCTGATAACGAGTGAAATACCTGCTTTAAATACCATTCCTCGGCTTGCCCTTGGAGGGGACATATCAAATAGTCCTACTTTTTGCTTATCGCACTACTTGTATCATTTTGCTTCGACACACCTTTTTGAATAAACAATGCATAACACTAGACTATTACCGCATTCTCTATTTTTTTATATATGTTCATTCATGACATTCAGCACCCGTACACTCTGGTACGGCCAATACGCCAGGGTGTTAAATGTACCCCATAATACGGTGTGAGAAGTCCGAACACTTTCGACAGTGCGGCACCCCAAACTTATAGCATTATATACATCACTTGTGAATCATGTCTTGGGTCAATAGTTGGGTTTGCCCGGCTCCCATGTTTTGGTACCTTACGTTCTACTATATCAGCTAAGGTAGCACTGGGAGAACTACTGCGATTGTGCCCCAGTTCATCTGGGCAAGCTCCTTAGTAGAGAAAGCTAAAACTGACTGTTATGATAAGGCGAGAGCTGGTCGTTGTTCGAGAGGTCTCGAGTCCCTAAAGACTTATGCCGCTTAGGGCGAGGAGTCGGCTTTGTTCGGCTTAGGCGTGTATAGCACCCCGAATTCGGCCTTCCGAATACTAGGGGCTTCACCAAAATTTAACATTGTAGACTTCTATGGCTAAGTGAGAGTGATAAAGCATTATAGTCCGATTGCCTTGTTTGTTGTGCTGAGCACCTCCCTCGAAGGACCCAACAATGGGAAAAGGAGAGCTCAGATTTATCCCGAACACCCCAACACTCGTGGCATGGGGGCAAAAGCCGACGACTGGCCATCTCTCGGATTTGATAAACAGCCGCACCGAAGATAATATTTTAAATTCAAACAAGCGTGGCATAGCGCACATGAACAAGTTTTCATAATACAGGATCACACGAGCAAGTTCATTCAAAAATTACATCCTTCGCACACTCGTCCGCCACAAGACGGGCACCCTTCAGGACACCCTCATAATACATTTCAGGGTGGCGATGCTCCTTGCCCTGCGGCGGCCCCTCCTTCACTAGATTCTCGGCGTCCATCTTGGCCCAGTGCACCTTTGCACGGGCAAAAGCCCAACGTGCAACTTCGATGCAGACGGGCCACTTTATGACTTCCAGCCGTGGGCAGGCATCCACAAGCCGCCTCACCAGGCCGAAGTAGCTGTTGGGAAGGGAGTCACCAGGCCACATCCGGACTATAAGGCCCCCCATGGCCTGTTCGGCCGCCTTGTGCAGCTCGACCAGTTGCTTCAGCTGGTCGCTCACAGGCATCGGATGTTCGGTCCCAGTATACTGAGACCAGAACAACTTCTCCGTCGAGCTTCCCTCCTCGGCCTGGTAGTGCTTTGCGGCATCCGACATGCTGCGGGGCAAATCTGTGAATGCTCCCGGAGAGCTCCGGACTCGGGTAAGTAACAAGTAATTTACTTCCTTATCGCCTCAATTTCCTGGAGGGCCTTTTGGGCTTCAGCCTTGGCATGCTTTGTGCTCTCGAGGGCCGCAGAAAGCTCGGACTCTCTCGTCTTCGAGTCAAGCTCCAAAGTCTCGTGCTTCTTCACGAGAGCCTGGAGCTCTTGCTGCACCTCGCCCACCCGTGCCTCTTGTTTCTCCCGCTCGGTGCGCTCCCTCGACCGCTTTGTTTTCGGCCTCGGACAGTGCTCGCTTCAGGGTCGCCACTTCGGTCATGGCCCCTATCACATCCACGATGATCCTATCATTTTGCAACCATATCTTTTATTACTTACCTTTGTTCTCCTCGGGCTGCCTCTTTGCAAGGCCGAGTTTTTTCTCAGACCACTCGAGGTTCTACTTTAGTGCGGCGACCTCCGCAGTCAGTGCGGCAGAGGTCAGCAGCAAAGCCTGCATAAGCATATAGACATACTTGTATTAGACTCATGCAGATATTATTTGATCCTCTATTTGGCTTTTCTTTGTGAACACCAAACAGAGCATCAGGGGCTACTGTCTATGCAGTAATATTTTCCTATATTTTAAATACTTACCTCAAAGCCTGTTAGAAGGCTGGCATAGGCTTCAGTCAGTTCGCTTTTGGCGGACTGAACCTTCTTGATCACCGCACTCATAATAGTGCGGTGCTCTTCGTCGATGGAAGCGCCGCGAAGCACTCCTAGCAGGTTGTCCGGTGCCTCTTGATAGACAGAGGTCACCGGCACGGGAGGCTTGACCCTCTTGGCAGGGGGCCGCCTGCCGAAGTCCGGAACCACCGGAGGTTCCGGCTTGGTGTTCGGCTGAGGGCCGAACTTGGAACCCTTGGGAGTCTTGCTCCCTTTGCGACTGGAGTCCGGAAGGTCGCCTTGAGGCGCCTCCAGGACTACCTCCCCTCGGTTTGGTGCCCCTTGAGACAATACCTCGACATTGTCCGTAGGGCGAGGAGAGGAGCCGGTTGGGAGTGACTCGCTGTTCATATCCGACGAATCCAAGGAACCGTCCGACGAGGATACGTCGATGCAGGCTCGGGGCGGACTGCATGATCATATTCGACGTTAGGAAAGGCAGTGCAATAAAAGTATGCTATGAGTTACTCTGGTATCCGAATACTTACGACTTCACCAGGGGCTTGGCCCTGAGTAACCACTCATCTTCGTTGTCGGCGGCGGTGGTGGAATAGTCCGGAAGGCGAGTCCTTCCCTTCTTGGACCCTCCGGCCTCCCCGGTTGGGGCGGCCTTCCTTTTCCTGTCTCCCCCGGCTGCAGGGGGAGAACCGTCATCTTCCTCCTGCTCGTTTTCACGGGAGGAGTGCGTCTCAGAGTTATCGGACGATGAGTCCGATACCACCTGGCGCGGGGAACTCTTTCGGGTTCTCGTAGCCTTCTTCTTGATCTTCTTCTCCTGCACCTCATAAGGAGCCGGAGTCCGCATCTCCGTCAGGAGAGTGTCTGGAGGGTCTTCGGGCAGAGGGGCCGGACAGTCAATCTGCTCTGATGTCTCCACCCACTCATGTCAAAGGCATGGGAGCTCAGACCCGGCACATGGTTAAACTATGGAAAATAAATACCCTACAAGGTGTACAGAACTTACCGGATTGGCAGGTCGCATCACGATTAGCCCGCGGTCCTCGGTAAGGGGAGGGGGGATCTCGGGCCCCTTGAACAACACCTTCCAGACGTCCTTATGCGTCGTGTCGAAGAGCACACGTAGAGTCTAGTGCTGGGCCAGGTTGAACTCCCATAAGTTGAAAGCCCGTCGTTGACACGGGAGGATCCGGCGGAAGAGCATGACCTGGACTATGTTGACAAGCTTGAGTTTCTTGCCTATCATGTTTCGGATACACTTCTGGAGTCCGTCCAGCTCCACCGATGAGCCCAGGACAGGCCCCCTTCTCCTTCCAGGAAGTGAGCGGCATGGGGATTCCGGATCGAAGCTCGGGGGGCCGCCACCCAGTTGGTGTCGCGCGGCTCGGTGATGTAGAACCACCCCGATTGCCACCCCTTTATGGTCTCCACGTAGGTGCCCTCGAGCCATGTAATGTTGGGCATTTTGCCCACCATGGCTCCGCTGCATTCCGCTTGTTGGCCGCCTACTACCTTCGGTTTGACATTGAAGGTCTTCAGCCAGTGGCCGAAGTGGGGACAGACGCGGAGGAAAGCCTCACACACGACGATGAACGCCGAGATGTTGAGGATGAAATTCGGAGCTAGATCATGGAAGTCCAGCGCATAATAGAACATAAGGCCGCGGACGAATGGATGGAGGGGAAACCCAAGTCCGCGGACGAAGTGGGTTAGGAAAACCACCCTTTCGTAAAGTTCCGGGGTAGGGACGCTCTGCCCTGCGGCTGGCAGCCGGTGCGCAATATCCGCGGCTAAGTATCCGGCCCCGCGCAGCTTTTTGATGTCTCCCTCCGTAACGGAGGAGACCATCCACTTGCCTCCTGCTCCGGACATGTTTGGAGAGGGTTGAGGAGAAGGATGTGGACTTGGGCGCTGGAGCTCGAGTGCACGAGAATGGATGAGCAAGGAGGAAGAAGGCATGGGTAGAAAAAGGTGAACCCTTATCCCTTTATAAGGGCGGACGAAACTATGCGCCCCCACCAGCCTGGTAAAACTCGCTTATCCCCCAAGCGCCATAATTGATGGCGTGGTTGGGTTACCCACGGCCGTATTGATGGGAATCCCGTAATAAGGGGACACGATCTCTGCTTCGACAAGACGTGCCAAGGAAACCGCCTCACGAAACACGCTGACGTTGGTTGTGAAAAATGATTCAAATGGTGACCTGGCTGTGGTGTGATGTCACACTGCGGAATGCGTCGGCAAATTAGATTTTTGAAAATATTATTCTCTCTACGGTTGTATGTGGAACTTGTTTTGCAGAGCCGGACACGATCCTCGTGTTCAAAATATTCTATGAAGTATTCGGAGGATGAACCCGCCTTGCAATGCCGCAGACAATTTGCGCGCCGGACTCATCGTCATTGAAGCCTGGTTCAGGGGCTACTAAGGGAGTCCTGGATTAGGGGGTATCCGGACAGCCAGATTATATCCTTTGGCCATACTGTTGACTATGAAGATACAAGATTGAAGACTTCGTCCTATGTCCGAATGGGACTCTCCTTGGGGTGGAAGGCAAGCTTGGCAATACGGATATGTAGATCTCCTTCCTTGTAACCGACTCTGTGTATCCCTAGCCCCCTCTGGTGTCTATATAAACCGGAGGGTTTAGTCCGTAGGACCAAGAACAACAATCATACCATAGGCTAGCTTCTAGGGTTTAGCCTCTTTGATCTCGTGGTAGATCAACTCTGGTAATACTCATATAATCAAGATCAATCAATCAGGAGTAGGGTTTTACCTCCATCTAGAGGGCCCGAACCTGGGTAAAAACATCGTGTCCCCCGTCTCCTGTTACCATCCGCCTAGACGCACAATTCGGGACCCCCTACCCGAGATCCGCCAGTTTCGACACCGACAGTATGTTGTTATGTGGTTTGACCGATAAAGATCTTCGTAGAATATGTAGGAGCCAATATGAGCATCTAGGTTCTGCTATTAGTTATTGACTAGATAAGTGTCTCGGTCATGTCAACATAGTTCTCGAACCCGTAGGGTCCGCAAGCTGAATGTTTGATGACGATCAGTATTATGAGTTTTAGTGTTTTGATGTACCGAAGGTATTTCGGCGTCCCGGGTGTGATCACGGACATTATGAGGAGTCTCAAAATGGTCAAGACATAAAGATTGATATATTTGACGACTATATTCAGACACTGGAAATGTTCCAGAGAAGTTTCGGATAAAACAGGAGTGCCGGAGGGTTACCGGAATCCCCCAGGGGAACTAATGGGCCTCATGGGCCTTAGTGGAGAGAGAGGGGTGGCTAGGGAAGGCCGCACACCCCTTCCCCTTGGGCCCGAATTGGACTAGGGATGGGGGCGGCAACCCCCTTTCCTTCTCCCTCTCTCACTCTCCTTCCTTCCCCCTCTCTTCCCTTGTTGGAAACCTACTAGGAATAGGATTCCTATTAGGAACCTACTTGGGGAGCGCCCCATGAGGGCTCGCCGGCCTCACCCTTGCTCCTTTATATATGGGGGAAGGGGGGCACCCTAGAACACACAAGTTGACAGTTGTCTTAGTCGTGTGCGGTGCTCCCCTCCATCATATTCCACCTCGGTCATACCGTTGTAGTTATTAGGCGAAGCCCTGCGCCGGTAACTTCATCATCACCGTCGCCACACCGTCATGCTGACGAAAATCTCCCTCGGCCTCAACTGGATACAGAGTACGAGGGATGTCATCGAGCTGAACGTGTGCTGAACACGGAGGTGCCGTACGTTTGGTGCTGAGATCGGTCGGATCGTGAAGACGTATGACTACATCAACCCCGTTGTCATAACGCCTCCGTTTTCGGTCTACGAGGGTACATAGACATACTCTTCCCCTTTCATTTCTATGCATCACCTAGATGGATCTTGCGTGTGCGTAGGAATTTTTTTAAATTACTTTGTTCCCCAACAGTGGCATCCGAGCCAGGTTTATGCGTAGTTGTTATATGCACGGGTACAACACAAAGGAGTTGTGGACGTGGGTATATACATATTGCTTGCCGTCACTAGTTGATTCTTGATTCAACGGTATTGTTGGATGAAGCGGCTTAGACCGACATTACGCACACGCTTAGACGAGACTGGTTCTACCGACGTGCTTCGCACTCAGGTGGCTAGTGGGTGTCATTTTCTCCAAGTTTAGTTGAATTGGATTCAATGGACATGATTCTTTCTGAAGATCAAAAAGCAATCACTATACCATGTTGTGATTCTTGATGCGTAGGTAAGAACAGTTTTTGCAAAAACCCGAAGCAGCCACGTAAAACTTGCAACAACAAAGTAGAGGACGTCTAACTTGTTTTTGCAGGGTATGTTGTGATGTGATATGGTCAAGACATGATTATATAAATTGTTGTATAAGATGATCATGTTTTGTAACACTGTTATCGTCAACTGGCAGGAGCCATATGGTTGTCGCTTTATTGTATGAAATGCAATCGCCCTGTAATTGCTTTACTTTATCACTAAGCGGTAGCAATAGTCGTAGAAGCAATAGTTGGCGAGACAACAACGATGCTTCGATGGAGATCAAGGTGTCAAGCCGGTGACGATGGTGATCATGACGGTGCTTTGGAGATGGAGATCAAAGGCACAAGATGATGATGGCCATATCATATCACTTATTTGATTGCATGTGATGTTTATCCTTTATGCATCTTATTTTTCTTAGTATGGCGGAACCATTATAAGATGATCTCTCACTAAATTTCAAGATAGAAGTGTTCCCCCTGAGTATGCACCGTTGCTACAGTTCGTCGTGCTGAGACACCACGTGATGATCGAGTGTGATATGCTCTATGTTCACATACAATGGGTGCAAGCCAGTTTTGCGCAAGCAGAATACTTCGGTTAAACTTGACGAGCCTAGCATATGCAGATATGGCCTCGGAACACTGAGACCGAAAGGTCGAGCATGAATCATATAGTAGATATGATCAACATAGTGATGTTCACCATTGAAAGCTACTCCATCTCACGTGATGATCGAACATGGTTTAGTTGATATGGATCACGTGATCACTTAGATGATTAGAGGGATGTCTATCTAAGTAGGAGTTCTTAAGTAATATGATTAATTGAACTTTAATTTATCATGAACTTAGTACCTGATAGCATTTTGCATTTCTATGTTGTTGTAGATAGATGGCCCGTGTTGTTGTTCCATTGAATTTTAATGCGTTCCTAGAGAAAGCTAAGTTGAAAGATGATGGTAGCAATTACACGGACTAGGTCCGTAACTTGAGGATTATCCTCATTGCTGCATAGAAGAATTACATCCTGGAAGCACCGCTGGGTGACAAGCCTGCTGCAGATGATGTTGACGACGTTGAGAACGTCGGGCAAAAGCAAAGCTGATGACTACTTGATAGTTCAGCGTGCCATGCTTTACGGCTTAGAACCGGGACTTCAATGACGTTTTGAACGTCATGGAGCATATGAGATGTTCCAGGAGTTGAAGTTAATATTTCAATCAAATGCCCGGGTTGAGAGATATGAAGTCTCCAGTAAGTTCTACAACTACAAAATGGAGGAGAATAATTCTGTCAGTGAACATATACTCAGAATGTTTGGGTACCACAACCACTTGACTCAGGTGGGAGTTAATCTTCCTGGTGATAGTGTCATTGACAGAGTTCTTCAATCACCGCCACCAAGCTACAAGAGCTTCGTGATGAACTATAATATGCAAGGGATGGATAAGACAATTCCCGAGCTCTTTGCAATGCTAAAGGCTGCGGAGGTAGAAATCAAGAAGGATCATCAAGTGTTGATGGCCAACAAGACCTCAAGTTTTAAGAAGAAGGGCAAAGGGAAGAAGGGGAACTTCAAGAAGAACAGCAAGCAAGTTGCTGCTCAAGTGAAGAAGCCCAAGTCTAGACCTAAGCCTGAGACTGAGTGCTTCTACTGCAAAGGGACTGGACACTAGAAGCAGAACTGCCCCAAGTATTTGGCGGATAAGAAACGTGGAAAAGTGAAAGGTATATACATGTTATTGATGTGTACCTTACTAATGCTCGCAGTAGCGCCTGGGTATTTGATACTGGTTCTATTCCTAATATTTGCAACTCGAAATAGGGGCTACGGATTAAGCGAAGATTGGCTAAGGACGAGGTGACGATGCGCATGGGAAATGGTTCCAAAGTCGATGTGATCGCCGTCGGCACGCTACCTCTACATCTACCTTTGGGATTAGTTTTAGACCTAGATAATTGTTATTTGGTGCCAGCGTTAAGCATAAACATTATATCTGGATCTTGTTTGATGCGAGATGGTTATTCATTTAAATCAGAGAACAATGGTTGTTCTATTTATATGAGTAATATATTTTATGGTCATCCACCCTTGATGAGTTGTCTATTTTTACTAAATCTTGATAGTAGTGGTACACATATTCATAGCATTGAAGCCAAAATATATAAGTTTAATAATGATAGTGCAACTTATTTGTGGCATTGTCGTTTAGGTCATATTGGTGTAAAGCGCATGAAGAAACTCCATGCTAATGGACTTTTGGAATCACTTGATTATGAATCACTTGATGCTTGCGAACCATGCATCATGGGCAAGATGACTAAGACTCTGTTCTGCGGAACAATGGAACAGAGGGGTGGCTAGGGCAGGCCGCACGCCCCCTCCCCCTTGAGTCCGAATTGGACTAGGGAAGGGGGGGCGCACCCCCCTTTCCATCTCCCTCTCTCCCTCTCCTTCCTTCCCCCTCTCTTCCCTTGTTGGAAACCTACTAGGAATGGTATCCCTAGTAGGAATCCTACTTGGGGCGCACCCCATGAGGGCCGGCCGGCCTCCCCCTTGCTCCTTTATATACGGGGGCAGGGGCACCCTAGAACACACAAGTTGACAGTTGTCTTAGCCGTGTGCGGTGCCCCCCTCCACCATATTCCACCTCGGTCATATCGTTGTAGTGCTTAGGCGAAGCCCTGCGCCGGTAACTTCATCATCACCGTCGCCACACTGTCATGCTGACGAAATTCTCCCTCGGCCTCAACTGGATCAAGAGTACGAGGGATGTCATCTAGCTGAACGTGTGCTGAACACCGAGGTGCCGTATGTTCGGTGCTGAGATCGGTCAGTCGTGAAGATGTATGACTACATCAACCGCGTTGTCATAATGCTTCCGCTTTCCGTCTACGGGAGTACGTAGACATAATCTTCCCCTCTTGTTGCTATGCATCACCTAGATGGATCTTGCCTGTGCGTAGGAATTTTTTTGAAATTACTACGTTCCCGAACACGCACAAGCTCAGGGGGCACCTGGCCTCCATCATGGCTCTTTCTGGTCTTCTCTTGAACCTTCATTGATCCCTTCTGGTCTAGAAAAAATTAATCCAAAGGTTTTTCTCCGTTTGGACTCTGTTTGATACTGATTGTCCGAAAAGCCAAAAAGAACCAAAAAAAGAGCAATTGGCATTGGGTGATACGTCTCCGTCGTATCTACTTTTCCAAATACTTCTACACTTATTCTCCTCTAGTTTGCATGTTTTGAATTAAACTAACCCGGACTGATGATGCTTTCAATAGAACTACCATGGTGTTGTCTTTTGTTCAGAAATAAAAGTTCTCGGAATTGGACAAAACTTTTTGCAGATTTTTTATGGAATAAATAAAAAATACTGGAGCAAAGACCCACTACAGGGGGCCACCAGCTGCCCGTGGTGCACCATGGCGCGCCCACCCCCTGGGTGCGGCCTGGTGGCTGGTGGGGCCAACGTGGCTCCGTCGACCCTAATCTGAAGCCTATAAATTCCTATTTCTGGAGAAAAAAATATGAGAGGAAGCTTCATCATGTTTTACTATACGGAGACATCACCGTCTCTTGTTCTTCATCGAGAGACTAGATCTGGAGTCTGTCCAAGGCTCCAGAGAGGGGAATCC
The DNA here is from genome assembly GCF_018294505.1 of Triticum aestivum. NCBI lineage: Eukaryota > Viridiplantae > Streptophyta > Magnoliopsida > Poales > Poaceae > Triticum > Triticum aestivum. Next base: position 688,850,837 of record NC_057812.1, read on the forward strand.
TTCGTCAACATCATCATCATCAACCATCCTCCATCACCAATTTCATTATGCTCACCGCCGGGAGTGAGTAATTTCTTCATAGGCTTGTTGGACGATGATGAGTTGTATGAGATTTATCATGTAATCGAGTTAGTTTTGTTAGGGTTTGATCCCTAGCATCCACTATGTTTTCATGAATATATTTTTATTTTTGATCTTATCTTGCAAGTTATACACACCTATTAGATTTTATGATCCACATGACAATAATTGGGATTATTTCCGGTGGTTACCATAGTTTGAGGGGTTCATGTATTCACTATGTGTTAATGCTTTGTTTCAGTTCTTTATTAAAAGGAGTCCTTAATATCCCTTAGTTTCCATATGGACGTCGCTGCCACGAGAGGGTAGGACAAAAGATGTCATGCAAGTTCTTATTATAAGCACGTATGACTATATACAAAATACATGCCTACATTATAATGATGAATTGAAGCTACTTCAGTGTAGCCTTAGGTTATAAATGTTACATGATGAATGTCATCCAGCATAAGTATCCATCACCGATCCAATGCCTACGAGCTTTCCACATATTGATCTTTGCTAAGTTACTAGTATTGTTGTTGCTACTGTCACAATTGCTAACAAACTATTACTGCTACTGTACTATTACTGCTGCAATCGTTACTACCCCTGTCAAACAATCATATTATTGTGCTACTGATCACTCTGCTGCAGATATTTAGTACGCAGGTCTGGTTGCATTGAGAACTTAACTGCTAATACTAGTCGAATGCCCGTGCGTTGCTACGGAACAATAAACTTAGACATGAAACATTGCTAAAAATAAATCAAATATAATTTCATAACTATATGTTTGAGCGGTGATACACGCCGGCGCGCTGACCCAAGTTTGGGTCAGTTGGCCTCCAGCCATCTGATCCAGCAGGCAGGAGCCATCTGTTTAGCCTTCCCCCAAGTCATCGTCTTCTTCCCCCTCTCCCCCGCGCACGCGTCTTGGTTTAGATCCGCCTGTGACATGTCCCTGCCCCAGCCACCGCGAGTGTGTGCTCCAGCGAGACGCAAAAGCACCCGTGTCCTTTCCCTCACTGCTACCGCTCGTCGCAACACCGAGCTGCTCGTCGTCGCAACCTCTCTTGGATCGCCGATGTCGCATTTTTCTGCTCCAGCAATGGTAGCAAAAGAAATCGTCGGTTCCAGCTTTCCCAAACAACGTTTCCAGCTTTTCTGGTCGTAGCATCGACGGTGACAACTTCAGCATCGCCGCTTGCAGCATATACGGCTGCGAGCCGTAGCTTTTTCTGTTGCCGGTTGTAGCATTTTCTCCCGTGGGATGCATCCTCCTTGGTCGCCAGTAGCAGTCGTCTACCTCACAGGCCATGCAACAAAAAATGGCCGCTGGTTGTAGCTTTTTCTAGGGCGGTTGCATCTCTAGCGCCTGAGGTTGCAGCTTCCACAGGCCACAGCCCATCGTTGCAGCTCCGATGCTCACCTTTGTTGTCCGCATCTTCACTTCGCCGCTTGCAGCAAAATGGTCAACGAGTTGTAGATTTTCTTTTGCCAGTTGAGATTTTTCTTCCGCGGGATGCATCTTCATGGTGGCATGTAGCAAACATGGACGCCGGTTGTAGCAATTTGTGTTGCCGGTTGTAGCTCGCAGCTCCGATTTATGTCCTCGCCCATCCCATTCCCATGTCAGGTGCACCCCGTCGTCGCAGCTTCTCGTGCCTTGGGTGTACCTCGCCATCACAGTTATGCAACTGGAGATGGTGAGGTGGGAGAATCGGTGGCCATGCGGAGAGGAACTGGAGATGGTGAGCTGGGAGAATCGCCGGCCATGCGTAGGACGACGACCTCACCGGTGAGATTGGGCTGCAGCTAGGCAGGGGCCGATGCGGGGGTGGTCGACGACCTCGCCGCCGAAATTGGGCTGCAATGAGATGCTCCTGGGAGGCGCAGTGTAATGGCTTTACAAAAAAATAATGCATATTATCTGAATTTTTCTGGGTTTGTATCATTGCATGATGTGATAAAAATGTTCAGGTAACAGGAACTTTAGTATACACTCAAAGGATTAAACAAGATTAATCGTCTATTTCTACGTGGAGCTGAATACAGTTCACAACCACAGAAAATTATACTGGCATAAAATAGACTACGACCACAACCATACAAACGAAAACAGTCAATATTTTTGTCCTTACCTCGATACCTCAGCAGCAAAATTTCTATTTCATTGCCAACCACAACCTATAGATCGAATCACATTACTGCTACAGTTGGTGAGATATTGTCAAGCTTATTGAAAAAAACCAAAAAAATTCATAATATACCATCCCTTTAGCTGGTGACCTCTTGGAGTTAAGTATATAGGATTTCCAAATAAAGAAGTGAGATGTTGTATCCGGGCCTCACCCACACACACTTCTGTTCATTCTCTTGTTGTTTATGTTCAATAACCAACAATAGAAAATGGTGTAAAGAAAGACCAACATAATAAAATGGGTTGCAACATATAGTCAATAACCTCTAGCTAGGTGCATGCCATATTTCTTTTATGAGAATCAGAACAAAGTTATTTATGTGCATCTCTAGTTAGAAACCAACTGACAATTAATAAAATCTCTGAGGTGAAAACGCATAAAAACTAATGGACTAAGAAATAGCAGGATTGAGCACCACATCCTAGGGGTTGCATGTTGGATAGGGTAATCGTTAAGACTAAGGTCGATCCATGATGAACGAAAGCCTGCACAAATGGTCAAATTCTGTTTAAAAAAACCAACAAACAAAGAATATTCAGAGGACTGTCAACTAACACCTCTGGGAGCATTTTGAAGCAGGAAAATATCATGATTAACATGATTCTCAACAAGTTAAGAATTGTACCTTAAGCTTGACCTCCTATATGAAGTATCTTATAGTACAACATAGCAAGGTAGCCTATATGAAAGAACAAATGGGACAATAAAAACAATTACTACTCAAGCTGACCGATCAAAACCTAATTGAAACATGCGATTTCAGAATCCACTCCATTCGCAAAAAATGGAAAAGCACCAAACATGAACTATATCAATAAATCTAGTAATAGACTAATAGTTAGGTTAGATGATAGCTTAGCACTACTTAAATTAGCACAATGAGTCTAGAACTCTAGATAAAATGGTGAAATAAGCAGCTTGCTAGTTCTCTCTGTACGTATAGATCTCACATGCATATAGCCAGAGTTCACCAACGATTGCTTGTCCAAAGTAATATAGAAATCATATTCTCTACTTAGACAGGTGATACATGTAGCTCCTAGGCTTTATCACCGTGAGTTGAAGTATAAACAATAAATACGTCACATACCAGTGTGCGCGTGTGTTGCTAGTCGATCGATAGAATCCACCTACTAGCTAGCTACATTGTTAGCTGATTTAGCCCCTTAAGGCAAGCCAGGCACCTGGCAGGCGGAATACTGGTTTGATAGGAACGGAGACAATCAGACAACGGCATCGAAGAAAAGGATGAAGATCTACGCACCTGTGACACTGTCCTTGACGGAGGCAAAGGGCGTCAAGTTCGAGCTGTTGGCCTTCTACGCGTCCTCGTACACCATCCGCTCCGCCACACGGTCCTCTCCGTAGCCGCCTGCGATGAAGACGACCCGTCGGATTCTAGGACGCACACCCTCCTCGCATGGTTCACGGCTGCCACAAACCCAAATTGCCGAAGCTGCCGGCCGCGGAAGACAAGGATGGAGGGCAGAGACGGAGCAAGACTCAACGGAGAGAGGGCGAGCCGTCACCCCTCGTCGCCACGACCGAGTCCACTGAAGTTTCTCGGAAGAGATGAGATTGGAATCGATGGGGTTGGAGGAGTTGGGGCGACTCCAACGAAGAAAGAAGAGGAGGGGTTGGATAGAGTTGGGGCGTGCGTCGTGGGTGAGTCGGTCGTGGGTGAGCCGAACTGTTTTTTTCTTGGTCGTGGTTTTCTGTCCGTGGGCTGATTTGGAGTTGAATTTTTTGGCTAACGCAGGCATGGCCCTCGCGCGATGCTTGTCGTACGAAGGGGGAGGTGGGGAGGTGGTCGAACCATCACGACGTTCGATCCTTCTTTAATAGTAGAGACTCGCAAATATTCTTTCGCTCCTCTCATGTCGAATCAATAAATTTGGGTTGAATACTCTACTCTCGAAAACTATTGTGATCCCCTATACTTGTGGGTTATCATTGGGCACTAGGTTAATAGTTTAATCCCAAAAAATGATATAAAATAGCACATAAATGCATAAAAAATCCAAGATTGATACTATAATAGCATGAAACAATAAAAAAATTATAGATACGCTAGTGATGTATCAGGGGCCAAGGTGGTGTTTGAGGAAATGTTGCACCTACTAAACATTTTACTAGGAGGGAATAAAATGCCGGTGCTACTGAAAATTTAGATGAAGGGATTGAAGCGGAACGGGAGCGACAAACATCGCACACGGCCCAAACATAATAACTAGGTGCTATCAAATAGAAAAACCCGTAGAACCACCATTTCTAAAATCACGCAAGGCGGGTAGATATTTTTCAGAGATTGAGGGAAGCCTTGTCGAGCCCGATGGTGGCCAGTGGACACTAGTGGACTGTGGTGATGTGACGGTGGCACAGGCATGGCACACCGGTAGTCTGATGGAACGATGCCTATTGTGTCTACAATCGCAGACAGTTGTTTCATCCAACTCGTCTCTGTTATTTATATTGTATTTGGCAAAAAAAGTGTGGGAAAGGGCCAGAACACAAACACATCTGCATGTGGACAAAATATATGTATAAAAAGGGTGGTTCGATGTTCAAATTCCTAATGCACAACATGATGTGGCACCTGTTTCACAAAGCGCACAGTTTTGCTGGTCCGCCCCCATGTCATGTCAGCGGGAGGGGAATCCTAGCTATGAACGCATGCCCCGAAATAGATCTGGCATCTCACACTACCGTAACACAAAACCTATAGGAATCCATCATGGTCAATCCCCCTCGCTTCTGGTCAAAAGTGGACCGTGTGGTCCCACAAATGTGCTTGTGGCGCGAGATGGATGAGACCACGAACTACCTATGTGTAGCCCAACTATATCTATATCTATACCTAATATTAAAGGACGGAGACTTTCATAGTTCTCCATACGTCACTCTTTTCTATCCGTTGATTTTACGTTAATCAAAAAGATTGACGGCTGAGATTTAAAAATAGATGAAAAAGGAAATAAGGAAAAAAACAGTGAAACAAAGTCTACACGTCCGGTTTGACGAAAAAAAGGAAATCGAAGGCTACGTCCCACTTGATGAAAAAAGAGGATAACAATCTATTAGCTTCTTTTACAGGTATTTTTTAATACAGCATCTATTCTTTACCTTTCCCTAAAAACACAAGATCGCAATCGCATCAAACAATAATATCTTATTCCTACATGTAGTCAAGCCAGCCCATATGTTGCTTTGTCCATATCCTCGGTCCCAATTCCGCCCTCTCTTTCATGGACCTCACACGCGAACGCGATAGGTGCTAACTCGACTGTCGTGCCGGCCTTAGCCACCGGCACCAACCGTGACTCCCTGCACGGCACTTTTGGAACCAATCTGCCTCGAGCTCTCTTTCCCGCCGGAGCGTCCCACCATGGAAATCAAGACGCGGAAGGCATGCATAAGATCATCCCTCTCCGCAGCCCTTGCTGTTGTTGCCAACCAAGCTCGGCCGCATCGCTCTTCACGCTACAGATGCACTGTCATACCACGTGTCCATATTCAACACCCACAAGATCCCCACCGAGCCCGTCGACGACGACTGGGAGCTCGTCAACCAGGACTGCTACGACCGGGACTACCTTGCCTCTCCGCCGGCGTCAGCGTCTGATCCCAACAAGCTACTCCACGAACTCCCGGCCATGTGCCGACATCAGTTCTGGGCCACCATCGGCGAGAAAGTAGTACTCGCGCATCTCTTCATCCCGTTGCACTAGTAGAAAAATGGACTTTCGTTCTGACCTGGCTAGTCCATTAGTCCCGGTTCTTCCACGAACCAGGACCAATGGATGCATTCGTCCCTGTTCGTGAGCCCAGGGGCCGGCCGAGGCCTCGTGGGCATTGGTCCCGGTTCGTGTGGACCCATTTGTTCCGGTTCTAGGCACGAACCGGGACCAATGGGCCTCGCTCCTAGCCCATAAACATTGGTCCCGGTTCTTGGCTCGAACTGGGACAGAAGGCTGGGCTTTAGTCCCGGTTCCAGCCTTGAACCGGGACAAATGAGTTGCCTATATATACCCCGTCGCCGCAGCAGAGGACTTCACTGTGCTCTGTTTTTTCTGCCGGCGAGGAGAGGGCATTTGGTTGCTCTAGCTCACCTCCTATGCACACGAGGTGTTCGATGAAATGCCCAAGCCATGCTAGTTAAGCTTTCTCCTCTCGAAGCTCGACCTCCAAGCTCCATTTTCCCCGAGATTTGTTTAGGTTTAGCGGTCCATCATGTCCCGTCCTCATCTCACCGCTGTCGATCGACCGCACCGATCTCGTCTCCTGCACCACCGTGGTGAGCCTCTTATCTTCTTCTGAAAGAAAAAAATTCTTACTTTAGATAGATACTTGTCTAAATTTCTTATTTTCATTATTGCTTGTTATTATATAGTGCGATGGTTTTGGCATCCGCCCCCGCCGGCCCTCGTCCTGGCTATGATTCGGATGTGGTATATATATATTATCTTTTATAACTATTCGGTTCATTTATTGTTTATGAAAATTATGCCCATCAAGTTGACATAGATTTTATTTATGTAGGAGGTAGTTGAACCGAAAATTCCAACTGACCCTATTGTCGAGAGGTTAAATTTAGTTGAAGAAGAAGACAATTACTTGAAGGAAAAAATAAAAAAATGGAGGAGGAGAAGATGATATTGGAGTTGCATGTTGCGGATGTCATCGATGATCACAAGATCAAGATGGATGCAATGCGGTTGAAGATTAGAAAGATTAGAAAATATGTCATTCATACCCAAGCTTGGTATCATTATGCCGTTGGATCAATTTTTACCTTGGTTGTGATAATGATCGTATTTGTTGTTGCATTGAAAGGTTTTACATAGTTTCAATGTATGGTTTAACTAGATGCTGTGGAGAGCTATTGTTGTTCAATGAGAACTATGTATGTTTCTTTGTTTTTAATGTGATGATGAACTTCTTCATTTGATCACTTATCTATTCATGAGAGCTATATGTACTAAATTGATGATGTGGATTTGAATGGTGCATTTTATACACGAAGTGCATTCAGTTTTTGCCGTAAGCCTCTCTACTTTCGTGCACATGCTATATGGGTGAAATTATGATACCATACCAACTTTCAACCTTTTCAGAGTTCATTTGTAGTGCTTTTCAATTTCAGGGTCTTATAACTCAAAATAATCAGTAAATGCATGAAAACTAACAAATGAAGTCAGAAAGGGTTGAAAATTGATGATGTGCCTTTGAATGGTGCACTTCGAACACAGAAAAAGTACGGAGTTCAAATAAGTTCAAAAAAAAATAAAATCCCTTTGTAACAGACGAGTTTCCGTATGAAACGCTGATACTTCAAAAGAGATTGTCCGTTTTGTACACGAAGTTCATCCAGTTTTTGCTGTAAGACTCTCTACTTTCTTGCACATGCTATGTGGGTGAAATGATGATATCATGCGAATTTTCAACCTTTTCAGAGTTCATTTGTAGTGCTTTTCAATTTCAGGGTCTTATAGCTCAAAATAATCAGTAAATGGATGAAAAATAACAAATGAAGTCAGAAAGGGTTGAAAATTGATGATGTGGCTTTGAATGGTTCATTTTGAACACGGAAAAAGTATGGAGTTCAAATAAGTTTAAAAAAATGAAATCCCTTTGTAACAGACGAGGTTCCGTATGAAACCCTGATACTTCGAAAGAGATTTTCTGTTTTGTACACGAAGTACATCCAGTTTTTGCCGTAAACCTCTCTACTTTCTTGCACATGCTATGCGGGTGAAATTATGATACCATGCCAACTTTCAACCTTTTCAGAGTTTATTTGTAGTGCTTTTCAATTTCAGGGTCTTATAGCTCAAAATAATCAGTAAATGCATAAAAAATAACAAATGAAGTTAGAAAGGGTTGAAAATTGATGTGGCTTTGAATGGTGCATTTTGAACACGGAAAAAGTATGGACTTCAAATAAGTTCAAAAAATGAAATCCCTTTGTAACAGACGAGTTTCCGTATGAAACTCTGATACTTCGAAAGAGATTGTCCGTTTTGTACACGAAGTGCATCCATTTTTTGCCGTAAGCCTCTCTACATTCTTGCACATGCTATGTGGGTGAAATGATGATACCATGCCAACTTTCAACCTTTTCAGAGTTCATTTGTAGTGCTTTTCAATTTCACGGTCTTATAGCTCAAAATAATAAGTAAATGCATAATATATATGAATTTCAGGGTCTTTCAGCAAAAAGAATCATCACAAAATAAAAAAATAGTAATTTGAAAAAATATAAACTTTAATAAAATATATAAGTAGAAACAAAATAAAATAAAATTTAATGACATAAATAAAAATTTTGAAACTAAAATTATCAAAGTATTTTTTGTTCAAAACATTATAAGCAACCTCTAAAATTTATGAAACTAAAATTATATAAAATTGATGCAACTAAAATTATCAAAGTATTTTCTGTTCGAAATCATTAAAAGCAAAAGGAAATTTTATATAGAACTTTTTTTGTTAGAAACTTTAATAGCAAAAAGAATTATCATAAAATAAAATAAGTAAGTAATTAGAAACAAAATAAAATAAAATAAATAAGTATTTTGTTGTAAGTAGAAACAAAACAAAAAGATAAAGCAAAAAGAAAACAAAAAAACTAGGAAAAAATAAAAAAATGCACCCTACTGGGCCACGACGGCCTGAATACGACTAGAAACCCATCCATAGGCCAGGATTCAGGCCCGCAAAAGGCCCAGTAGGCCCATTAGGCATAGCAGTTACAATTAGGCCCATAAGCCTGCAATGGAGAGGAGCTCGAGAGGGTGCGGAAGTGGGGCTTATAAACCACTCCGCGCCCCTCTCAACTAGCGAGGTGGGACTAAACTCCCACCACCACCCCGCTGTGCAAGGCCTTTGGTCCCAGTTGGTGGCACCAACCGGGACCAATGGCTGCCGCTTCCCGCCCTTTGGGCTGCTGAAAATAGGCCTTTGGTCCCGGTTGGTGGCACCAACCGGGACTAAAGGGGGGCATTGGTCCCGGTTTGTGCCACAAACCGGGACCAATGCTCTTGGTATATAAGCAGCACTTGTCAATTTTTTCATACAGTTCTTCGATCTGCCTCTCTGCCGCCGAACGCCTCGACACCGACGAACACCTCGACGCTGCCAGGCTGCCGGACCTCGACGCCGACGCCTTCGCCACGCCCTGCCTGCCCTGACGCCGCCGCGCCCCTGCCCTACCCCGACACCTACGTCGTGCGCCCCTGCCCTGCCCCGACGCCGACGTCATGCGCCCCTGCCCTGCCTCGACACCAACGCTATGCGCCCCTGCCTCGCCCCGACGCCGTCGCGCCCCAACCCTGCCCCGACGACGCCGCCGTGCGCCCCTGCCTCGACCTCGACGCCAATGCCGCCGCGCCCCTGCCCTACCCTAACGCTGTGCCGCGCCCCTGCCCTGCTGTCAACACCGCCGCACCACTGCCTGCCGGACAGGCCGGTACTCCCTCCTCCCTCCCACCCCTCTCCTCTGTCCTTCCTTCATGTATGTGATGATGGTGAAGTTGGTTCAGTGCATAGTTTCAGAGAATTGCATGTTTTCAGCCATGTCCACAAGGTGTTTGATGAAATGCTAGGGCTAGCTAGGGAACTTTGTTTTATGTGAAACTTGGCAGGATGATGTCTCCTTGGATGTTAGTGAAGATGGCCAAGTTGGTTTGGTAAAAGGAAACACTTGTTAGTGCAAATTTTATTAAAATTTAGTGCTGGACATAAACTACATGAAATTTTTAGTGGACTTGCTAGATGAAATTGGGGCTTCCCTTCTGGACTTAATGGTTTAGTAGGAAGGACTACAAGATGTAAAATATTCAGAATTTTTTTAGTAAGGAAAAATAGGGTTGTAGTTCAATGCCAAGATTGGACCAAAATTGAAAAATGGAAGTTGTGCTCAAAATTTTCAAATGACCAAAGTGGGGTTTTGAATAAAAATGATATATATGCATCAGAGGACTTCTCAAAAATTTTGTGGCATTTGAAAGGAATTATTTGAAATAGTTCTAGTGCAAAAAGGTCATTCTAGAGTTTGAAAATACTAATAAAATAATTTTTTGAGGCCAAATCATTAAAAATAATAATTACTACTGATGTTTTTGTTCATAGCAGTTTTTTGTCCATGTATGGATGAACGGATGGATGGATGGATATGGATGTATATACAAAATATTCATATATGATGTTTTTTTGTTCATAGCAATTTTTTGCATGTATGTATAATTTATGTATGTATGTTCATATATGCAAAAGTTACATTTAAGAAAAAATAAGAAAATTCTATGTTTTCTTCTTCTCTTCTATCCTGATAACTTCAACACGAGGGGGGCGGGGTCGATATACCCCCTCCCCGATAACATTATTTTCCCATGTATATATGTCGTCGTTGTCGATATAACCCCCTCCCGGATAACTTCGACATGAGGGGCGGTCGTTATATATACCCCCTCTCGGTCGTGATAACTTATACCATGGGAGCACCCCCCCCCCCCGGCCCTCTCGCTCGACCAAAACTCTCGAGGACACCCAAACCATAGAAAAAAACGATGTCGGTCTCCTACCCCCTCCTGCCGCGCCCCTACCCGATCGACAAACTCTCTTGAGGCCACGCAAATTTACCAAGTTAAAAGAGCGTTGTCGTCGAGGCCACCCTGAACCCTTGAAGCGTTGTTGAGGCCACCCCAAACACTTGAAGCGTTGCCGAGGCCACCCAAACCCTAGAGAAGCGTCGAGGCCAGGCCACTAATATGATTCATTATTGTGCTTAGCTAGCTAGTTCTATGTTTGCCACTAATATATCCATCTATCATGTTTGAATAATAGTTGCCATGTTGTAAATATTTGCAGAAACTATGGATCCGCACCCCCTAGACGAAGCAATAGAAGCAGTGTTGGGGGAGATAATCGCACACGGAAGGGATGTCGTCTTGTCGTTTCTCAACGACACATGCACCGATTGTCTAGAAAGACATGATGAAGAAGCAGGCTACGACGATGATCAAACAATGGAGGAGGAAGGACACCGTGATGACGGCTCCGGTGACCGAATGGAGGGGGAAGGACACCGTGATGACGGCTCCGGTGACCGAATGGAGGGGGAAGGACACCGTGATGACGGCTCCGGTGACCGAACGGAGTCCGGCCAGGTATATATATTAATTAATTAAGCATGTGCTGACTATAGATAATTGATACATTAATTGTTTTTGGTGTGTACACATATTAACTCTCTTCCTTTTCTTCTTTTCTAGCCCTCCGGATGGAACAACACTTCGGTAATGAGACGAGGCCCGAAGAGAAAGTTGCGCGCGGATGAAAGGTACATGATCATCGAAATTGATCGCGCTGGCCAACCGATTGAACCCCTCCGGACCAAGCAAAAATTTAATGCTGAGTGCGGGGTTCTAGTTAGGGACATGATCCCGATTAGCATCGAGCAGTGGTTGAAGCCTAAGGACAAAGACTCTCAGGTGTCTTATGTCAGCGATAGGCAGAAAGATGATCTTTGGACCGCACTGCAGGAAAATTTCACCTTCCCGCCAGAGGAGGATCCGGAGAATCCAGTTAAAAAGCCAATGATCAAGGCTTATGCTCTTAAGAAGATGGATGAGCTATTCAGGAGGTGGAAGAATGAGCTGAAATCATCATTTGTCGACCAAGACAAGACTCCAGAATTCATCGACCGATTTAAGAACATCAAAGATCAGTGGCCCATATTTGTCACCAAAGAGAAATCTGAGAGAGCAGCGAAGATGTCAGCGACAAACAAGAAAAATGCTGCAAAGAAGAAGCATCACCATCGCACGTGGTCAGGTGGCTACCCGAAAGCCCGACCGTTGTGGGACAAGGATGAGAATGACCTGATTGATAAAGGGATCGAACGAGAGATGCGACGCTGGCCAGACCGTTGCAGGACTTGCTTCTTCGGGGTTGGGGGAAAATTGGACCCTGTAACAAGGAAGTGCGTTTGGACCAATGAGAAGCTCAACACACCCATCGAGAAGCTTCAGGAGTATATCGAAAAGGCGCAGCAAGGGAAGTTCGTTCCGGACAGAGAGAACGATGAGCTCACAGACGCCCTCGGGAATCCTGAGCACCCCGGACGGACACGAGGCACGCCAGGCTCCCTTTTGTGGAAGGCTGGATTTCCCGACGCAGGCGGTTACAAACGCTGGGAGAGGATGAAGAAAAAGGAGTTGACCCAACTACAGGAGATGCATGCAAGGGTTCAAGCGCTAGAGGAACGAGACGAGGCCCGCAGCACGTGACCTGCCGAAGCTGCTACACCCGAAGCTACCCCACCATCTCAGCGGAGAAGCAGCATGGCTTCCACGTAGCTGCTTCAGGAGCCTGTCTTCACGGCTCCTGCTAGCTACCCTGTGGATGCTATCACGGAGTCTCAGAATTGCCACCTTATGACGCAGTGGATGGAATTGAAAGTCAAGGCGGCTGTTGGCTCTGTTGCACCTCCTGAACCTAGCGTAATTTTTCACTGCCGGCCGATTCCAGAAGGATATGCTAGGGTGATGGTGGATGAAATCACAGAAGGATTTGAGGACCTCCATCTTGACCACCCTACGGGTGACGGGGAGACTCGGTTGGGTTCTTGTCTGAAGACTCCATGCCTATGGCGGAAGGAGGTCATCAACCTTCCAAACTGGACGCCTCCGCCTCCTCCTCCTCCTCCGGCGAGTCAGGGCACTCCGCCTCCTCCACCGCCTCCTCCTCCGGCAAGTGATCAGGGCACTCAGCCTCCTTCTCTCGCGCGTGGCGGCACTCCGCCTCCTTCTCCGCCTGGGCTGGCGCGCCCGAGCAGCCACCAGCCTCCTCCTTCTCCAGCGCGTGCCGGCACTCCGCCTCCTTCTCCGCCTGGGCCGGTGCGCCCGAGCAGCCACCAGCCTCCTCCTTCTCCGCCTCGCCAGCAAGGGCGGAAGAGACCCGCCGCCGCCCCGGCTGCTCCGGCACGTCGTAGTCCTTCTCCTCCGCCTCGTAAGCAAGCACGAAAGAAGACAGCCGCAGCCACTCCGTCTGCTCCGGCGTCTAGCAGTACAGCCAGAGGCGGGAGGCAATACAGATTCGGTCCACCTCTCAAGCCTCTAGAGAAGTTACCATACGAGAGGACCGTGGAAGAAAATGCGAAGATCGTAGAAAAAGAAGTGAAGGACTTCTTTGAAGGGGTGAAAGCAAAGATACATCCACCTCCGGAGGAGAAGGTAGCCCGGGTGAAAGCAAAGCGCACTATCGATGTCCTGAGGAAACCACCAAAGTCTCCGCTGAAAAACAACTATGAGCGCATTACTGCAAAGGTATATATCGAAGCAGAGCGGTCGGGAAATACTATCAGTGATCGAAAGTTAGCAGAATGATGAGTTGGGAAATTTTTTGCCCAGCTCGGCGAGCAAGCGGACCAATCGTGCCCCCCGCTCAAGGTGTCTAGTGATGTCGTCGCTAATGATCCGGGGATGGTGCCCGGTTATAGCAATCTTGAATATTACCTGCCCGATGATGTACATTATGATTTCTTGGAGGTGGAAGAACACCAATACCATTACGGGAAGCTTCTTGTCAAAGATGAAAAATCTCTAACAACGATGATGTGAAAATTCCATGATTGGTACATGAAAACCTGCGGAGAGTCTGGGGGACGGATACTTTGTATCTGAGAGTTAAAGAGGAGCACGACCTCGTTGGAATTGATTTCTTGACTGTTCCATTTGAGGAGTTCTTCCAATGGTTCAATCAAAAGGCTCTCGATAAATTAACGGTCACTTGCTACTGTCTGTAAGTACTACTTCTGTCATTAAGTCTCTATATATAGCTCAGTTCTTTCATTGCATGTATATATGATTATCCTCACTATATTATGCAGATTAAAGATCGTCGAGTGCAGAAAAGCAGAAATGTATGATATTGGGTTCATTAACACAAATCTCATAGATCAATTTGAGGTTGAAAAGAATGCCGATGATGCTGAGGCCAACTTGCTCAAATCATTGATAATAAATCAAAACAAAGATAAAATAATCTTTCCTTACAACTTCGAGTGAGTGTTACTGTCTTGTGCATATTCGGTTTCCCTTATTACTCGAGCGAGGTTATAGTAATGTAATTGATGAGTTATGCATGCGTGTGCAGCTTCCACTATATTCTCCTGGAGATTAAACTTGAGTAGGGACTAGTAACCGTCTTAGACTCGAGACGAAAATCTCCCGAGATCTATGCGGACATGACTAAAATGCTCGAGAAGTAAGTTCAATCGATCATTATCACACCATATCGGCAACTTTTTGTTCATTTTCTGATATCAAATAATTGTTTTCTTTGTCTTGCAGGGTTGGGAAAGTATTCACCGCACAAGCTCCGGGACTGTCGGGGGAGCTGCGATGGACATACCCGAAAGTAAGTAGTACTAGCTAGCTAGTTCCGCTCATCTTGATCCCGTTGATTCTAGCTACTTTCATCAATGCCATTTATAATGCTTCATTATCAGTTTGATTGACCTCTGTTTCTCGTAAAGTGCTTGTGGCAGGAATAAGGGAATGATTACTGTGGATACTACGTGTGAGAGTTCATCTACAACGCAACTTGAAAAGATAAGCGGGGCTACTCTGAAAGACAATTTGATGTGCCTAAGCAATAATATTAATAATTTCATTTTATTACACCATCATTTCTGTTGAGTTTCATTCATATATATGTATTAACCCCCTTCTTCACATTAGACGTGGGAGATGCGGAATGAACTCCTACCAGAAGATCGCATGAAAGCAATTCAAGAGGAATTAACGGGATTCTTTTTTGACCACGTCATCAATAAAGCCGGAGAATACCATGTGGAACTTGATTTCAGATGCTAGGGGATTGTAACAGATCTTACATATTGTATATATATGTAGCCAGTAGCGTCGGATAGATAATACGAAAACTTGCTGTTCGATTAATCTCTCGGAGAAGGAGAGGTCGATCACTTCTCTCGGTATGCATGGCGAACTTCTGTACTTAATGGTTTCCTTCATTTTCTTACTAGCTAGCGTGTCGAGGGCCTCTCTATACATATAGTACGTAGCGTCGACCAAGCACGGAGATAAGAGAGGACACTTCTCTCTATTAATTAATTATCTACCTAACACAATATATGAAACACCTTAATTAACCATACAAAACCACCAAATCCACCCCCCCCCCCTTCAGAAAAAAAAATAAAAACCCTATATCCTGAACAGCTGACGCGTGGATGTCTATTGGTCCCGATTGATGCCACCAACGGGGACTAAATGCCCTCCTGCCTGGGCTCGCCACAGCGGCCGCGTGGAGGCCCATCTGTCCCGGTTCATATAAGAACCGGGACTAAAGGCCAAGGGCATTAGTAACGATCCTTTAGTCCCGGTTCCGCAACCGGGACAGATGGACCTTATGAACCGGGACAAATGGCCCTTTTTCTACTAGTGTTGCTAGGTGCTCGCGCTCCGCGAGGTCGACGGTCGCTGCACCTCCCTCCTCCATTTGCCGTAGCCTTTGGCCCTTTGCTTCCTGCAGCGGCAAGCAACAACAAAACTAGGAAGAATTGTGTGACGTGCGGCGCTAAGGTTGGTGGTATGATGTATGCAGCGAGTGGGATGGGAGCTGGAAAGTGTTCGATCAACATGGCGAGCATGACAGTGCCCGCTGCGGCGGCTGCAATGAGAACGGCCTCGCGATGGGCACGAGCCCGAGCTGAAATAAAGTGAATTAAGCAAGCTGTAATTTCTTCCCTGCTTTCTCTCTTTTTTCTTTTTTATTCCTTTTTTTCTCAACGCCTAGCCCACCATGCCCAGCATATACCATGCTTGTGTATCATTATGTGGAACTATGGATTACCTAATGCTTCTAATAAGATATATTGTCCTGAATGCATGTCATGGATTTGGCAGTGCACACATACTGAGAAACCAACGGGCGCTACTTTGACTTTGACAGCGACATTGCTCTACCTCAACGCGGTCTAAGGTTATCTCGTGAGGTCCAGCGCCGCAAGGAAACAACCAAGATACGCGCGCGCGCGCGCGTCTGTGTGTGATAATATATCATGCGTGGTACATCTGATCAACACTCATAGTATAAATCAGCAGCAGCCAGCAGCACACAAATTCTCTTAATAAATACCAAAAAAACCATCACTTATTTAAACTCAAAATTAAGCTACTGTTGTTCGAAAAAATATTAGAATCCTCTTGAGTTTCAAAGCTATATTCTGAATTAATTTAAAGGTTACTTACATATACTTAATGCTTTCATTTAATCTTTTAAAGTGGATATATATATATATATTTTAACAATTTATACAGTGGATAAATTATTTGATATAAAAAAATATTTTTACCTTTTAAATAACATTAACATGAATTTGACTCTCATATTCGATAAAAGACACTCAAAAAAATGATTGCAGCAGAATATAGATTATAATTAAGTTTTAGTTGGAACATGCATAAGGAGCCGCCAGAACTATCCAAGGAGGTTTAAGGAAAAGCTTACAGGGTGAATATGTTGGCCGGCTAGGCGGCTCACGGCTAGGCGGCTCTGGCAAGGTTTAGCCGTTGACTAGGCTTAGCCTTGAGGAGTGCTCTGGAGGCCTCTAGCTGTAAGTTCAGTAAGTGGTAACACGGATGGGGCATCATTGTTGCAAAGAAGGTCATTAGAGATTATGGGCTTATGGGGTCTTCAAGTCATGCTTGCTGAGCTAAGGGTATCTGATATTTTTTTGTCCCATTACAACGCACAGACATATTTACTAGCAAAATTAGTGCCGATGATAATTTAATCAAAAGCTTCAAATAAGAGACTATGGTGAATTATTCTTCCGTTGCAATGCACGGGCATGTTTGTTAGTGTATGAAAAGGGTGGTGTGATATTTAAATACCCAATTCAAAACTTTGATGTGGCACATGCGCCTCGCAACCCGAACATCCCCGACCGCATGGAGGTTCAGGACCTACGAAGTAGCCCCCCCCCCCCCCCACACACACACACGCTTCGAGTTGGTGGGAGGGCATCTCACCAGGACCTACTGTAACATGGACCAAGAAGAATCCACGTCAGTAACCTCTCTCTTTGTCGGTTGAAGTGATGGACATCCACGCGGCCGCACGGATGGGCTTGCCGCCGATAACCACGCGAGGGAGTTCCCGAAGACAACCACTGCCTGCATGTGGCCCAAACATATGTATGGATGTTTTCTGTGGTTGAATACCCAATGCACAACTTTGATGTGGCATTGTGCTTTGGAACTGGAAAGTCCTGACATTGAGCGAGGGTTCACGATGCATAGTATGTCAACCCCCCCCCCCACTTCAAGCAGGTGAGAGGGATTCATGCATACGTGTGCGCTCAAACTTTGGTCTGGAATCTCATCATGACCTACCGTTACATGAACCAAGAAGAATCCACCTTCGTAACCTCTCTCACTGTCGGTCGAAGTGACGGATGTCCACACAGACCCACGAATGGTCTTTCCCTCGATAACCACGCGAGGGAGAGTTCAAAGACAACCACCACATGCATGTGGCCCAAACATACGTATGGAAGTGTTGTGTGGTGTTTGAATATCCAATTCAACTTTGACATGACACCTGCTAATTTCGAACCGGAAAGTCCCCACACGGAGTGAGGGTTCATGACACGTAGTATGCCAGCCCACCACTTCGAGCCGGTGAGAGGTATTCATGCATGTGTACATGTGCGCTCAAACTTTGGTCTGGAATCTCACCATGAACTATCGTAAAACAAACCAAGAAGGATCCACCTTGGTAACCTCTCTCGTTATCAGTTGAAGTGATGGACGTTCATGCAGGCCCACGAAAGGGCCTGCCATCGATAACCATGCAAGGGATAGTGTCCGTAGACAACCACCTCCTGCATGTGTCCCAAACATATGGATGGAGTTGTTGTGTGATGTTTGGATACCAATGCACAACGTTGATGTGGCACTTGCCTCAGAAACCGTAAAGTCCCCACAGGGAGATAGGTTCACGATGTGTCGTGTGCTGGTCCCCTCCCCCCCCCCCCCTTGCCACATCGATCCGGTGGGAGGGATTCATGCGTACGCATGTGCTCGGGCTATACTATGTAATCTCAGCATGACCTACCATTAGACAAACCAAAAATTAATCCCCTCGTAGGTCAAATTAATCTCTCTCACTGTCAGTCAAAGTGATGGACCAAGAGGGCCCACAGATGGAAGTGTCGCCAATAACTGCGTGAGTGAGTGCCAGATGACAACCACCTCTTGCATGTGGGACAAACATATGTATGGAGGTCTTGTGTGATGTTTGAATACCCAATGCACAACTTTGATGTGGCACATATCTCAGAAACCATGAAGTCCCCACACGGAGCAAGGTTCACGAGCGTAGTATATGCTAGTTCTATCGCTCCCCCCCCCCACTTCGACGGGTACTATATACCCCAAACCAAAAAGAATCCTTGTTCAAATTAACATCTCTCGCTATAGGTCAAAGTGATGGACCTCACGTGTCCATGGATGGAAACGTCACTGATAACCACGCAGGTGAGTGTCCTAGGACAAACACTGCGTGCATGTGGCCCAATGAAGTGTTGTGTGATGTTTGAATGCCCAATGCACAATTTTGATGTGGCACCTGCTTCGCAAACCGGAAACGCCCGATAGGGAGGTTCATGACACATAGTCCCCTCACTTCAAGCCGGTGGGAGGGATTCATGTGTACGCACGCGCTCGGACTTTGGTCTGCAATCTCACCATGATATAAACTGTAATACAGGCCCAGATGAATCCACCTTTGGTCAAATGCCTCTCGTTGTCGGTCAAAGTCATAACCAGCACGGGGTAATGAATTGGCGCATCGCTCATAACGCACGAGGGAGTGTTAGAGGGCCACCACAACATGCATGTGGCCCAAACATATGTATGGAAGGGTTGTGTAATGTTTCAAATACCCAATTCACGACTTTGATGTGGCATATGTCTCACAAACGTGTCAATCCCACACGGTGGCTCACGACGCATAGTGTGCTGACCCCCCCCCCCCCCCCAGTACCACCACAGCCACTTCGAGACATGTCGAACTTTTTCTGAAGTGAACATGTGACCAAAGGAGTGCCATTTTAAAATTTAAAAAAAACAGAGATCATTTAGATGTTTTCATACATTGATTGGTTTCCTAGAGATTTAATGTATAAAAATCAAATTTGAACTATATGCACACACCATAGTGCACCAAAATGTATTGGAAAATCGTATGTGTGTCTTTGGCTGCATGTTTAGTCCCCATGCAAGAAATGGCAAGAAATTTCAAACATTGAGAATCTTTATTTTTAAATTTCAGTGTATCTAAAACTTAGTTGAAATTCCTGAAAGTTGTCGTGGTGTCATGATATGACAGCAATAGACTGTGATATTGTTCTTTCTGTCAAAATCAAGACAAGTTTTGATCTAAGCTTCTTAGAAACAAGAGATTATTAATATTTGGAACACAATTTCGCAAATAGTTTTTTTATTTAAACTGTGGACATTAGACCAACAATGTACATGCCATGCTTCGGTTAAGTAATAAAATGGCATAGTTAATCATCGAAAAAGAAAAACAATATGCGTGCCGCCATGCATCCCACATGCCATGCAAAAAGACGTGAGTTGACAGGACACATGCGACCAGCCCGCCACGCAGGCACACCGGAAAGTGAAGTTTTCCACCTCCACGTCGCCGCCAAGCGGCTACTGGCTAATCGGCCGACGATTCTCAGCCCACCAAGCTTGGCTTCAACGGGAGGGTAGGAGCGATGGCCTTCTTGGGACCCGAGCGACAACGACCAACTGTGCCCTACTCTTCCTCGTTGACAGCAGCGCCCCGGACGTGCCGGCTTCATGGTCATTGCGGTGGGGCGCGGCCTCGGCGGAGCCGGTGGTGTCCTCCGCCCCGTCGTCGGTCTTGCCCTACACCTCGTTTGTTGCCTCGCTGAACTCCTTGTTGGCGGCCTCCAATTTCGCCTGATGTTGGCGGTACCACCAGCGGGCGAGGCGGATCTCACGGTTAGTGCCGCCTGCTCCGCCAGGACCATGTCCGAGCTGCTCCTCTGCCTGCTGGTGCTCCTGGAGGAGCTAGTGGTTATAGGCGGCGTCGGTCAGCGCCTCCCAGAACAGCTCCTCCCGCACCACGTTCATGTAATGGGGATAGGCTTCGCCGATGGTCATGGTGCAATGCAACGGCGAGGGTGGCGTACACGAGGAGGGTGGCGTTGGATCATCATTGACTGTGTCCTCCGGCTGCCTGTTGGCCAGCCAGCCGGCAGCAATGGCGGCCATCTACTTCTTCTGCTCTGGCGTCAGCCCGTCGCAGAGAGCTTTGGAGCGCAAGCAAGCCATATTGGGAGTGGTGCAGAGAGGATAACGGGATCGGAGGCGAATTACCGCGGCTATGGACGAGGCAACAATTTATATTGCAACGGTAGGCAGTAGAGGAACGGACGGGTGGCGTCAGGATAGCCGCCTCAGCAACCGCATGTCATTAATGTGGGCAGTAGACGGACGGATGGACTGCTGTCTTGTCATTTAAATGCGGAGCAATCGCCTGCACCGGGAAGTGCCGTGGGCAGCCCTCTCTCGGACGGCGCGCCATTTCAATGACGGCGCAGTGAGAGGTCGTGTCCGCACTAGCCGGGCATGAATGCGGCACTGACGCTCTGGAGCGGCACTGACCGTTTCGGGCGGGAAACGAACGCGAGCGAGGAAGAGGGATTTGATGAGCCAGGGCGGTCAGACATGAGCATCACAACGGTCCAGACACCTGCGAAGCCTTTAATGTTTGTCTCCGGTTTCTGAGGAAAACATATCCGAACCGCTCATCAGATCAATACAAAATCACACTGGATTGCTTTCACGGTTTAGACAGCATAGTCTAAATCGTATGCGAGCGGTTTGAGATCGGCGTTCGAGATGCCTAACAAAAGGATGACCACGGGCCTGGGAAAGCAAGACACCCACCCGAGGAAGATTAGGCCGACAGCCCCCCTCCCTTTTGCCAGTTGCGTGATCATTGATCCGCATGTGTCGTTTCTCCACATGAAACAGTTCCACAAGCAGTAACAGTCTTTCTTTAGTCCTCTCCGCCTCCATCGATCAGGCATTCCACATCCTTACACACCAGCCGGGTTTCTTCTCCAGGACTGTATTTTATGTACCCAGTAGACTATTTATAAGCATTTCTCACACCCCTCAGTCCATATACATTTTTCGAGGTTAACTTTTACCACGGGTTAGCATAATAATATATGACATGCATATTACACAAAGTATCATCGAATTCGTTTGTGAAAGGAGTTCTTAATGATATAACTTTTATCGAAATTGCTAAATCTCTGTTGACTGAGACTTAACCATGTTTCAGTCGATTTTATATTAGTGAGATCTTACATGGAGATTCGTGCAAATTTTTCTTTTTTCTTTTTTCTTTCTTTTCTACATGTTATGACACATGACTTGGACTTGGTTAAGTCTTAGTCGACTGAGACCTAGCCACATCCAATTTTTATATCAAACATCTCATATATCATTTGTCAAAGCTACCTCAAAAAAAGTATTAGACCTTATATATTCTCCCGCATGTGAACAATGCCTTCGTGACTATCTGTTTGCTTGTTGTGTGCATGATTTACAACTCGAGTGGATATCACATTTGAACCATCTGCGCTTACATCATTTTTTATGGCTGCAACTGCTCGACGAGGATCGGTGTTGCTCTTTTTTTCCTATTTGCTTTTCATCCGCCTAGGCATAGCATGGTTGGTATTCTATGAGTTTGCTATTTGCCGGTGTGATCCTTTGTGCATGCTAACTATGCTAAGGCCGGATGTATGCACATTGTATTTTGTATCACGTTGATGCTTCACTATGAGTTAATAAAAACGCATTTCTGAAAAATCTAGCAAAATATGGGCAGTTGCTGATTTCGAAAGTTGCGTATGGCCATATTTTGCGGTCAAATTAGGAATTGTAAATCCTGAGGAGCAACTACTTCTAACTCAACTGAGAATTAACTAATGTTAAAATCATATTTGTGACGAATCTCAATGCTATCATATTGGTGGCACTCTGTGTGGAATAAGATTTAACTAATTCTCAATCGATTGCGAATTACTAATCCTGTACCAAAATTCTTACTGTAAAAATAGCAAAATAAATCAAAAGAACTCCAGAGATCCACACGGTCCGAAGATCGAAAATTGCAAAAAGGGTATACGCATGCGAATACTGCACGTAAAAGCTTTACACACACAAAAGAAACTAAGAGCATCTCCAATAGATCCAAGGTAGGGTGGCGCACTAAAAAAATTGCAGCGCCGAAATAGCTTTTTAGTGCGCGTGGGAGGGCGGTTGCTTTTCCAGGAGCTGCAAAATTTAGAGTGCCGTTGTAGCGGTTCACCAGACGCGGTAAAATCTAGCTCGCGCACCCAGCCGATGCTGGGCAAATATGAAACAACACATACCAATTTGACAATATGAAACAAGATGATCTCAAACATTAAAAAATATGTAAAATCATGAATTGAGCAACATAGCATTGTTCAAATTCATGGCATAGCTCAAAATCACCTAACCACAAGCAAGTTCTTGACAAATAAGTTCACACAAACGAATGAAACATCAACAATCATGCCCCCTCTTCTTCCTCCTCTTCTTCCAACTCAAGCGCCCCATCGTCACTAGAAACTCGGATGGTGTTCACACTATCTCCAAAGGCATCATGCGAAGGCATATGAGGCACACCGGAAGCCATGCGTCCACCCATGTCACCCAAAGGTGCTCCCATGGCACTTGCCCTATCTCTATCATTTATCTTGTCAACCGACGCCATTGCCGCCGCCCACTTTTAATAATCTTTGTTGATCGTCGGCCACCGGGAGCGAAGAGATCTATCGGTGCGTTTAATTCCACTCTTGTTGTGTGCATGAAAGTACTCCTTCATTCTAAGCCAATATGTATCTCTAGTTTGGTCCATCCAAAGGGTGGCATCCATAGACACATTCAACCATGCCTTGCATAGAAAGATGTCTACGTCCACGGTGTAGTTGCAGGCCCTTCTTTTCTGTGCATTGACTATACCCTCACCCTCCTCGTCCACTTCATATTCATGATCATCTTGATGCACTTCATTGGTTTGAGACCAATGGGAATTGTTGGAGCCAACATCCATAGTTGACATACATGTGTCGTCACTGAAACTAGAAAGTATGATAAAGAAAACTAATCAAGCTATCCATACATATACATTTATCTGACGACAACAACAAAAAGAAGAAAAAAGCATACCTTGTGGGCATTTCATCAAGCATGATGTGCGCATCGGCCACCGACGCAACAAATTGCGAGCTATCTAGCGCTTCAGGCGGCGGAGGCACCCGACGCGCTGCTGGATTCTTCTTCACGTGCCTAGAAGCGCCATCCACTTTCCTCTTTTTTTTGGGCCGCCGTCGCCGCCACCACCATCGGTCGGTTGGAGATGGAGCTATGTGGCTTCCTAGCGAGCGGCGACGTGACGCCACGCTGCGAATCCGTCCAGGGTGCCATGGAAAGGCCGCCCGTGGGACCGAAGCTTGGAGCCGGTGCGGCGCCGACGGCGAAGCCGGAGGTCAACCCCGTGGAAGGGTTTACGGCGGTGGCCGTCGCAGAGGGGTCACGGGTGTAGGGAGGGGTTGTGGGATATCGGCACGGCCATCCATCGCAGTAATTTTGGCAGAAACGGCGCGGGGCGGGCCAAAGGCAAGCGCTGCTGGAGAATTCAGGGTAGCTGTTGCTCGCTCGCGCTCAATTGTTCGCTGTCCAGCGCGCTGGAGCTGGCGCACCAAATACCCAGCGCACGATGCAGTTTTCCCCAGCGCGCCGAACCTTGTTTACCACGCGCGGGATTATAGCGCTGCTGTTGGAGCGCTACTTTCGGTCGCTTGCGCGCTATATAGCTGTTTTATCAACCGCACGGCTTATTTAGCGCATATGTTGGACAAGTTTCCGTGCATGTCTTTTCTCTGAGGGTATATGTGAATTTTTGGAACATGCACCTGTTATGAATAGTAAGCTCAAAAGAAATGTAATAATTTTTTTATAAAAAACAGAATTTCTTTTGTAGCATATATGGTCAACCATTCACTAGTAGAAAAAGGGGCTTTCATTCGGGCCTGGCCAGCCCATTAGTCCCGGTTCTGCCACGAACCGGGACCAATTGATGCATTCGTCCCGGTTCGTGAGCACACGGGGCTGGCCGGGGCCTCGTGGGCATTGGTCCCGGTTCGTCTGGGCCCATTTGTCCCTGTTCTTGGCACGAACCGGGACCAATGGGCCTCGCTCCTGGCCCACAAACATAGGTCGCGGTTCTTGGGTCGAACTGGGACAGAAGGCTGGGCTTTAGTCCCCGTTCCAGCCACGAATCAGGACCAATGAGTTTCCTATATATACCTCACCGCCGGCGAGCAGAGCACTGCTCCGTCTTTTGCTAGACAGCGAGGAAGGGCATTTGGGTGCTCTAGCTCATCTCTTATACATGTGAGGTGTTCGATGAAATGCCCGAGCCACATTAGTTAAGCTTTCTCCTCTCGAAGCTCGACCTCAGAGCTCCATTTTTTCCGAGATTTGTCTAGGTTTAGCGGTCTGTCACGCCCCGTCCTCATCTTCACCGCCGTCGATCGCCCGCGCCGATCTCGTTGCCAACACCACCGTGGTGAGCCTCTTGTTCTTATCTTCTTTCTGAAAGAAAAAAATCTTACTTTAGATAGATACTTGTCTAATTTTCTTACTTTTGACACACATAATTATATACAATGCATGCAGATGAACCGGCAATGGATGTACGGTGACAGACACACCCCCAAGTACATTAAGGGCGTGCGTAAATTTCTCGAAGTGGCTGAGGCAAACAAGCAGAATGGTTTTATGTGTTGTCCATGACCTGATTGTGGGAATACGAGGTCTTACTCTGACAAGAAAATCCTTCACACCCACCTACTTTATAAGGGTTCAATGCCACACTATATAATGTTTGGACGAAGCACGGAGAAATAGGGGTTATGATGGAAGACAACGAAGAAGAGGACGATGACAACTATGTGCCACCTGAATACAGTGATGCTTCAACAGGGGAAGCTGAAGATCAAGAGGAAGCTGAAGATCAAGAGGAACCAGACGATGTGCCCGATGATGATCTCCGCCGGGTCATTGTTGATAGAAGGGAAAAGTGCGAAAGTGAAAAGGAGAAGCTGAAGTTCGATCGCATGTTAGAGGATCACAAAAAAGGTTGTACCCCAATTGCGAAGATAGCAACACAAAGCTCGGTACCGTACTGGAATTGTTGCAGTGGAAGGCAGAGAATGCTGTGCCTAACAAAGGATTTGAGAAGCTACTGAAAATATTGAAGATGAAGCTTCCAAAGGATAACGAATTGCCCGACAGTACGTACGCTACAAAGAAGGTCGTATGCCCTCTAGGATTGGAAGTGGAGAAGATACATGCATGCCCTAATGACTGCATCCTCTACCACGGTGCGTACAAGGATTTGAACGCATGCCCGGTATGCGGTACATTATGGTATAAGATCAGAAGAGATGACCCTGGTGATGTTGAGGGCGCGCCCCACAGGAAGAGGGTTCCTGCGAAGGTGATGTGGTATGCTCCTATAGTACCACGGTTGAAACGACTGTTCAGAAACGAAGATCATGCCAAGTTAATGAGATGGCACAGTGAGGACCGTAAGAAAGACGGGAAGTTGAGAGCACCCGCTGACGGGTCGCAGTGGAGAAAATCGAGAGAAAGTACTGGGCTCGGTTTGAAGGTGACCCAAGGAACGTATGGTTTGGTTTAAGCGCGGATGGCATTAATCCTTTCGGGGAGCAGAGCAGCAATCACAGCACCTGGCCCGTGACCCTATGTATGTATGACCTTCCTCCTTGGATGTGCATCAAGCGGAAGTTCATTATGATGCCAATTCTCATCCAAGGCCCTAAGCAACCCGGAAACGACATTGATGTGTACCTATAAGGCCATTAGTTGAAGAACTTTTACAGCTATGAAATGGAAACGGTGTACGTGCGTGTGATGAGCACAAACAGGTGGAATTTAAACTGCATGCGTTGCTGTTTGTAACCATCAACGATTGGCCCGCTCTCAGTAACCTTTCAGGACAGACAAACAAGGGATACCACACATGCATGCACTTTTAGCTGACACCGAAAGTATATACCTGGACAGATGCAGGAAGAATGTGTATCTGGGCCATCGTCGATTTCTCCTGACCAACCATCAATGTTGAAAGAAAGGCAAGCATTTCAAAGGCGAGGCAGATCACCGGAAGAAGCCCGCCATGCATACCGGTGATCACGTACTTGATATGGTCTCTGATTTACACGTAATATTTGGAAAGGGTCCCGGCGGACTAGCTGTTCTGAATGACGCTGAGGGATGCGCACCCATGTGGAAGAAGAAATCTATATTTTGGGACCTACCCTACTGGAAAGAGCTAGAGGTACGCTCTTCAATCCACGTGATGCACGTGACGAAGAACCTTTGCGTGAACCTGTTAGGCTTCTTGGTCATGTATGGGAAGACAGAAGATACACCTAAGGCACGGGAGGACCTGCAACATTTGCACGAAAAAGACGGCATGCCTCCAAAGAAGTATGAAGGTCCTGCCAGCTACGCTCTTACCAAAGAAGAGAAGGAAATCTTTTTTGAATGCCTGCTCAGTGTGAAGGTCCCGACTAGCTTCTCGTCGAATATAAAGGGAATAATAAATATTCCATAGAAAAAGTTCAAGAACCTAAAGTCTCATGACTGCCACGTGATTATAACGCAACTGCTTCCGATTGCATTGAGGGGGCTTCTACCGAAAAACGTCCGATTAGCCATTGTGAAGCTATGTGCATTCCTCAATGCAATCTCTTAGAAGGTGATCGATCCAGATATCATACCAAGGCTAAGGAGTGATGTGGAGCAATGTCTTGTCAGTTTCAAGCCGGTGTTCCCACCATCCTTCTTCAATATCATGACACACGTCCTAGTTCATCTAGTCGACGAGATTGTTATTCTGGGCCCCGTATTTCTACATAATATGTTCCCCTTTGAGAGGTTCATGGGAGTCCTAAAGAAATATGTCTGTAACAATGCTAGGCCATAAGGAAGCATCTCCATGGGCCATCAAACAGAGGATGTCATTGGGTTTTGCGGACTCAATAATATGCAGGGACGGGAATTCTTGTTCTCAAGCACACTACACAGTTCTATAGAACTCTACCTTGGTGACCCCCTATGTCGATGAACACAAGAACAGTCTGTGCTCCAAACACCCGGAGCAGTGTGACAAATGAATTACATGTGAACACATCATGACTTTTAGCAATTGGTTGGAAACACGTCTCAGAGGTGACAACAATGTTTGTGATGAGCTGTACTCGTTGTCCAGGGGACCATCTTCGACTATATTGACTTACAAAGGATATGAGATAAATGGAAATACATTTTACGCGACCGCCCAAGATCAAAAGAGCACCAACCAAAACAGCGGTGTCCGCTTTGATGCAGCAACCGAGAGGGGAAAAGACACATATTATGGTTACGTAGTGGAGATATGGGAACTTGACTACAGACATGATTTTAAGGTCTCTTTGTTTAAGTGCAAATGGGTCAATCTGTCAGGAGGCGGGGTACTGGTAGACCCATAGTACGGAATGACAATAGTGGATCTGAACAATCTTGGGTACACTGACGAACCGTTCGTCCTAGCCAATGATGTGGCACAGGTTATCTGTGTGAAGGACATGTCTACCAAACCAAGAAAAAGAAAAGATAAGGAAGCGAATACATCATATGATGAGCCAAAGCGCCACATAGTTCTTTCAGGAAAAAGGGACATCGTGGGAGTGGAGGGCAAGACAGACATGTCCGAAGATTATGAAAAGTTTCATGAAATTCCTCCCTTCAAAGTCAAGGTTGACCCAAGCATCCTGATAATCGATGAAGATTATCCATGGTTACGGCGCAATAAACAAAGCACACAAGCGAAGAAAAAGTGAAGACTTTCTGTCCACAACTACTATGATGATACCATGCCAACTTTCAACCTTTTCCTAGTTAATTTGAAATGGATGTTGTAACAGACGAGTTTCCATATGAAACCCTGATATCTCGAAACAGATTGTCCGTTTTGTTGAAATGCTTTGAATGTTTTGTTGAAATGCTTTGAATGTTGCATTTTATAAACCTCTATTAGTATTGAAACTAAGATTATATAGAATTTATGCAACTAAAATTATATAGAATTTTCATAAAGAACTTTTTTGTTACAAACTTTAATAGCAAAAAGAATTATCATAAAATAAATTAAATAAGTAATTAGAAACAAAATAATATAAACTTTAATAAAACATATAAGTAGAAACAAAATAAAATAAAATAAAATAAAATAAAGTAAACTTTAATAACATAAATAAAATTTATGAAACTAAAATTATCAAAGTATTTTCTGTTCCAAACATTATAAGCAACCTCTAGTATTATTGAAACTAAAATTACATATAAAATTGATGCAACTAAAATTATCAAAGTATTTCTATTCAAAATCATTAAAAGCAAAAAGAATTTTCATAAAGAACTTTTTTCTAGAAACTTTAATAGCAAAATAAAATAAAATAAGTTTTTGTTGTAAGTAGAAACAAAAAAATAAAGCAAAAAAGAAAACAAAAAACAGGGAGAAAATAAAAAATATGCCAACTACTGGGCCTCCACGGCCTGAATATGACTAGAAACCCATCCATGGGCCAGGATTCAGGCCCGCAGAAGGCCTAGTAGGCCCATCGGGCATACCAGTGACAATTAGGCCCGAAAGCCTGCAATGGAGAGGAGCTCGAGAGGGGTGCGGCAGTGGGGCTTATAAACCACTGCGCGCCCCTCTCAGCTAGCGAGGTGAGACTAAAAATTTGGGCACGGGCAGAATGAGGCCTTTGGTCCCGGTTGGTGCCACCAACCGGGACTAAAGGGGGGCATTGGAACCGGTTCGTGGCACCAACCGGTACGAATGCCCCCCTTTGGTACCGGTTGGTGCCACGAACCGGGACCAAAGGCAGCCGCTTCCCGCCTTTTGGGCTGCCGAAAACTGACCTTTGGTCCTGGCTGGTGGCACCAGCCGGGATTAAAGGGGGGCATTGGTCCCGGTTTTGTGCCATGAACCGGGACCAATGCCTCGTTTATATAAGCAGGACTTGTAAATTTTTCGTTCAGTTCCTCATTCCCCCACCGCGCCGCCGCCAGGCTGCCCCTTGTCTCACCGTCGCCGTCGTCGCCCCGGCCTCCAACGCGCCGCCCCGACGCCCTCCCAAGCCGCCCCGACCACGTCCCGCACCGGACCGACGCTGTCGCCGCCCTGCACCACCCCTGCCCCGACGCCGCCGGCCCACCCTGCGCCACCCCTGCCCCGACGCCGCCGGTCCACCCGTGCACCCTATGAGCGCTGCCCGCGGATCCCCTCCTCCTCCTCCCTGTAATGGTTGTCGCCGCTGCCGCCGCGCCCCCTATATAGATGTTGTAATTTAGTTGTATTAATTTGGATGTGTAGTTTAGATGTGTAGTTAATTTAGTTGTATTAATTTAGATGTGTAGTTTAGATTTTTTGGGTGATATTATTGTTGAATATGCAAATGTTTGTATGTTCATATGCAAAGAATTTGTCAATTTTTTCATATAATATTTATGATTTT
This sequence comes from Triticum aestivum, assembly GCF_018294505.1. Classification (NCBI taxonomy): domain Eukaryota; kingdom Viridiplantae; phylum Streptophyta; class Magnoliopsida; order Poales; family Poaceae; genus Triticum; species Triticum aestivum. The sequence goes on from NC_057812.1 coordinate 688,880,870, forward strand.
TTTCTGTTGTAATTTTGTTCACAGAATTTTTATGATTTTTTTCTGTTGTATTTTTGTTCATAGAATTTTTATGATTTTTTTCTTCACAGAATTTTCTTTGTCAATTTATGTATATGTTCATATTGTGTATGTATAGGAAAATTGTGTATGATCAAAGTCATTTATGTATATGTTCATATTTAGAAGAAAAATGAGAGAAAAAAGGAAAATAAGAAGAGGAAGAAGGAGGAGAAGAAGAAGAATAAGAAGAAGAGGAGAGGAAGAAGGGGAGAAATAAATAAGAAGATGAAAAAGAACAAAAAAAGAGGAGAAGAAGAAGAAGTAGAAATATTCTATTCCTTCTTCTTCTCCTCTATTCCTTCTTCTTCTCCTTTTTTTCTTTTTTTCTTCGATCTCCTCCTCTATTCCTTTCTTCTTCTCCTCTTTTGTTTCTTCTGCTTCCTCTTCTTATTTTTTTATCCGGTATGTCGTTGTAGATATACCCCCCTCCCCGATAACTTTTAGTAAGTACTACTTAGAAAGTGCTTAATTAATTAGTAGTTAAACTAGTTGATTTAATAAAACTACTTTAGTTTACTATATATAGAAGTAGTTTATTTTTAGTAAGTACTACTTTATTCTATTTATAGTAAGTGCTTAGTAGTTGAACTACTTGATTTAATAAAACTAATTTATTTTACTATAGAAGTAGTTTATTTTTAGCAAGAAAATTAATAGAACTAGTTTATTTTTTAGTTAAAGCAATTATTGGCGCATCGGCGTCGACAATGCCTATCCCACATCCTCGTCGTCGACTTGGCGGAGGAGGCCGGCTTGATCAGAGGGGCCATGTCCGGGACTGGGCTCCGCCGGGATGGTTTTGGGATGTGCTACCTTCCGAGGGGCGTAGGTTGGTGAGGAGCCAGCCCGTCGTTGACCCGATCCTTGTTTGATGGCGATCGCGTGGGCCAGTGACGGTGCCGAGGCTTCCGTGTCAGCGAGGAGGACAAGCACGTCCGTCTCTACATGGTTGCGTTGGAGGGCAGGTTCGACAATACCTGGCAGGTTCTTCAGGGATCTCACTGGAGCGATCCTGTGATGGTTCATTCTCTTTGGGTGTGCACCGCCCGTGCCGATACCCGTCGGGCGCTACGGTTCTAGCTGTACTAGCAATGTTATATGTATGATAGTATTCAAGGTATATTAGTGATAATATTCAACGTTGTACAGACGCAAGAGATGATGTAGTTATGCTTATAATTGAATGCATCCTAATTTGAATACTACTTTATTTTGCGATTTGATTTTTCTTATTGAATGCTCAAATTGGAAAACTACTCCTACTTTGAATGCTAAAATTGGAGAGCACTATGCCAGGCGTATGTATATGATTAGTTGATAGCTGATAGGGTTTTTGTTTTCGCAGAAATCTAGGAGCCCCCCTCCATCATCCCCGCCGTCGTCCCCGTCACCGACACCCTCCGACCTCGAGGTGAGACCAGCCAAATCCTTTTTTTAGAAAGATAATTAAACGATATTTCGGGTTGACTTTAAGTCTGTCGAGTCTCCACCATATATGAGAGGACAAAGAAGCCTGACTGTTGTCATGGGGGTCGTTTCTCCTTCTTCTCCGGGTGCTAGACCTTTGTTATGCACTAGGGGAAGGAGTAACGACCATCACCGACGGTCGCAAAATGTCAGAGAGGAATCAGTGAGGGAGAGTTCCACCATATATATATGAGAGGACGAAGAATGCCGACTGTTGTCGTGGGGGTCGCTTCTCCTTCGTTCTCGTGTGCTAGACATTTTGTGTAATGCACTCGGGGACCAAGTGAGGAGCGACCATCACCAACAGTCGGATATATACACCAGGTGAGCTGAGAGTTTTCAAGAAAAGACTCGACAGACCGATAGTCAACCCATGATGAATAATAATGATCTAATTTAGTTTTTGTAGTACATATATTTAATTGTACAAGTTTAATCCTTGAATTATGAACGTAGGAAATGTCGTCATCGGACGATGTAAGTCTCCCGGGGGAGTGCGGCTGGTGCCACGACGATCGAGGTTTGTGCGACATGCCTCACCTGGACGATGATCGGCGCTTCAGCATTAAGCTCGAGGAGACCTTCAATGTTGAAACGGTACGTAACGACGATGAGTGTTTTTTCGTAATTAAGCATGACTACAACTATTTCAATGTGTAATTTTCATCTTTTACAATTCGAGTAGCTTATCCCATGCCATGCAAGGCGCTATGTCTTGGACAGGATGGGTTTTGAAGACCATTAAAGTTTTGAAACAAAGAAAATTCACCTAAGAACACATCATGATGTGGATTTTGAAGTAAAGCTGTACAATTCTGAGAGCGTAACCCATTTTGGTTGCAGAAATGGGAAGCACTTGAAGGAAATATGCCCTAGAGGCAATAATAAAGTTATTATTTATTTCCTTATATCATGATAAATGTTTATTATTCATGCTAGAATTGTATTAATCGGAAACATAATACAAGTGTGAATACATAGACAAACAGAGTGTCACTAGTATGCCTCTACTTGACTAGCTCGTTAATCAAAGATGGTTATGTTTCCTAACCATGAACAAGGAGTTGTTATTTGATTAACGAGATCACATCATTAGGTGAATGATCTGATTGACATGACCCATTCCATTAGCTTAGCACCCGATCGTTTAGTATGTTGCTATTGCTTTCTTCATGACTTATACATGTTCCTATGACTATGAGATTATGCAACTCCCGTTTGCCGGAGGAACACTTTGTGTGCTACCAAACGTCACAACGTAAATGGGTGATTATAAAGGTGCTCTATAGGTGTCTCCAAAGGTACATGTTGGGTTGGCGTATTTCGAGATTAGGATTTGTCACTCGATTGTCGGAGAGGTATCTCTGGGCCCTCTCCGTAATGCACATCACATAAGCCTTGCAAGCATTGCAACTAATGAGTTAGTTGCGAGATGATGTATTACGATACGAGTAAAGAGACTTGCCGGTAACGAGATTGAACTAGGTATTGAGATACCGACGATCGAATCTCGGGCAAGTAACATACCGATGACAAAGGGAACAACGTATGTTGTTATGCGGTCTGACCGATAAAGATCTTCGTAGAATATGTAGGAGCCAATATGAGCATCCAGGTTCCGCTATTGGTTATTGACCGGAGACGTGTCTCGGTCATGTCTACATTGTTCTCGAACCCGTAGGGTCCGCACGCTTAAGGTTTCGATGACAGTTATATTGTGAGTTTATAAGTTTTGATGTACCGAAGTTAGTTCGGAGTCCCGGATGTGATCACGGACATGACGAGGAGTCTCGAAATGGTCAAGACGTAAAGATTGATATATTGGACGGCTATATTCGGACACCGGAAGTGTTCCGGGTGATTTCGGAGAAAACCGGAGAGCCGGAGGGTTACCGGAACCCCCCCCCGGGGAGAAGTAATGGGCCATATGGGCCTTAGTGGAGAGAGAGAGGGGCAGCTGGAGGTGGGCTGCGCGCCTCCTCCCCCCTGGTCCGAATTGGACTAGGAGAGGGGGGCGGCGCCCCCCCTTTCCCTCTCCCTCCCCACTTCTTTCCCCCTCCTAGTAGGAGTCCTACTCCTACTAGGAGGAGGACTCCTCCTGGCACGCCTATAGGGGCCGGCCGGCCTCCTCCCCTTGATCCTTTATATACGGGGGCAGGGGGGCACCCCTAGACACACAAGTTGATCTTCGTGATCGTTCCTTAGCCGTGTGCGGTGCCCCCCTCCACCATATTCCACCTCGGTCATATTGTAGCGGTGCTTAGGAGAAGCCCTGCGATGGTAGTACATCAAGATCGTCACCTCGGTCATATTGTAGCTGTGCTTAGGTGCCGTAGTTTCGGTGCTTGATCGGTCGGGCCGTGGAGACGTATGACTACATCAACCAAACGCTTCCGTTGTCGATCTACAAGGGTACGTAGATCACACTCTCCCCTCTCGTTGCTATGAATCACCATGATCTTGCGTGTGCGTAGGAATTTTTTTGAAATTACTACGTTCCCCAACAGTGGCATCCGAGCCTAGGTTTTATATGTTGATGTTATATGCACGAGTAGAACACAAGTGAGTTGTGGGCGATATAAGTCATACTGCTTACCAGCATGTCATACTTTGGTTCGGCTGTATTGTTGGACGAAGCGGCCCGGACCGACATTACGCGTACGCTTACGCGAGACCGGTTCTCCCGACGTGCTTTGCACATAGGGGACTTGCGGGTGACAGTTTCTCCAACTTTAGTTGAACCGAGTGTGGCTACGCCCGGTCCTTGCGAAGGTTAAAATAGCACCAACTTGACAAACTATCGTTGTGGTTTTGATGCGTAGGTAAGATTGGTTCTTGCTTAAGCCCGTAGCAACCACGTAAAACTTGCAACAACAAAGTAGAGGACGTCTAACTTGTTTTTGCAGGGCATGTTGTGATGTGATATGGTCAAGACATGATGCTAAATTTTATTGTATGAGATGATCATGTTTTGTAACCGAGTTATCGGCAACTGGCAGGAGCCATATGGTTGTCGCTTTATTGTATGCAATGCAGTCGCGCTGTAATGCTTTACTTCATCACTAAGCGGTAGCGATAGTCGTGGAAGCATAAGATTGGTGAGACGACAATGATGTTACGATGGAGATCAAGGTGTTGCGTCGGTGACGATGGTGATCACGATGGTGCTTCGAAGATGGAGATCACAAGCACAAGATGATGATGGCCATATCATATCACTTATATCGATTGCATGTGATGTTTATATTTTATGCATCTTATCTTGCTTTGATTGACGGTAGCATTATAAGATGATCTCTCACTAATTATCAAGAAGTGTTCTCCCTAAGTATGAACCGTTGCGAAAGTTCTTCGTGCTGAGACACCACGTGATGATCGGGTGTGATAGGCTCTACGTTCAAATACAACGGGTGCAAAACAGTTGCACACGTGGAATACTCAGGTTATACATGACGAGCCAAGCATATACAGATATGGCCTCGGAATACGGAGGCCGAAAGGTCGAGCGTGAATCATATAGTAGATATGATCAACATAGTGATGTTCACCAATGAAACTACTCCATCTCACGTGATGATCGGACATGGTTTAGTTGATTTGGATCACGTAATCACTTAGAGGATTAGAGGGATGTCTATCTACGTGGGAGTTCTTTAAGTAAACTAATTGAACCTAAATTTATCATGAAACTTAGTACCTGATAGTATCTTGCTTGTTTATGCTTGATTGTAGATAGATGGCTTGTGCTGTTGTTCCGTTGAATTTTAATGCGTTCCTTGAGAAAGCAAAGTTGAAAGATGATGGTAGCAATTACATGGACTGGGTCCGTAACTTGAGGATTATCCTCATTGCTGCACAGAAGAATTACGTCCTGGAAGCACCACTGGGTGCCAGGCCTGCTACTGGAGCAACACCAGATGTTATGAACGTCTGTCAGAGAAAAGCTGATGACTACTCGATAGTTCAGTGTGCAATGCTTTACGGCTTAGAATTGGGACTTCAACGACGTTTTGAACGTCATGGAGCATATGAGATGTTCCAGGAGTTGAAGTTAATATTTCAAGCAAATTCCCGGATTGAGAGATATGAAGTCTCCAATAAGTCCTATAGCTGCAAGATCGAGGAGAGCAGTTCTCTCAGTGAGCATATACTCAAAATGTCTGGGTATAATAATCACTTGATTCAATTGGGAGTTAATCTTCCAGATGATTGCGTCATTGACAGAATTCTCCAATCACTGCCACCAAGCTACAAGAGCTTCGTGATGAACTATAATATGCAAGGGATGAATAAGACTATTCCCAAGCTCTTCGCAATGCTAAAAGCTGCGGAGGTAGAAATCAAGAAGGAGCATCAAGTGTTGATGGTCAACAAGACCACTAGTTTCAAGAAAAAGGGCAATGGGAAGAAGAAAGGGAACTTCAAAAAGAACGACAAGCAAGTTTCTACTCAAGAGAAGAAACCCAAACCTGGACCTAAGCCTGAAACTGAGTGCTTCTACTACAAGCAGACTGGTCACTGGAAGCGGAACTGCCCCAAGTATTTGGCGGATAAGAAGGATGGCAAGGTGAACAAAGGTATATGTGATATACATGTTATTGATGTGTATCTTACTAATGCTCGCAGTAGCACCTGGGTATTTGATACTGGTTCTGTTGCTCATATTTGCAACTCGAAACAGGGACTACAGATTAAGCGAAGATTGGCTAAGGACGAGGTGACGATGCGCGTGGGAAACGGTTCCAAAGTCGATGTGATCGCAGTCGGCACGCTACCTCTACATCTACCTTCGGGATTAATATTAGACCTAAATAATTGTTATTTGGTGCCAGCGTTAAGCATGAACATTATATCTGGATCTTGTTTGATGCGAGACGGTTATTCATTTAAATCTGAGAATAATGGTTGTTCTATTTATATGAGTAATATCTTTTATGGTCATGCACCCTTAAAGAGTGGTCTATTTTTATTGAATCTCGATAGTGGTGACACACATATTCATAGTGTTGAAGCCAAAAGATGCAGAGTTGATAATGATAGTGCAACTTATTTGTGGCACTGCCGTTTAGGTCATATCGGTGTAAAGCGCATGAAGAAACTCCATACTGATGGACTTTTGGAACCACTTGATTATGAATCACTTGGTACTTGCGAACCGTGCCTCATGGGCAAGATGACTAAAACACCGTTCTCCAGTACTATGGAGAGAGCAACGGATTTATTGGAAATCATACATACAGATGTATGTGGTCCGTTGAATATTGAGGCTCGTGGCGGATATCGTTATTTTCTCACCTTCGCAGATGACTTAAGCAAATATGGGTATATCTACTTAATGAAACATAAGTCTGAAACGTTTGAAATGTTCAAAGAATTTCAGAGTGAAGTTGAAAATCATCGTAACAAGAAAATAAAGTTTCTACGATCTGATCGTGGAGGAGAATATTTGAGTTACGAGTTTGGTGTACATTTGAAAAATTGTGGAATAGTTTCGCAACTCACGCCACCCGGAACACCACAGCGTAATGGTGTGTCCGAACATCGTAATCGTACATTACTAGATATGGTGCGATCTATGATGTCTCTTACTAATTTACCGCTATCGTTTTGGGGACAAGCTCTAGAGACGGCCGCATTCATGTTACATAGGGCACCATCAAAATCCGTTGAGACGACGCCTTATGAACTGTGGTTTGGTAAGAAACCAAAGTTGTCGTTCCTGAAAGTTTGGGGCTGTGATGCTTATGTAAAAAAGCTTCAACCTGATAAGCTCGAACCCAAATCGAAGAAATGTGTCTTCATAGGATATCCAAAGGAAACTATTGGATACACCTTCTATCACAGATCCGAAGGCAAAACTTTTGTTGCTAAGTTCGAAAACTTTCTAGAGAAGGAGTTTCTCTCGAAAGATGTGAGTGGGAGGAAAGTAGAACTTGACGAGGTAACTGTACCTACTCCCTTATTGGAAAGTAGTGCATCACAGAAAACTATTTCTGTGACACCTACACCAGTTAGTTAGGAAGCTAATGATGATGATCATGAAACTTCAGAACAAGATACTACTGACCCTCGTAGATCAACCAGAGTGAGATCAGCGCCAGAGTGGTACGGTAATCCTGTTCTTGAAGTCATGCTACTAGATCATGATGAACCTACGAACTATGAAGAAGCGATGGTGAGCCCAGATTCCGCAAAATGGCTTGAAGCCATGAAATCTGAGATGGGATCCATGTATGAGAACAAAGTATGGACTTTGGTTGACATGCCCGATGATCGGCAAGCCATTGAGAATAAATGGATCTTCAAGAAGAAGACTGACGCTGACGGTAATATTACTGTCTACAAAGCTCGACTTGTCGCAAAAGGTTTTCGGCAAGTTCAAGGGATTGACTACGATGAGACCTTCTCACCCGTAGCGATGCTTATGACTATGAAATTTGGCAGATGGATGTCAAAACTGCATTCCTGAATGGATTTCTGGAAGAAGAGTTGTATATGATGCAACCAGAAGGTTTTGTCGATCCAAAGGGAGCTAACAAAGTATGCAAGCTCCAGCGATCCATTTATGGACTGGTGCAAGCCTCTCGGAGTTGGAATAAACGCTTTGATAGTGTGATCAAAGCATTTGGTTTTATACAGACTTTTGGAGAAGCCTGTATTTACAAGAAAGTGAGTGGGAGCTCTGTAGCATTTCTGATATTATATGTAGATGACATATTACTAATTAGAAATCATATAGAATTTCTGGATAGCATAAAGGGATACTTGAATAAGAGTTTTTCAATGAAAGACCTCGGTGAAGCTGCTTACATATTAGGCATTAAGATATATAGAGATAGATCAAGATGCTTAATTGGACTTTCACAAAGCACATACCTTGACAAAGTTTTGAAGAAGTTCAAAATGGATCAAGAAAAGAAATGGTTCTTGCCTGTATTACAAGGTGTGAAGTTGAGTAAGACTCAATGCCCGACCACTACAGAAGATAGAGAGAATATGAAAGATGTTCCCTATGCTTCAGCCATAGGCTCTATCATGTATGCAATGCTGTGCACCAGACCTGATGTGTGCCTTGCTATAAGTCTAGCAGGGAGGTACCAAAGTAATCCAGGAGTGGATCACTGGACAGCGGTCAAGAACATCCTGAAATACCTGAAAAGGACTAAGGATATGTTTCTCATATATGGAGGTGACAAAGAGCTCATCGTAAAAGGTTACATTGATGCAAGCTTTGACACTGATCCGGACGATTCTAAATCGTAAACCGGATACGTGTTTACATTAAACGGTGGAGCTGTTAGTTGGTGCAGTTCTAAACAAAGCGTTGTAGCGGGATCTACATGTGAAGCGGAGTACATAGCTGCTTCGGAAGCAGCAAATGAAGGAGTCTGGATGAAGGAGTTCATATCCGATCTAGGTGTCATACCTAGTGCATCAGGTCCAATGAAAATCTTTTGTGACAATACTGGTGCAATTGCCTTGGCAAAGAAATCCATATTTCACAAGAGAACCAAGCACATCAAGAGACGCTTCAATTCCATCCGGGATCTAGTCCAGGTGGGAGACATAGAGATTTGCAAGATACATACGGATCTGAATGTTGCAGACCCGTTGACTAAGCCTCTTCCACGAGAAAAACATGATCAGCACCACGGCTCCATGGGTGTTAGAATCATTACTGTGTAATCTAGATTATTGACTCTAGTGCAAGTGGGAGACTGAAGGAAATATTCCCTAGAGGCAATAATATAGTTATTATTTATTTCCTTATATCATGATAAATGTTTATTATTCATGCTAGAATTGTATTAACCGGAAACATAATACATGTGTGAATACATAGACAAACAGAGTTTCACTAGTTTGCCTCTACTTGACTAGCTCGTTAATCAAAGATGGTTATGTTTCCTAACCATGAACAAGGAGTTGTTATTTGATTAACGAGATCACATCATTAGGTGAATGATCTGATTGACATGACCCATTCCATTAGCTTAGAACCCGATCGTTTAGTATGTTGCTATTTCTTTCTTCATGACTTATACATGTTCCTATGACTATGAGATTATGCAACTCCCATTTGCCGGAGGAACACTTTGTGTGCTACCAAACGTCACAACGTAAATGGGTGATTATAAAGGTGCTCTATAGGTGTCTCCAAAGGTACATGTTGGGTTGGCGTATTTCGAGATTAGGATTTGTCACTCCGATTGTCGGAGAGGTATCTCTGGGCCCTCTCGGTAATGCACATCACATAAGCCTTGCAAGCATTGCAACTAATGAGTTAGTTGCGAGATGATGTATTACGAAACGAGTAAAGAGACTTGCCGGTAACGAGATTGAACTAGGTATTGAGATACCGACGATCGAATCTCGGGCAAGTAACATACCGATGACAAAGGGAACAACATATGTTGTTATGCGGTCTGACCGATAAAGATCTTCGTAGAATATGTAGGAGCCAATATGAGCATCCAGGTTCCGCTATTGGTTATTGACCGGAGACGTGTCTCGGTCATGTCTACATTGTTCTTGAACCCGTAGGGTCCGCACGCTTAAGGTTTCGATGACAGTTATATTGTGAATTTATAAGTTTTGATGTACCAAAGTTAGTTTGGAGTCCCGGATGTGATCACGGACATGACGAGGAGTCTCGAAATGGTCGAGACATAAAGATTGATATATTGGACGGCTATATTCGGACACCGGAAGTGTTCCGGGTGATTTCGGAGAAAACCGGAGAGCCGGAGGGTTACCGAAACCCCCCCGGGAGAAGTAATGGGCCATATGGGCCTTAGTGGAGAGAGAGAGGGGCAGCCGGAGGTGGGCTGCGCGCCTCCTCCCCCCTGGTCTGAATTGGACTAGGAGAGGGGGGCGGCGCCCCCCCCCCCTTTCCCTCTCCCTCCCCACTTCTTTCCCCCTCCTAGTAGGAGTCCTACTCCTACTAGGAGGAGGACTCCTCCTGGCACGCCTATAGGGGCCGGCCGGCCTCCTCCCCTTGCTCCTTTATATACGGGGGTAGGGGGGCACCCCTAGACACACAAGTTGATCTTCGTGATCGTTCCTTAGCCGTGTGCGGTGCCCCCCTCCACAATATTCCACCTCGGTCATATTGTAGCGGTGCTTAGGCGAAGCCCTGCGACGGTAGTACATCAAGATCGTCACCACGCCGTCGTGCTGACGGAACTCTTCCACGACACTTTGCTGGATCGGAGTCCGGGGATCGTCATCGAGCTGAACGTGTGCTAGAACTCGGAGGTGCCATAGTTTCGGTGCTTGATCGGTCGGGCCGTGGAGACGTACGACTACATCAACCAAACACTTCCGTTGTCGATCTACAAGGGTACGTAGATCACACTCTCCCCTCTCGTTGCTATGCATCATGATGATCTTGCGTGTGCGTAGATTTTTTTTTTTGAAATTACTACGTTCCCCAACAGCACTTTGCAAGATGTATGGTTTTGATGAGGGTATGGGTGTCACCATGGATCTTGGTGATCCTGAAATCGAGCAAGACAATATGGACATTTGGGTCCTTGTTGATACGCCTCCAATTCTACTGCTATGTGAGTTTAGTTTCTCAAACATAGTTATTAGCTAATTTATATTGTTTATTTCAAAATAGTTGACAGCTTATTTCCATTGACAGCTTATTTTCATTCTTCAAAGAATGTGCGGGAGATGGTAGACAAAACACACTACATCGATGGCTCCGAATTAACTTATAAGGAGAAAAATCATCTGGTTGGATTTTGTACTGACATTGAGAATTACAATATCTACAATAAAACTCCTCAACATTATGGTCAATACGTGCCACTAGTGCATGTGTTGAACTACGGTAACTACCATGGAGATACCCTGGTAAGATTTTTTTACTATTACGACATCCGTGCATCTTTTGCAGAATTGTGTGCCTCATTTGATGTATCAGAAAGGTAGCCTTATGTTTTGAACATACAGCCAGGTCATCCTACGAATCTCAACTGTCCACACCAAATTTTTAAAAGGAATGGAGACATGCAAATCAAAGGATGGAAAAAAATGTATGGACAGTCGTAAGGAGGTTCTTGGAAGCAAAAGAAAGCGAAGCGCAAGAATTGGAGACAGGATGATCTCCCTTCTCCATAATGGAGAGTCAGGGTCTATATTGTTTTATTCTATTTCACCTTAAAGAGGGTATTTATGTCCTGCCTAATATTGATGATCATGTGCTAAGAACAATTAAGTAGGGTTGGTTCGATGACTATGAGGATGATGATCGCATGACTTGTTATTGATAACGAGTAGAAGTTGTATGATAATGATTAGTAGACTTGTTATTATATACGATGATGCATGATGCGAGCATGAAGAGTTATTATATATCAGTGGGTGAAATGAACATGGATTGAATTGAAGTGAAGGCAACATGCATGTGGTGCATGTCGAAAGTAGTACAATCCAAACTTGATCAAGTTAGGATTAGTATTATTTTCGACATGCACCACATGTTGCTTTACTTCAATCTAAGTCATGTTTAGGCATAGCAGCAGCAGTAGCACCAAGATAAGAGAGGACACGTCTCTCTATTATCTACCTATATACCAACCTAAATTAACCCCCAAAACCCCTAAACCACCTCCTTCAAAAAAAAACCAGCCCCTGAAATGCTGACGCGTAGAAGCTTATTGGTCCCGGTTGGTGCTATCAACCGGGACCAAAGGCCCCCGTGCTTGGGCTCGCCGGAACGGCCACGTGGAGGCCCATCTGTCCCAGTTAGTATAAAAACCGGGTCTAAAGGTTTAGGGCATTAGTAACGACCATTTAGTCCCGGTTCCCCAACCGGGACAGATGGGCCTTATGAACCGGGACAAATGGCCCTTTTTCTACTAACGATTCTACTCAAGTATGAAGTTTCACGAAGAAATAACAACCATGTCATTCTAGGCAAAAATGATAAAATCAAAGCTAGTACATTCGGAAACACTGATTGAATGAATATTAAGGCCGGATTGTATTTTCTTCACTGTGGTATAACCCAGTGTCATTCCTTCAGAAAATTGACACGTGAGTAGAATGGTTGACTAAGTTTGATATCTTGAAATTATAGATTTTTTTTATTTCTTCAATATTTCCTTTTGCACGCGAACAGCAAGGAGAAGGCCCTTTCATCTTGGTCCAGTGAGAGGCAGCTGACACATAGTACATGCCACTCCCGGACACGCACACTCTCATCACTCTCCTCCTCCACTCGCCCTTTTTAACCACCTCTGCGCCCTCCACAACCTTACACAGCGCGGCACAACCTCACCAGTCCCTACCTCACATACAGCTAGCGAGCACAAGCCTCCTAGCTCCCCCAGCCCTCCCTTGTTCAGCTACGACCACTCACTCAGCCATGATGAGCAGCGGCAGGATGAACGCGGCGGCCGGCGACGACTTACCGTTAGCAGCAATGCAGCCGCCGCCCTACGTCGGCTTTGAGCTCGCCGCCAGCATGATGGCTGGTGGCGGAGGAGGAGGCCAGCCCCACGAGGGGGCGATGATACTCGACAACTTCCACTTCCCGGCGGCAGCGGCCGCCTTCAACCAGTTCCAGGAGGCGCCGCACCACCAGATGCTGGCGCTGCCTTCCAACGGCAACGGCGGCTGTGGGCTGGTCCACATGGCGCCGCCGCCCATGTCCGGGATGCAGCTGCAGATGCCGCCGATGGCCATGCACGGTCACGGTGACGTGTGCCCGGCTCTTGGGATGGTGAAGCGCGAGGGCGGCGCCGGGGACGCGGGGAGGATAGACTTGAACCACGGCCAGCGGACCTGCTTCCCCACCGGCGACATGATGGCGGTGGACCCGATGCTCATGCGGTCCCGTCTTGGCAGCGTGTTCGACCTGGGATTCGGCCGCGTCCACCGCCAGCCGCCTCGGTGCCAGGTGGAGTACTGCAAGGCGGACCTCTCCGGCGCCAAGCACTACCACCGGCGCCACAAGGTGTGCGAGTACCACGCCAAGGCGGCGCTTGTCTCCGCCGCCGGCAAGCAGCAGCGCTTCTGCCAGCAATGCAGCAGGTCAGAGCCACACCCACAGACCCACTCCACTGTCCATCTCTCTCTAGGAACGTGAACGTTACAGTATCTCTCTCTCTCTCTCTCTCTCTCAACATAGCAGTATCCCTCTTTCCGTTACGGTACGTATAGTATACCTTACCAGGTTCCAGCTTTGCTAAGCTAGGGCCAGCGCAAACTGCTTGCCTTTTCAGTCTTCAATCAGTTTTTGGTTCATGTCGCTTTTCCGTTGCGGCGGCCATGGTGCAAAAGCAAGTCTCAGTCTCAGCGACGACCAGTCATGTCAAAGAAAAAACACAAAACACTACTCCATGCAGCACAAACAAGAGCTTTTCCATGGCGTTTTTGCTGTCCTGGGCATCGGTCGATATGGAGACAGGATCACCAAAACAAAAAGACTGTCAAAAGGCCGCGTTCTTTGTGCTAGCTTCAGACTTCAGATTGCTGTGTGCTGCACATAGTTTTAAATAGCCGGCTATATGGCCTTCACAAATAGCCCGCTGTACCTCGATATAACCCGCTATAGCTGATTTTGAGTCCCGCCGCTATTTTTGATAGACTGCTATTTAAAACATTGGAGTAGGATCCGCGGCTCAAATTAAACCCATGAAACAAGTAGCTGGCAAATCAAAATTGAAACTAGCTCAATTCGCATAGTTATAGGGCTGGACGTACGAGCGAGCTTTTAGGCTCGGCTCGAAGCTCGCTCCAGCTCGGCCCGTTACAGCTCGGCCCGATAGGATAATTAGGCGAGCCGAGCTGGGAAAATAGGCCCGATTCCCGACCGAGCCGAGCCGAGTTTCGCCCGGTCCAACTCGGTGACTCGTTCAGGCCCAGCCCAATCCCGTCGGCCTCGGATGGCGTTAGGTCACAGCAGCGAGAGCACGCGACGCGGTTTCCTCCCCTTTCTCCCTTTCTCTTCCCGGCGCCGCCACCCCTCTCCTCGCCGCGCCGCAAGCTGGACTCGTCGGGTTCGGCACCGATGGCGACGTCCGACGCAGCTTTCCCTCAGCACAGCGAACGCGTCTCCCCTGGTTTCTCACCGAATAACATGAGTAGGTAAGCGATCTCCTCTGTCCTTCCCATCCCTAGCGCTAGCTCCCCGCACTGGCGCACACACACGCACGAATTTGATGGATGTATCATGTATGGATGCTTGTGATTGTGGCTGGAGGTCGCAGCTAGCTAGGAAACGCGATGGATGGATGTTACACGAATTTAATGGATGGATGCTTGTGCTTGTTGGCTGGAGAGTGCAGCTAGCTAGGATGGATGCTGCACGAATTTTATTGATGGATGGATGAATTTGCTTTGTGATTGATTGTGTAGACTGGTTATTTTATTATCTATGTAAAATTTTGTTGATGACTGACCATTTGTTCTTTGCTGATGTGTGCAGAGCCCTGCCGTCGCAAGAATGGACAAGGAAAAGGGGAAGAAGAGGAGCTTGATTTCCAGTATAAAGACTACGCCGCCTGTCCCGGCCTTCCGGGAAGCAGAAGGGGAAGGGGAAGGGCAATGCAGCTACTGCGTCGCTGCCAAGGAAGCCGCTGCCGAGGAAGCGGGCGAAAGATTACAGCAATGTCCTGCTCGCTGAGTTGTTGTTTAGGGTAAAATAAACTCCGCAGTGTCGATGTCTCGCTGACCCCACCGATGCCAGTGTGCGTTCCGCGATCGCCGCCGCCTCTGGCTTCACAAACGACTCCGAGAGGGAGGCTATATCTTCACCGGTATGTTTGTACCAAATATGTATGTCCAAGCTCATGTGTTTGCTGTTTTTGCTATCCAAAGGTCAAAAATATGTGTGTGTGCAAGCTCATCTGCTCATGTATGTGTTGTTTTTGTATCCGAAAGTCAAATATAAGTTTGTACAAGCTCATGTATATGCTGTATTTGCTATCAAAAAGTTAAATATATGCGTGTCTAAGCTCATGTGTGTGCTGTTTTTGTGTGCTAGGCAATGAAGCATCATAAGCAAGCGGAGGATGATGATGAAGAGGAGAACAAGGATGATCAAGATCAGTGCCTGATCAAGATACTCTGTTTGAGGAGGAAGATTCTCATTTTGATGTCAAAGCGCTAAGTGTTATGATGTACAAAATTGCATTGTTTGGCTGTCAACGTTCAATATTTTTGCTGTATAAAGTTCAAAGGAGGTACTGTCCAAAATTAAAAAGCAATGCTGCCCAATTCTTTGTTTGACATATTTGTTCCATTTCCTCTACACTTTTCATAGAAGAAAGCTTATCTTTCGTCACTATGACCATTTTTAAAACCATAGACTACTAGATGTTGCATTATTAGCAATATAGACTGTTGTCAATATTTGTTTGGCTGTCAACGTTCACTAGGCCATTTTTTAAACCATTTCCTCTACATTTTCTCATTTTTTATGTCAAAGTGGTAAGTGTTAGGCTATACAAAATTTATTTGTTTGGCTCTCAACATTTGATGTTTTGCTGTGTAAAGTTCAAAGGAAGTTCTGTCCAAAATTCAATACAAACGCTGCCCAATTCTTTCTCTCATATTTGTTCCATTGTTACAGTTTTCGTAGAAGAATTCATAGAAGAAAGCTTATTTTTCATTAGTATGACCATTTCTTAAAACAATAGACTGCTGGATGTTTCATTTTTAGCAATATGGGTTTAATTGCTGCAAAAAATCAAGATTGTGGACTATAAACTAAGGTTTGCCGGTAAAAGAGGTTCTGGTGGCAGCTAGCTTACGAGCCGGCTCGGTCTGAGCCGAGCCATACCTGAAACGAGCCGAGCCACCTGAAATAGGCTCGTTGGCTGAGCGAGCCGAGCCGAGCCGAGCCGCTCCAGAGCGAGCCAAAGCCAGGCTCGGATCAGACTCGGCTCGGCTCGGCTCGTGTCCAGTCCTACATAGTTACAAGCCTTTGGACAATTCGCCTCTGCTCTCGATAAAACAAGTCAGAATCAATTGGCAAAGGGTCGACGATTAAGGGAATTGCCCAGTGCAAGAGCAGATAGCTACCATTTATACCGGAACAAGAGGATATCTTGATTCGTTAGAAATTGAATAGGTAAATAAATTTCTGGATGAGTTACGTAAACATCTAAAAGATACGAAACTTCAATTCCAAGAAATTATATCTTCTAGCAAGACATTCACCGAGCAAGCTGAAATCCTTTTGAAGGAAGCTATTCAGGAACAGCTGGAACGGTTTTCTCTTCAGTAACAAATAAATTTCTGCTGCAACGAGCGGCTGATCATGTGCCAGCCTTTTGCCCTGGCCATATATCTGCTCCTGCTTTATTTTCGCATTGACCAATGATGTGAGGTGTGGTATCTATGTTCAACATTGGATTCACATGCGTACATCTTGTTGAGCTAGCTAGAATTTTAATTTTAGGTTCCACGTGATCACGGAGTTCGACCAGACCAAGAGGAGCTGCAGGAAGAGGCTCGCAGAGCACAACCGTCGCCGGAGGAAACCGGTGGCCAGCGGCGCGGGGGCGGTGTCCAAGGACTTGGCCGTGCCTTCCAGGAAACAAAACGCCGGGGGCATCTCCAGCTCCTACGCCGGCGACAATAACAGTAAGCCAACAGATTTTCTTTAGCTAATTGCATCCTACCTAGTGCAATTGGTCGTCATTTATCGGGGCTAATTTGTATGTACGTACGATCGTCGATCAGCTTTGAGCGCAACCTACACGAGCGCGACCAGCTGCCTTCAGCAGGGCCAGGCCAGGCTAGCGGCGGCGAGGCAGATGACGCTCGCCCTGGGCGTGCCCCCGGAGAAGGACCGCCGCCAGCAGCAGCTCAGCAACTCCATGCAGCTCCACCACCATCAGGAGCAGCAACACTTCATCACCTCCCTCCTGCACAATAGCAACATCATGTCACGTTCGTCGGTGTGCTCCAGCACGATGCCGTCCGCGGCGGTGGCCAACAGCCAGGTCTTCGACCAGCAAAACGACAACACCAATGGCAGCAACCACGCCAACAACGGCATCCATATGTTTGAGGTGGAATTCATGTAGATGCTGGATCTTGAGCATTGTGCTTAACATAATTATGATCAAACCGCAGTTAGAACACCACATTAGATAGTTGCCGGAAGTGTTTTGTTTTCACCTGTTATAGGACAGGTCCACTGCTTTGTTGTATTGGGGCTAAACAGCAACAAAGCAATGTACTCCCTCTGGTCATTTTAGTCTGCATATAATATTTGTCTGAAATCGAAGGTCGTAAAGTTTAGTTTGACCGCATTTATATAAAAAAAAATATCAACACCTACAATAATACTAAAGTTACACAATATGAAAATTAAATTCATGACGCATCTAATGATATTGATTTCGTATTCTAAGTGTTGATATATTTTCTATTAAAGTTGATCAAACTTTATGAACTTTGACTTAACAAATCTTATATGCATAAAAAAAGAATTGGAGTACTAATTCATCGACACGTTACGTAAATATGCACAATATCACACCCCCCCCCCCCCCCCCTCTCACCCCTAGCATGCAGCTCAGTTTATAGTGAACTTTCAGATAGCTTTAGTCAACAAGAAACGGACTAACGTAACAATATGTACAAATGATGCAATGGTTTTACGTGGAAGAACCTCCGGAAAATGACAGTAAAAATACAGGCACGAACAAACCAGTCCACACAAATTTCACTATGAGAATCAATGGGTACACAATCTCTAGAGATTTACAATACACTTAGCAGTTAGCACCTTGCCACCGCCACCTCCAAACCTCACCCGGCGTTGCTGCTCATCGCCACTGCCGCCACCTCTGGGTGATCAGGTGTGATCCCCTCCCCTCGCGCCCCTTTGCTTCCCCTCCTGATGTTGATTGAGTAGTGTAGCTAGAAGTTTGAGTATTGTAGCTAGATTTTTTTTAGTGTTGAATATGTTTTAATGTAAAATTGGATAGTAGTCTTTCGTGTTGATTGATTAATAGCTAGAATCTGATGATACTTAGTAGTTAGAATTCGATTTAGTACTGTACAATCCGGTTCTACACTTAGTACGTAGAATCTGGTTGCTGTAATGTGCAAAATGATATGTTTTTTTTTGTAGAATGACGCATTCACCATCTTGTGAAATACGCAAGTCAAAGTGCGCCATCTACCTTGAGACCAGCGATCTATCTGGCATCTACTTCCAACGGTGCTATGTTTTTTCGGCGCTAACAACAAACCTTCTATGACAGGATATAATTCTGTTTTTTTTTGCTATAACCATTAATGTTGTGTGTGTTCCTATTTTTTGTTACATAGATCGTCTCATGCAATGTGAGGTTGAAATTCAATGAGCTGGCCAAAGACATTGTGGTCTTTGAGGCATCCGGAGACCCCTACACTTTGGAGGTCAAAAAAAGGACTAACGATGACCCAGCTGGGAGGAGATGAATGGGATCGTTTCCTTGCCCACAATCATCTCAATAAGAGTGAACTGATCACCTTCTCCTTAAGAGAACAAAGACCCAAGCTAACTGTTATCTAGGATGTCGTCTTTGACCAAAGATTGCCCTCTTGGACAAACTTTCGTCCCGTGATCATTACGTCACGGTGCCATTCCTGACCCGACTGACAAGGACCAATGTAACTAGCCGCCATGTCATCATATGTATTACTTAGTGTAGAATCTAGTTCTTATGTTCAGTGTGGAATATGCTATTGTGATTAATTAGTTGTGTACATTCTCATTGATATGCCTAGTGTAGAGAATCCAATTCATTCTTACTTCGTGTCCAATTAATATGTTTACTGTGGAATCTGCTGATGTGCTTAACTAGTTGTGTACATTCTAATTGATATGCTTAGTGTAGAGAATCCAATTCATGCTTAATTAGTGTAGAATTCGATTTATATGCATGCATATTGAGAGAGAGAGAGAGAGAGAGAGAGAAATACATCCTATCATCTAGGGGTATTTACCGCAAACGTCATATATACTATCATGTAGTAGTATATATATATATACATATATATATATGGTGGGTCTATTATGATAACACCCTTAAGACCTTATTCTGATAACACTAGTCCTTATTCTGCTAACACCCTGTTAACCCACCCACCGAACCGAATAGGAGCATCCATCCACGAAAACAAACTGCAGCAAGGCGAGAAAAAACTTTGCCCCCACCTGACCCGCCTCCTTCTTCCCGCAACCGCCCCCCACCACCACTCTTCCACCTTCTCTGCGTCAACCCTCCGCCACCGGTTCCCCCCTTCCTCATGGTTTAAGAGTAGTTTCAAAAATGGTGCGGCGCCCGACTAGTGGCAGCAAGCGTATTTTCATTTTTTTTCTAAACAACTCATCGGAATGATGCAAACGATACACCGTTGGAGAGATATCATTGAGACCCAACTTTTTCATATATATTACTTTCTCTAATTCCTTGTGCTTTAAAAACAGTTTTAAATCTACAAAATTACAGAATTCTTGTTGGGAATATAGCTACCAGGTAAGAACCGCCCAGGAGGGGCCAGGTCAACCCCAATGGCGGGTTACAAAAGAAGCCCCGTAATATTCAAGGCAATAGTTTATTAAGACTTGTAGAAGGCCTAAGCCCAGAGGCGGCTTAAGGCCCAATATTGTAAACCGCAGTATGTAAAAAAAGACTTGTAACACTGGTAGAAAAAGGGCCTTTAGTCCCGGTTTGTAAGGGCCTTTAGTCCCGGTTCTGGAACCGGGACTAAAGGGTCGGTACTAATGCCCTGACCCTTTAGTCCCGGTTCAATCCAGAACCGGGACTAAAGGCCCTCCACGTGGCCGGTCCACCTTTAGCCCCGGTTGGTAACACCAACCGGTACTAAAGGAATTTTTTGATTTTTTTTTTGAAAATATTTTTGAATTTTTTTTTTGAATTTTTTTTATTTTCAAATTTCTGAATTATTTTAACCTCTAATCTCTAATCACCCCTCATCACTGCTCAATTTAATCTCTAATCACCACTCATCATTCCAAATTATCTAACTTCCCGAACGGTCACCCATCCTCTCACTACTCCAGCCTGAGCACGCTTAACTTCCGGGTTCTATTCTCCCTCGTTTCCAAGTCTGCACTTGTTGTTTCCCTGACAATAGTAAGATGTCAATCCTATTAACCCTCAGGAATTTAGCTTGAGCATGAAGTCACATATTTCATTGTTTGAGTTTAAAACTATTGTTCTAAAAAACAATAATTTTTTAGTAACACTAATATTTCTTGAATAAGTAGTTTGACCATTGTTTGACCACAGTTTGACCATAGTTTGACCAGATTTGACCAAAATTCAAAAAAGGTGAAATAATTATTTAATAACACTAATATTCTTGAATAATTATTTAGTAACACTAATACCTCTTGAATAAGTAGTTTAACCATAGTTTGACTAGATTTACTGAAAATTTAAAAAAACTGAAATTTGAGCATAACTTTTTTTCCTTTTGGAATATGAGGATTCTACAAATTTGCAAACAGGCCGTAGGCGGTCTCCATCGGATGTAACTTTTCGAGTAGATGATTTTTCATATAAAAAACTTTTTAATCCGAGTTCATATGCAAAAGTTATGCCCATTTTACAAATTCCACAGAGATTTTGTAAATAAAGCCGAAATTCATATTTGTAAATTTTCCCAACAACTAGACCACATATCACATGGAAAACTTATTTTATTTTCTTTTTATTGACATTTCCATTATTTTCTTCTGTTTTTTCTAAAACTGAAAAGGCGGTCCACGGGGGGGGGGGGGGGGGGGGAGTTTGAAGATGGGACCTTTAGTACCGGTTCGTGCCATGAACAGGCACTAATGCCTCAAAGCCCATTAGTCCCGGTTGGTGGCACCAACCGGGACTAAAGGTCTAACCTTTAGTACCGGTTGGTGCCACCAACCGGGACTAATGGGCATCGCACCCTTTAGTCCCGGTTCGTGGCACGAACCGGGACTAAAGGGCCCAGGTGAACCGGGACTAATGCCTTAGCCGCACGAACCGGGATAAATGCACCCATTGGTCCCGGTTCTGCACTGAACCGGGACTAATGGGCTTACCCGGCATGGACCAAAGCTCCCTTTTCTACTAGTGTAAAGAAAGGCATATAAAAGAAGTCACCGAGCCGGACACGTTTTATGAGCCGGTCGGAACTCTGTAGGCTGCTAGGCGTCAACCCATGTATATAAGGGGACGACCCGGCGGCTTAGGAGAAAAAACAAGAGATCGATAGCCAAGCTAGCAGATTAGCTCCGTGGTCATCGAAACCCCAGCAATTCCAACACAACTAGACGTAGGCTTTTACCATCATCGTAAGGGGCCGAACTAGTATAAACCTCTCGTGTCCTTTGTCCCGATTAACCCTTTAAGCTTCCTAGTTGCGATGGCCCTATGACTAAGTCCTTTTGCTAGGACATCTGTCGTGACAATTCCATGACAGTTGGCGCCCACCGTGGGGCCAGCGCATGGTGCATTTGAGTTCTTGAAGGGCAACTATGAAGGGCTCAAGGGATACACTATGGGCCGGATGACCAAGAGTCGTCGCGGCAAGCTCTACATCGACGATGAAGGTTGGGGCCCCGAGGCCGGCTCAATTGAGTACGGATACCGGGTCCCCTTTGGCGGAATCCACGTCTTCATCAGCCGGATCAGCGAGTCAGACCCTGAGCCGGACGTCTAAACAAACCTTATCGAGATGGCTCAGCGCGTGAGATCTGCCCGGGCTCAACCTGCCGTGAGGCATGCCTTCGTGGGTTGCATCCATGGAGGTGAATTCTCTGAAGGATCAGTGGATGGCGGTGAGACGGCCATCTAATCTGATGCTACGTCATCAACAGGCGAGACAGATTCTTTGTATCAGCTGCAAGATGGCATGCTTGAGGGCTGTTCCGATGGCAGTAGTATTCCGGACACCTTTGAGCCGCTGAATCGAACCGGAGTCTTCATGGCTGGCACTCAACCCGGGTAGAACTCCACGGCTGCAGCAGCAATAACCACCGGGTCGGCAGCGGCCGGGTCAGGAGACCCCGTGCGCCCCCGGCTCAGATGCTAATGGACCTCATGGATAAGTTAACGGCTCTGTTGACTGTTGTGGTGGAGCCGGCAGATAAGGCTCAGCATGACGTGGAGGTGGCACGACTACGCGAAGAGATGGCACATGCCAAGGAAAATTTAGCAGCAGAAGAGGTCAGAATGGCCGCGGAGCGGGCGGCTTTGGATGCTCATGCTCAGCAGCTTCAAGCGGAGACTTTCCGGCTCTCGGTGGATCTGAACGCGTCAAACGAGGTCATGAGGAGAAGGCACCAGAAAACTCAGTCATGTCTGCCTCTGACGTACGATCCTAGGAACCTTTTTCACAAACCCGGAGCTGGTCCAAGTAACCCGCCGGAGGCAAAGCGGATCACGACACCCGGGGCTGGGGCGCCGGTTCAACCGCGGGCCATGGAACCACCTCGTATATATACCGCTTCACCTCATTACACACCAATACCACCGGGTCACTTTTCTAATCCTTTGGAGAATCTCATTGCTGCGTCGGCTCATTTGGTGGCTCCCTCGATGGAAGGCGACTCTCCGACAACAATTGAAACACGAAGGGTGAGAGAATTCTTCAGACGGCTCTGGCGCAGCAGGATGTGTACTCTTATTGTCGAGACAGAATCCATTCAACCCCTCGCCCAAGCCGGAGCCCGAGCTATAGCAGGCATATGGACTCAGCCGCTATGTCAATCAATGCTCAACGCCGTAATCAACCGCGTAGCCATGAGCCGGCACAGGGTGGAGCCGTTAACTTGGCGGATCAGGAGTGAATCCATCAAGAGGCTGAGTGATACGTCTCCAACGTATCTATAATTTTTTATTGTTACATGCTATTATATTATCAACCTTCGATGTTTTATATGCACTTTTATATTATTTTTGGGACTAACCTATTAACCCAGAGCCCAGTGCCAGTTTCTGTTTTTTTGCCTATTTTAGGGTTTTGAAGAAAAGGAAAATCAAACGAAGTCCAATTGACCTAAAACTTCACGGAACTCATTTTTGGAAGGTAAGCTACCCGGGAGACTTGGAGTCTACATCAAGGAAGCTTCGAGAAGGCCATGAGGTAGGGAGGGGCGCCCACCCCCCTAGGGCGCGCCCTCCACCCTCGTGGGCCCCTCGTGGCCCCCCTGACGTACTTCTTCCGCCTATATATCTCCATATACCCTAAAAACATCGGGGAGCACAATAGATCAGGAGTTCCGCCACCAAAAGCCTCCGTAGCCACCGAAAGCCAATCTAGACCTGTTCCGGCACCCTCCCGGAGGGGGAATCCCTCTCCGGTGGCCATCTTCATCATCCCGGTGCTCTCCATGACGAGGAGGGAGTAGTTGTCCCTCGGGGCTGAGGGTATGTACCAGTAGCTATGTGTGTGATATCTCTCTCTCATGTTCTTGAGGTGATACGATCTTGATGTATCGCGAGCTTTGCTATTATATTTGGATCCTATGATGTTCTTCCCCCCTCAACTCCCTTGTAATGGATTGAGTTTCCCCTTTGAATTTACCTTATCGGATTGAGTCTTTAAAGATTTGAGAAAAAATGATGTATGTCTTGTCGTGCGTATCTATGGTGACAATGGGTTATCACATGATTCACCTGATGTATGTTTTGGTGATCAACTTGCGGGTTCCGCCCATGAACCTATGCATAGGGGTTGGCACACGTTTTGTCGTGATTCTCTGGTAGAAACTTTGGGGCACTCTTTGAGGTCGTATTTGTTGGTTGAATAGATGAATCTGAGAGTGTGTGACGCATATCGTATAATCATACCCACTGATATTTGAGGTGACATTGGAGTATCTTGGTGACATTAGGGTTTTGGTTGATTTCTGTCTTAAGGTGTTATGCTAGTACGAACTCTTGGGCTGTTTGTGACACTTATGGGAATAGCCCAACGGATTTATTGGAAAGAATAACTTTGAGGTGGTTTCATACCCTACCATAATCTCTTCGTTCATTCTCCGATATTAGTGACTTTGGAGTGACTCTTTGTTGCATGTTGAGGGATAGTTACGTGATCCAATTATGCTATTATTGCCGAGGGAACTTGCACTAGCAAAAGTATGAACCCTAGGCCTTGTTTTCTAGCATTGCAATACCGTTTACGCTCACTTTTATCATTCATTACCTTGCTGTTTTTATATTTTGAGATTACAAAAACTTTTATCTACCATCCATATACCACTTGTATCACCATCTCTTTGCTGAACTAGTGCACCTATACAATTTACAATTGTATTGGGTGTGTTGGGGACACAAGAGACTCGTTGTTATTTGGTTGCAGGGTTGCTTGAGAGAGACCATCTTCATCCTACGCCTCCTATGGATTGATAAACCTTAGGTCATCCACTTGAGGGAAATTTGCTACTGTCCTACAAACCTCTGCACTTGGAGGCCCAACAACGTCTACAAGAAGAATTTTGTGTAGTAGACATCAAGCTCTTTTCTGGCGCCGTTGCCGGGGAGGTTAGCGATTGAAGGTATATCTTTGGATCTTGCAATCGAGTCTTTTAGTTTCTTGTTTAATCACTAGTTTAGCTTATAAAAGAAAACTAAAAAAATGGAATTGAGTTTGTCTCATACGCTTCACCTTTTTAATATCTTTCGTGAGTATGATGGAAAGGATAATTGTGCTCAAGTGCTAGAAGAAGAAATCTATAAAATGTTTGGCACTAAATATTTGAATGATGAGCATGATTACAATGTTGTTAGTATGAATTCTTTGAATATCCATGATACTAATGATGATTGCACTAGTTATGATGAAAATGTCTCCTATAAACATGTCAATTTTTGTGGAGTGCATTGGGTTTGTACGAACACACCAAATAGGGAATATAGATATTGCAAGAGGCATAAGTACTTAGAAACTAAATTGTTGCAAGAAAGGTTAGATGAATGTGCTGAAAATTTAAATTATAGTGGCCATACTTGTGAGCTTTGTAATGAACATGATCATTTCAATACCCAGTGCAAATTGTTTCATGATCGTATCGTGTCCAAAAATTGTGATGACTTGATTTCACTTGCACATCATGATGAACTTTGTTTGCTTATGGGTTACGAAGAAATTAAATGTATAACTAATTGTCTTCCAGAATTTGCCAGTTATAAACTTCTTGGATTTGATGTAGAGGAAATTTATATGTATTGTGCGGTGAATTGTATTGAAAATCCTTATATTGACAATTACATAAAGAAAACAAAACAAATAGAATATGAAGAGAATACTAAAGAAAGGGAAGAGACTTCCCAATATCCTCCTATTATTTCTTATGATGAATCAGGTAACGAGGAGGAGCCTCCTATTCAACCAATCTCATTAATAAGGAGCTCCATAAAGAGGATTGAACCCACACATGATGTGGTGAAGAAGAAGAAAATAAAAAGGAAGAGAGGTAAAAAGATATCTCTCCCAAATAATGCTACTCCTATTACTATTGTGCCTCATGAAAATATAATTGTGGAAGATAATGATACTTCTTATGATTTTGAAAATCTTTTTGGTACTTTCTTGGAAGAATATGATAATTGCTATACTATTGGTGCTATCCATACTATTGATGATGAGAGTGATTATGCTTATGATATGAAAAGGCCCAAGCTTGGGGATGCTATGTTTGATGAAGATGATGTTTTTGAGAATATATTTGCTGCAATTAATGTTTGTCCCAAGCTTGGGGAAGCTATGATTAATGAATATGATATTTTTAGTCTCGCAAGTTTTGATATGCAACTTTATAATGATGATAGCATGCCTCCTACTTATGATGATTATTGTGATGATACTTATGCTATAAAAAGTAGTGATTATATTTATAAAACTTGTCATGATTATGATTACCCCTTCTCTGAACATTACTCTTTTAATGTGGAAACAATTTATAATATTCGAGTTTCCTGTGATACTCCCACTATTCCAAATGAGAAGAATTTTGCTTATGTGTAGAGTAATAAATTTTCTATGCTTGTAGATCATGAAAAGAATGCTTTAGGTGTTAGGGAACGTAGTAATTTCAAAAAAAATCCTACGCACACACAAGATCATGGTGATGCATAGCAACGAGAGGGGAGAGTGTGATCTACGTACCCTTGTAGACGGACAGCGGAAGCATTATGACAACGCGGTTGATGTAGTCGTACGTCTTCACGGCCCGACCGTTCAAGCACCGAAAGTACGGCACCTCTGAGTTCTAGCACACGTTCAGCTCAATGACGATCCTTGGACTCCGATCGAGCAAAGTGTCGGGGAAGAGTTCCGTCAGCACGACGGCGTGGTGACGATCTTGATGTTCAACTATCGCAGGGCTTCGCCTAAGCACCACTACAATATTATCGAGGACTATGGTGGAAGGGGCACCGCACACGGCTAAGAGAACGATCTTAGAGATCAACTTGTGTGTCTAGGGGTGCCTCTGCCCCCGTATATATAGGAGCCAAGGGGGGGGGGGTGCGGCCGGCCCTAGGAGGAGGCGCGCAGGAGGAGTCCTACTCCTACCGGGAGTAGGACTCCCCTCCCTTTCCCTAGTTGGATTAGGACTTGGGGGGGGGGGAAGGAGGAGAGGGAAGAAAGGAAGGGGGGGGGGGGCGCCCCCCTCCTTGTGCCAATTCGGACGGGGAGGGGCGCGCGGCAGCCCCTAGGCCTCCTCTCCTCTTTCTCCACTACGCCCATTAAGGCCCATTAGGTTACCGGGGGGGTCCGGTAACCTCCTCGTACTCCGGTAAAATGCCGATTTCACCCGGAACACTTCTGATGTCCAAATATAGGCTTCCAATATATCAATCTTTATGTCTCGACCATTTCGAGACTCCTCGTCATGTCCGTGATCACAGCCGGGACTCCGAACTAACTTCGGTACATCAAAACTCATAAACTCATAATATAACTGTCATCGAAACCTTAAGCGTGCGGACCCTACGGGTTCGAGAACAATGTAGACATGACTGAGACACGTCTCCGGTCAATAACCAATAGCGGAAACTGGATGCTCATATTGTCTCCCACATATTCTACGAAGATCTTTATCGGTCAGACCGCATAACAACATACGTTGTTCCCTTTGTCATCGGTATGTTACTTGCCCGAGATTCGATCGTCGATATCTCAATACCTAGTTCAATCTCGTTATCGGCAAGTCTCTTTACTCGTTTCGTAATACATCATCTCGCAACTAACTCATTAGTTGCAGTGCTTGCAAGGCTTATGTGATGTGCATTACTGAGAGGGCCCAGAGTACCTGTCCGACAATCGGAGTGACAAATGCTAATCTCGAAATACGCCAACCCAACATTTACGTTTGGAGACACCTGTGGAGCTCCTTTATAATCACCCAGTTACGTTGTGACGTTTGGTAGCACACAAAGTGTTCCTCCGGCAAACGGGAGTTGCATAATCTCATAGTCATAGGAAAATGTATAAGTCATGAAGAAATCAATAGCAACATACTAAACGATCGGGTGCTAAGCTAGTGGAATGGGTCATGTCAATCACATCATTCTCCTCATAATGTGATCCCGTTGATCAAATGACAACATAACCATCTTTGATTAACGAGCTAGTCAAGTAGAGGCATACTAGTGACTTTTAGTTTGTCTATGTATTCACACAAGTATTATGTTTCCGGATAATACAATTCTAGCATGAATAATAAACATTTATCATGATATAAGGAAATAAAATAATAATGTTATTATTGCCTCTAGGGCATATTTCCTTCAGTCTCCCACTTGCACTAGAGTCAATAATCTAGATTACACAGTAATGATTCTAACACCCATGGAGCTTTGGTGCTGATCATGTTTTGCTCGTGGGAGAGGCTTAGTCAACGGGTCTGCAACATTCAGATCCATATGTATCTTGCAAATCTCTATGTCTCCCACCTGGACTAGATCCCGGATGGAATTGAAGCGTCTCTTGATGTGCTTGGTTCTCTTGTGAAATCTGGATTCCTTTGCCAAGGCAATTGCACCAGTATTGTCACAAAAGATTTTCATTGGACCATATGCACTAGGTATGACACCTAGATCGGATATGAACTCCTTCATCCAGACTCCTTTGTTTGCTGCTTCCGAAGCAGCTATGTACTCTGCTTCACATGTAGATCCCGCCACAACGCTTTGTTTAGAACTGCAACAACTGACAGCTCCACCGTTTAATGTAAACACGTATTCGGTTTGCGATTTAGAATCGTCTGGATCAGTGTTAAAGCTTGCATCAATGTAACCATTTACGATGAGTTCTTTGTCACCTCCATATACGAGAAACATATCCTTAGTCCTTTTCAGGTATTTCAGGATGTTCTTGACCGCTGTCCAGTGATCCACTCCTGGATTACTTTGGTACCTCCCTGCTAGACTTATAGCAAGACACACATCAGGTCTGGTACACAGCATTGCATACATGATAGAGCCTACGGCTGAAGCATAGGGAACATCTTTCATTTTCTCTCTATCTTCTGCACTGGTCGGGCATTGAGTCTTACTCAATTTCACACCTTGTAACACAGGCAAGAATCCTTTCTTTGCTTGATCCATTTTGAACTTCTTCAAAACTTTGTCAAGGTATGTGCTTTGTGAAAGTCCAATTAAGCGTCTTGATCTATCTCTATAGATCTTAATGCCCAATATGTAAGCAGCTTCACCGAGGTCTTTCATTGAAAAACTTTTATTTAAGTATCCCTTTATGCTATCTAGAAATTCTATATCATTTCCAATTAGTAATATGTCATCTACATATAATATTAGAAAGGCTACAGAGCTCCCACTCTCTTTCTTGTAAATACAGGCTTCTCCAAAAGTCTGTACAAAACTAAATGCTTTGATCACACTATTAAAGCGTTTATTCCAACTCCGAGAGGCTTGCACCAGTCCATAAATGGATCGCTGGAGCTTGCACACTTTGTTAGTTCCCTTTGGATCGACAAAACCTTCCGGCTGCATCATATACAACTCTTCTTCCAGAAATCCATTCAGGAATGCAGTTTTTACATCCATCTGCCAAATTTCATAACTATAAAATGCGGCAATTGCTAACATGATTTGGACGGACTTAAGCATCGCTACGGGTGAGAAGGTCTCATCGTAGTAAATCCCTTGAACTTGTCGAAAACCTTTTGCGACAAGTCGAGCTTTGTAGACAGTAACATTACCGTCAGCGTCAGTCTTCTTCTTGAAGATCCATCTATTTTCTATTGCTGTTCGATCATTGGGCAAGTCAACCAAAGTCCACACTTTGTTCTCATACATGGATCCATTCTCAGATTTCATGGCTTCAAGCCATTTTGCTTAATCTGGGCTCACCATCGCTTCTTCATAGTTCGTAGGTTCATCATGATCTATTATCATGACTTCCAGAACAGGATTACCGTACCACTCTAGTGCGGATCTTACTCTAGTTGATCTACGAGGTTCAGTAGTATCTTGTTCTGAAGTTTCATGATCATTATCATTAGCTTCCTCACTAATTGGTGTAGGTGTCACAGAAACTGGTTTCTGTGATGTACTACTTACCAATAAGGGAGCAGGTACAGTTACCTCATCAAGTTCTACTTTCCTCCCACTCACTTCTTTCGAGAGAAACTCCTTCTCTAGAAAGATTCCGAATTTAGCAACAAAAGTCTTGCCTTCGGATCTGTGATAAAAGGTGTATCCAATAGTTTCCTTTGGATATGCTATGAAGACACATTTCTTCGATTTGGGTTCGAGCTTATCAGGTTGAAGTTTTTTCACATAAGCATCGCATCCCCAAACTTTCACAAACGACAACTTTGGTTTCTTGCCAAACCACAGTTCATAAGGCGTCGTCTCAAGGGATTTTGATGGTGCCCTATTTAACGTGAATGCGGCCGTCTCTAAAGCATAACCCCAAAGCGATAGCGGTAAATCGGTAAGAGACATCATAGATCGCACCATATCTAGTAAAGTACGATTACGACGTTCGGACACACCATTACGCTGTGGTGTTCTGGGTGGCGTGAGTTGCGAAACTATTCCGCATTGTTTCAAATGTACACCAAACTCATAACTCAAATATTCTCCTCCACGATCAGATCGTAGGAATTTTATTTTCTTGTTACGATGATTTTCAACTTCACTCTAAAATTCTTTGAACTTTTCAAATGTTTCAGACTTATGTTTCATTAAGTAGATATACCCATATCTGCTTAAGTCATCTTTGAAGGTGAGAAAATAACGATATCCGCCATGAGCCTCAACATTCATCAGACCACATACATCTGTATGTATGATTTCCAACAAATCTATTGCTCTCTCCATAGTACCGGAGAATGGTGTTTTTGTCATCTTACCCATAAGGCACGGTTCGCAAGTACCAAGTGATTCATAATCAAGTGGTTCCAAAAGTCCATCAGTATGGAGTTTCTTCATGCGCTTTACACGATATGACCTAACCGGCAGTGCCACAAATAAGTTGCACTATCATTATCAACTCTGCATCTTTTGGCTTCAACATTATGAATATGTGTGTCACTACTATCGATATTTAATAAGAATAGACCATTCTTCATGGGTGCATGACCATAAAAGATTTTACTCATATAAATAGAACAACCATTATTCTCTGATTTAAATGAATAACCGTCTCGCATCAAACAAGATCCAGATATAATGTTCATGCTCAACGCTGGCACCAAATAACAATTATTTAGGTCTAATACTAATCCCGAAGGTAGATGTAGAGGTAGCGTGCCGACCGCGATCACATCGACTTTGGAACCATTTCCCACGCGCATCGTCACCTCGTCCTTAGCCAATCTTCGCTTAATCCGTAGTCCTTGTTTCGAGTTGCAAATGTTAGCAACAGAATCAGTATCAAATACCCAGGTGCTACTGCGAGCATTAGTAAGGTACACATCAATAACATGTATATCACATATACCTTTGTTCACCTTGCCATCCTTCTTATCCGCAAAATACTTGGGGCAGTTCCGCTTCCAGTGACCAGTCTGCTTGTAGTAGAAGCACTCAGTTTCAGGCTTAGGTCCAGCTTTGGGTTTCTTCTCTTGAGCAGCAACTTGCTTGCTATTCTTTTTGAAGTTCCCCTTCTTCTTCCCTTTGCGCTTTTTCTTGAAACTAGTGGTCTTGTTGACCATCAACACTTGATGCTCCTTCTTGATTTCTACCTCCGCAGCTTTCAGCATTGTGAAGAGCTCGGGAATAGTCTTATTCATCCCTTGCATATTATAGTTCATCACGAAGCTTTTGTAGCTAGGTGGAAGTGATTGGAGAATTCTGTCAATGACGCAATCATCTGGAAGATTAACTCCCAATTGAATCAAGTGATTATTATACCCAGACATTTTGAGTATATGCTCACTGACAGAACTGTTCTCCTCCATCTTGCAGCTATAGAACTTATTGGAGACTTCATGTCTCTCAATCCGGGCATTTGCTTGAAATATTAACTTCAACTCCTGGAACATCTCATATGCTCCATGATGTTCAAAACGTCGTTGAAGTCCTGATTCTAAGCCGTAAAGCATGGCACACTGAACTATCGAGTAGTCA
Organism: Triticum aestivum; assembly: GCF_018294505.1. Classification (NCBI taxonomy): domain Eukaryota; kingdom Viridiplantae; phylum Streptophyta; class Magnoliopsida; order Poales; family Poaceae; genus Triticum; species Triticum aestivum. The sequence continues at coordinate 688,912,972 of NC_057812.1, forward strand.
TCAGCTTTGCTCTGCCAGACGTTCATAACATTTGGTGTTGCCCCAGCAGCAGGCCTGGCACCCAGCGATGCTTCCAGGACGTAATTCTTCTGTGCAGAAATGAGGATAATCCTCAAGTTACGGACCCAGTCCGTGTAATTTCTACCATCATCTTTCAACTTTGCTTTCTCATGGAATGCATTAAAATTCAACGGAACAACAACATGGGCCATCTATCTACAATCAAACATAAACAAGCAAGATACTATCAGGTACTAAGTTCATGATAAATTTAAGTTCAATTAATCATATTACTAAAGAACTCCCACTTACATAGACATCCCTCTAATCCTATAAGTGATCACGTGATCCAAATCAACTAAACCATGTCCGATCATCACGTGAGATGGAGTAGTTTCATTGGTCATATCTACTATATGATTCACGCTCGACCTTTCGGTCTCCGTGTTCCGAGGCCATATCTGCATATGCTTGGCTCGTCAAGTATAACCTGAGTATTCCGCGTGTGCAACTGTTTTGCACCCGTTGTATTTGAACGTAGAGCCTATCACACCCGATCATCATGTGGTGTCTCAGCACGAAGAACTTTTGCAATGGTGCATACTCAGGGAGAACACTTCTTGATAATTAGTGAGAGATCATCTTAAAATGCTACCATCAATCAAAGCAAGATAAGATGCATAAAAGATAAACATCACATGCAATCAATATAAGTGATATGATATGGCCATCATCATCTTGTGCTTGTGATCTCCATCTTCAAAGCACTGTTATGATCACCATCGTCACCGGCGCGACACCTTGATCATCATCGTAGCATCATTGTCGTCTCGCCAATCTTATGCTTTCACGACTATCGCTACCGTTTAGTGATAAAGTAAAGCATTACAGTGCAATTGCATTGCATACAATAAAGCGACAACCATATGGCTCCTGCCAGTTGCCAATAACTCAGTTACCAAACATGATCATCTCATACAATAAAATTTAGCATCATGTCTTGACCATATAACATCACAACATGTCCTGCAAAAACAAGTTAGACGTCATCTACTTTGTTGTTGCAAGTTTTACGTGGCTGCTACGGGCATAGCAAGAACCGTTCTTACTTACGCATCAAAACCACAACGATAGTTTGTCAAGTTGGTGCTGTTTTAACCTTCGCAAGGACCGGGCGTAGCCACACTTGGTTCAACTAAAGTTGGAGAAACTGACACCCGCTAGCCACCTTTGTGCAAAGCACGCTGGGAGAACCGGTCTCGCATAAGCGTACGCGTAATGTCGGTCCGGGCCGCTTCGTCCAACAATACCGCCGAACCAAAGTATGACATGCTGGTAAGCAGTATGACTTACACTAGTAGAAAAAGGGTCAAACGTGAAGCACATTAGTGCCGGTTTGAATTTGAGCCGACACTAATGGTTCCATTAGTGCCGGTCGAACGGCTATGCATTAATGCCGGTTCGTGTTGAACCTTTAGTACCGGTTCATGGCACGAACCGGTACTAAAGGGGTGATGGCAGGCTGGCGTCAGGCCGGGGCCCCACGATCACCTTTAGTACCGGTTCGTGACACAAACCGACACTATAGGGCAATTTTCAAACTCTACCCCCCATGTGTCGCCATTTCAGTTCTGAAAAAATCAAAAGAAAATGATAAAAACTTCAAAAAATAAAATCCTTCGAGAGGTACTTATATTACTACATCTACTAGTTAGGAAAATTTGAAAACTTAAATTTGGACATGTTTTGCAAAAAATGTAGGGAAAATGTAAAACAGCTATAATTTTTGCATACGATGTCGGAAAAAAACGTATAATATATCAAAAAATTTAGCACGAAAATCCGCATCCGATGGAGACTGCCTACGGCGTGCTCGGGCTGGAGTAGTGAGAGGGATGGGTGACAGGTCGGGAAGTTAGATGATTTGGAATGAGTGATCCACACTTGAGAAGTTAAGAGAGGTGATTAGAGACTAAATCACCAAATAATTCAGAAAAATTAAAAATCGAAATAATAATAATAATAAAAAATTTCCAAAATTTTCAAAAAAAATTCAAAAAAAACCTTTAGTACCGGTTGGTAACACCAACCGGTACTAAAGGTCCCCCATACCAGGGCGCGAGCTCACGCCACGTGGTGGCACTTTAGCGCCGGTTCGTGCCGAACCGGTACTAAAGGGGGGCCCTTTAGTGCCCTTACGAACCGGTTTTAAAGCTCCGTTTTCTACTAGTGTTATATCACCCACAACTCACTTGTGTTCTACTCGTGCATATAACATCACGCATAAAACCTAGGCTCGGATGCCACTGTTGGGGAACGTAGTAATTTCAAAAAATTTCCTATGCACACACAAGATCATGGTGATGCATAGCAACGAGAGGGGAGAGTGTGATCTACGTACCCTTGTAGACCGACAGTGGAAGCATTATGACAACGCGGTTGATGTAGTCGTACGTCTTCACGGCCCGACCGATCAAGCACCGAAACTACGGCACCTCCGAGTTCTAGCACATGTTCAGCTCGATGACGATCCCCGGACTCTGATCCAGCAAAGTGTCGGGGAAGAGTTCCGTCAGCACGACGGCGTGGTGACGATCTTGATGTTCAATTGTCGCAGGGCTTAGCCTAAGCACCACTACAATATTATCGAGGACTATGGTGGAAGGGGGCACCGCACGCGGCTAAGATAACGATCTTAGAGATCAACTTGTGTGTCTAGGGGTGCCCCTGCCCCCGTATATAAAGGAGCCAAGGGGGGTGCAGCCGGACCTAGCAGGAGGCACGCAGGAGGAGTCCTACTCCTACCGGGAGTAGGACTCCCCTCCCTTTCCCTAGTTGGATTAGGACTTGGGGGGCGGGGAAGGAGGAGAGGGAAGAAAGGAAAGGGGGGGGCGCCCCCCTCCTTGTCCAATTCGAACTTGGGGGGGGGGAGAGGGGCACGGGGCGGCCCCTAGGCCTCCTCTCCTCTTTCTCCACTAGGCCCATTAAGGCCCATTAGGTTACCGGGGGGTTCCGGTAACCTCCCGGTACTCCGGTAAAATGCCGATTTCACCCGGACACTTCCGATGTCCAAATATAGGCTTCCAATATATCAATCTTTATGTCTCGACCATTTCGAGACTCCTCGTCATGTCCGTGATCACATCCGGGACTCCGAACTAACTTCGGTACATCAAAACTCATAAACTCATAATATAACTGTCATCGAAACCTTAAGCGTGCGGACCCTACGGGTTCGAGAACAATGTAGACATGACCGAGACACGTCTCCGGTCAATAACCAATAGCGGAACCTGGATGCTCATATTGGCTCCCACATATTCTACGAAGATCTTTATCGGTCAGACCGCATAACAACATACGTTGTTCCCTTTGTCATCGGTATGTTACTTGCCCGAGATTCGATCGTCGGTATGTCAATACCTAGTTCAATCTCGTTACCAGCAAGTCTCTTTACTCGTTTCGTAATACATCATCTCACAACTAACTCATTAGTTGCAGTGCTTGCAAGGCTTATGTGATGTGCATTACCGAGAGGGCCCAGAGATACCTCTCCGACAGTCAGAGTGACAAATCCTAATCTCGAAATACGCCAACCCAACATTTACCTTTGGAGACACCTGTAGAGCTCCTTTATAATCACCCAGTTACGTTGTGACATTTGGTAGCACACAAAGTGTTCCTCTGGCAAACGGGAGTTGCATAATCTCATAGTCATAGGAACATGTATAAGTCATGAAGAAAGCAATAGCAACATACTAAACGATCGGGTGCTAAGATAATGGAATGGGTCATGTCAATCACATCATTCTCCTAATAATGTGATCCCGTTAATCAAATGGCAACACATGTCTATGGTTAGGAAACATAACCATCTTTGATTAACGAGCTAGTCAAGTAGAGGCATAATAGTGACTTTTAGTTTGTCTATGTATTCACACAAGTATTCTATTTCCGGATAATACAATTCTAGCATGAATAATAAACATTTATCATGATATAAGGAAATAAAATAATAACATTATTATTGCCTCTAGGGTATATTTCCTTCATTAGGTACTGGTTATATTGTTGAATTCATTCATGATTCTACTGAAAATTATTATGAGGGAGGAATTTATGCATGTAGGAATTGCAATAATATTAAGTTTCCTCTCTATGTGCTTAAAGTTTTGAAGTTATGCTTGTTTTACCTTCCTATGCAAGTTGATTCTTGTTCCCACAGGTTTTTTGCTCACAAAATCCCTATGCATAGGAAGAGGGTTAGGCTTAAATGTGCTAGTCATATTCGTCATGATGCTCTCTTTATGTTACAATTCTTATCCTTTATGTGAGCATCATTGAAATCATCATGCCTAGCTAGGGGCGTTAAACGATAGCGCTTGTTGGGAGGCAACCCAACTTTATTTTTATTACTTGCTTTTTGTTACTGTTTAGTAATAAATAATTCATCTAGCCTCGTTTTAGATGTGGTTTTATGCTTTTAATTGGTGTTTGTGCCAAGTAGAACCTTTGGGAAGACTTGGGGAGAGTCTTGTTGATCATGCTGTAAAAAACAGAAACTTTAGAATTGCTCCATGTTTATTTGGAAAGTTCTATTTAGTTAATTCTTTTTGCAGATGATTAATAGATAAATTCCTCAGGTCAAGCAATTTATTTGAGAATTTTATGAGTTCCAGAAGTATATGTTTGATCTAGATTACTGCAGACTATTCTGTTTTTGACAGATTCTGTTTTTATGTGTTGTTTACTTATTTTGATGAATCTATGGCTAGTAAAATAGTTTCTAAACCATAGATAAGTTGGAATACAATAGGTTTAACACCAATATAAATAAAGAATGAGTTAATTATAGTACCTTGAGGTGGTGATTTATTTTCTTATACTAACGGAGCTTACGAGTTTTCTGTTAAGTTTTGTGTTGTGAAGTTTTCAAGTTTTGGGTCAGGATTCGATGGACTATGGAATAAGGAGTGGCAAGAGCCTAAGCTTGGGGATGCCCAAGTCACCCCAAGGTAATATTCAAGGATAGCCAAGAGCCTAAGCTTGGGGATGCCCCGGAAGGCATCCCCTCTTTCGTCTTCGTTCATCGGTAACTTTACTTGGAGCTATATTTTTATTTACCACATGATATGTGTTTTGCTTGGAGCGTCATTTTCTTTTCTTTAATTTTGCTTGCTGTTTGAATAAAATACCAAGATCTGAAAATCTTAAATGTTAGAGAGTCTTCACATAGTTGCATAATTATTCAACTACTCATTGATCTTCACTTATATCTTTCGGAGTAGTTTGTCGATGCTCTAGTGCTTCACTTATATCTTTTAGAGCACGGTGGTAGTTTTATTTTGAAGAAATAGACAAACTCTCATTCTTCACTTAGATTATCTTTGAGAGTCTTAAATAGCATGGTAATTTTCTTAAAACCCTAATATGCCACATATTCGAGATTAGTAAAATTTTCTTATGAGTGTTTTGAATACTAAGAGAAGTTTGATGCTTGATGATTGTTTTGAGACATGGAGGTAATAATATCAAAGTTGTGCTAGTTGAGTAGTTGTGAATTTGAGAAATGCTTGTGTTGAAGTTTGCAAGTCCCGTAGCATGCACGTATGGTAAATGTTATGCAACAAATTTGAAACATGATGTATTTATTGATTGTCCTCCTTATGAGTGGTGGTCGGAGACGAGCGATGGTCTTTTCCTACCAAACTATCCCCCTAGGAGCATGCACGTAGTACTTTGTTTCGATAACAAATAGATTTTTGCAATAAGTATCTGAGTTCTTTATGACTAATGTTGACTCCATGGATTATACGCACTCTCACCCTTCCACAATTGCTAGCCTCTCCAGTACCGCGCAACTTTCGCCGGTACCTTAAACCCACCATATACCTCCCTCAAAACAGCCACCATACCTACCTATTATGGCATTCCCATAGCCATTCCGAGATATATTGCCATGCAACTTTCCACCGTTCCGCTTATTATGACACGCTCCATCATTGTCATACTGCTTTGCATGATCATGTAGTTGACATCGTATTTGTGGCAAAGCCACCGTTCATAATTCTTTCATACATGTCACTCATGCATCATTGCACATCCTGGCGCACCGCCGGAGGCATTCATATAGAGTCATATCTTGTTCTAAGTATCGAGTTGTAATTCTTGAGTTGTAAGTAATTAAAAGTGTGATGATCATCATTATTAGAGCATTGTCCCAGTGAGGAAAGGATGATGGAGACTATGATTCCCCCACAAGTCGGGATGAGACTACGGACAAAAAAAGAGAGGCCAAAGAAGCCCAAATAAAAGAGGCCATAAAAAAGAGAAGGCCCAAATAAAAAAATAAAAAAATGAGAGAACAAGAGAGAAGAGGCAATGCTACTATCCTTTTACCACACTTGTGCTTCAAAGTAGCACCATGATCTTCATGATAGAGAGTCTCCTATGTTGTCACTTTCATATACTAGTGGGAATATTTCATTATAGAACTTGGCTTGTATATTCCAATGATGGGCTTCCTCAAAACGCCCTAGGTCTTCGTGAGAAAGCGAGTTGGATGCACACCCACTAGTTTCTTTTGTTGAGCTTTCATACATTTATAGCTCTAGTGCATCCGTTGCATGGCAATCCCTACTCACTCACATTGATATCTATTGATGGGCATCTCCATAGCCCATTGATACGCCTAGTTGATGTGAGACTATCTTCTCCTTTTTGTCTCCTCCACAACCACCATTCTATTCCACTATAGTGCTATATCCATGGCTCACGCTCATGTATTGCGTGAAGATTGAAAAGGTTTGAGAACATCAAAAGTATGAAACAATTGCTTGTCTTGTCATCGGGGTTGTGCATGATTTAAATATTTTGTGTGGTGAAGATGGAGCATAGCCAGACTATATGATTTTGTAGGGATAGCTTTGTTTGCCCATGTTATTTTGAGAATACATGATTGGTTAGTTAGTATGCTTGACGTATTATTATTTTTATGTCAATAATTAAACTTTTGTCTTGAATCTTATGGATCCGAATATTCTTGCCACAATAAAGAAGTATTACTTAGATAAATATGTTAGGTAGCATTCCACATCAAAAATTCTGTTTTTATCATTTACCTACTCGAGGACGAGCAGGAATTAATCTTGGGGATGCTGATACGTCTCCAACGTATCTATAATTTTTGATTGTTCCATGCTATTATATTATCAACCTTGGATGTTTTATATGCATTTATATGCACTTTTATATTATTTTTGGGACTAACCTATTAACCCAAAGCCGAGTGCCAGTTTCTGTTTTTGTGTGCCTATTTTAGGGTTTCGAAGAAAAGGAAAATCAAACGGAGTCCAATTGACCTGAAACTTCACGGAACTCATTTTTTGAAGGGAAGCAACCCGGGAGACTTGGAGTCTACGTCAAGGAAGCTTCGAGGCGGCCACGCAGTAGGGGGGCGCGCCCACCCCCCTAGGGTGCGCCCTCCACCCTCGTGGGCCCCTCGTAGCTCCCCTGACGTACTTCTTCCGCCTATATATCTCCATATACCCTAAAAACATCGGGGAGCACAATAGATTGGGAGTTCCGCCGCCAGAAGTCTCCGTAGCCACCGAAAGCCAATCTAGACCCGTTCTGGCACCCTGCCGTAAGGGGAATCCCTCTCCGGTGGCAATCTTCATCATCCCGGTGCTCTCCATGATGAGGAGGGTGTAGTTCTCCCTCGGGGCTGAGGGTATGTACCAGTAGCTATGTGTTTGATCTTTCTCTCTCTCTCTCGTGTTCTTGAGGTGATACGATCTTATTATATCGTGAGGTTTGCTATTATATTTGGATCCTATGATGTTTCTTCCCCCCTCTACTCTCTTGTAATGTATTGAGTTTCCCCTTTGAAGTTATCTTATCGGATTGAGTCTTTAAAGATTTGAGAACACTTGATGTATGTCTTGCCATGCGTATCTGTGGTGACAATGGGATATCACGTGATTCACTTGATGTATGTTTTGGTGATCAACTTGCGGGTTCCGCCCATTAACCTATGCATAGGAGTTGGCACACGTTTTCGTCGTGATTCTCTGGTAGAAACTTTGGGACACTCTTTGAGGTCCTATCTGTTGGTTGAATAGATGAATCTGAGATTGTGTGACGCATATAGTATAATCATACCCACGGATACTTGAGGTGACATTGGAGTATCTAGGTGACATTAGGGTTTTGGTTGATTTGTGTCTTAAGGTGTTATTCTAGTACGAACTCTAGGGCTGTTTGTGACACTTATAGGAATAGCCCAATGGATTGATTGGAAAGAATAACTTTGAGGTGGTTTCGTACCCTACCATAATCTCTTCATTCGTTCTCCGCTATTAGTGACTTTGGAGTGACTCTTTGTTGCATGTTGAGGGATAGTTATGTGATCCAATTATGCTATTATTGTCAAGGGAACTTGCACTAGTGAAAGTATGAACCCTAGGCCTTGTTTCCTAGGATTGCAATACCGTTTACGCTCACTTTTATCATTCGTTACCTTGCTGTTTTTATATTTTTAGATTACAAAAACCTTTATCTACCATCCATATACCACTTGTATCACCATCTCTTCGCCGAACTAGTGCACCTATACAATTTACCATTGTATTGGGTGTGTTGTGGACACAAGAGACTCTTTGTTATTTGGTTGCACAGTTGCTTGAGAGAGACCATCTTCATCCTATGCCTCCTATGGATTGATAAACCTTAGGTCATCCACTTGAGGGAAATTTGCTACTGTCCTACAAACCTCTGCAGTTGGAGGCCCAACAACGTCTACAAGAAGAAGGTTGTGTAGTAGACATCACTGAGCGATCGGCTCAACTGGCAGCTGAGCAGGCGGCTCATCAGGCTTTTTCGATTTATCTGGCAACCTCTGTTGAGGCAGGAGTAGCCACAAGAACAGGAGGTGTCCCTTGCCTGGTGCCGGCTATACGTAATGAGCGCTTTCCAAAAGACTTTAAGGGGCCTCGTAAGGTGCCTAATTACACGTCCGACTTGCAGCCTGGGGCATGGATTGAAAGTTATGAGATGGCGATGGATCTGTTGGAGGTCAGCGGTGCAACAATGGCTAAGTATTTCACTATGATGTTGGATGGAACGGCTCGCACTTGGTTGAAAGGCTTGCCACCCAATTCCATCGGCTCATGGGCGTAGTTAAAGTCCCGGTTCATTCAGAACTTCAAGTAGACATGTAAACAATCTATGTCAATCGTGGACCTGACTAATTGTAAGCAAGAGGAAGGTGAGTCCATGTCCCATTGGGTGCGCCGGGTAAAGGAGATAATACATTCATCTGATAAGATGGATGCCGGCTCAGCGATCTTAATGTTGGAGAAAAATTGTCGTTTTGAACCTCTGAAACAGAAGCTGGGGTGGCTCAAGCGTGACTGTAATGACATGGGCCAGTTGATGGCGGCCCTTGTCAAATTTGCTGATTCTGAGAGTACCAAGGATCCCGTGTCTGATGAAGAGAAAATAGGGAAGTGAAAGAAGAACGGCAACGGCAAGGGTCACTAGCATAACCCAGCGAATTAAGGAGGTAATAAACGTATGGCTGATGAGTTTGTGGCTAAGACCAATACCCAGGGCAACAACCAACGGTGCAAGGGTAGGCCACCTCCTCGGTCAGGTGGGTCAGGTCCCACCCTCGAGCAACTACTGAATGAACCTTGTCCAAGACAAGACACCCGGGAGAAGCCAGCTACCCATCTGTGGAAGGACTGTACGATCATGAAGGCATTTAAAAATTCCAACATGATTGATGGTAGCCACGGACCTGGCGGCAGTTCAGGCGGAGGCGGCTTTCATGGCCCGGGCGCCGGTTCAGGCGGAGGTGGTTTTCACTGTCAGGGTCGTCCGGGTAACCAGGGCGGTTATAATCAGCAACCCGGCCAAAGTAATCAGCAACAACAATCCGGGTATCAGAGCAACCCAAAACAGTTGCTTAGTGGGCAGTACCATGTATTTACCACTATTTTATGCAAGAGGGATCAGAAGCTTCATAAGAGGGTTCTCAATGCCGTTGAGCTGGTGATTCCGCGTTATTTGAGGTGGTCAGAACAACCTATTGTGTGGAGCAGGGAAGATCACCCTCCCCGGGTTGATAAGCCGGGTCACTTGGCCTTGGTGCTGGCACCTCAGGTGGGTGGATATAATTTCACTAAGGTGCTCATGGATGGAGGTAGTAGCATCAACATCCTCTATTATGAGACGTTTCGTCGGATGGGGTTGACTGATAAGAGTCTTAAACAATCCAACACTGTTTTTCATGGTGTTGTACCTGGTAAGTCGGCATACCCAATTGGTAAGATTGAACTGGAAGTAGCCTTTGGGGATGAATATGATTCTAGGGCCGAGAAGTTAACTTTTGAGGTGGTTAAGATCAAAAGCCCATATCATGCTCTGTTTGGATGACCGGCTTATGCCAAGTTCATGGCTCGGTCGTGTTATGTGTATCTACAGCTCAAGATGCCGGGTTATAAAGGCACCATCGCAGTACATGGAAGCTGGAAATTAGCCCTGGAATGTGAAGTAGGTGATGCCGCTTATGCTGAGTCTGTTTGTGCGACAGAGGAGTTAAAGTTTTATAAAGATAATGTTGACCCGACAGACATGACGTCTTTAAAGAAGCCAACTACGGAGCATGAACTGGCATTGAAATTCAAGTCAGTTGATGACACCAAGATGGTTGATTTTGTGTCTTGCGACTCATCCAAACAGTTCATCATCAGTGCCAACTTGGATCCAAAATAGGAAAGCGCGCTCATCGAGTTCATCTATGAGAACCGGGACATCTTTGCATGGAAACCTTCTGACATGTCGGGTGTCCCGAGAGAACTCGCTAAGCACAATCTTAATATTGATCCGAAATTCAAGCCGGTCAGGCAGTTTCTTCGATGGTTTAACAAGGAAAGGTGCAAGGCCATTGGAGAAGAGGTGGCCCGGCTCTTGGCGGCCGGGTTCATTGTTGAAGTTTTTCAACCAAAGTGGTTGGCTAACCCGGTGCTTGTACTCAAGAAGAATGGCACCTGGTGTATGTGTGTGGATTACACCAATTTGAACAAGGCTTGTCCGGCCGATCCTTTTATTGTCCCTCGTATCGATCAGATCATTGATGCTACGGCGGGTTGCGAGCGTTTGAGTTTTTTGGATGCATATTCAGGTTATCATCATATCAAGATGGCGTTTAAGGACCAGGAGAAGACGGCTTTCATCACTCCGTTTGGAGCTTTCTGCTATGTGTCTATGCCTTTTGGGCTGAAAAGTGCCCAGGAAACTTATCAACGATGTGTACAGAACTGTTTTCACAGTCAGATTGGGCGTAATGTTTATGCTTATGTGGATGACATAGTGGTGAAATCCAGAGAGAAGGAAACCTTGGTAGCTGATATGAAGGAGACCTTTGATAACCTCCGGGTCTACAAGATGATGCTTAACCCGGCCAAGTGTGTTTTTGGAGTCGAAGCTAGTAAACTCTTGGTTTTTTTGGTGTCTAACAGAGGTATTGAGGATAACCCAGAGAAAATTAAGGCAATCACATCTCTGGCCAAACCGGTGTGCATCAATGACGTTCAGTGGTTGGCGGGTCGCGTCGCTGCCTTAAGCCGGTTCATAAGCCGGTTAGGGGAGAAGGCGATGCCTTTGTATCAAATGATGAAAAAGGCGGATGACTTTGTCTGGAGTGATGCTGCTAACTTTGCTTCTGAGGGTCTAAAGAAATAGCTCGCTGAGCCGCTGGTTTTTGCTGCTCCGGTTGAGAAAGAGCCGTTGTTATTATATGTAGCTTCTAACTCACGTGCTGTCAGTGTGGCCATTGTTGTGGAGCGCAAGGAGGCTGGCAAAGAACATCCGGTCCAACGGCTGGTTTACAACGTCAGTGAGGTGCTGATTGAATCTAAACAAAGATATCCACATTGGCAGAAGCTCGTTTATGGGGTGTTCATGGCAAGCCGGAAGCTCAAACATTACTTTCAGGGTCACCCAATCACTGTGGTTAGCTCTGATCCTCTAGGAGACATCATTCAAAATCGAGAAGCCACAGGACGAGTCACCAAGTGGGCTATTGAACTTGGGTCTCATGGTTTGAAGTATATGCCACGTACTGCGATCAAATCTCAAGCGCTAGTTGACTTCATTAACGAATGGACAGAGTTGCAGATGCCAAAGGAGAAGCTAGACAACACATATTGGACGATTCATTTTGATGGGTCTAGACAGTTGGAAGGCTCGGGGGCTGGAGTTATTTTAACTTCTCCTCGAGGGGACAAGTTTTATTATGTGTTGCGATTGATGTTTCCTTGTACTAACAACACAACAGAATATGAAGCCTTGCTCCATGGTCTTCGAATGGCTAAAGAGATGAGTCTGAGCCGGGTCCGCTGCCTTGACGATTTAGATTTGGTGGCTCAACAGGTGTCAGGCAAGTGGGATTCCAAGGATCCTCTCATGGCGGCTTGTCGCCATGAGGTCGACGCTGTTGCAGGGCATTTTAAGGGTTATCAAGTGGAACACATTGACCGCAGAAAGAACGAACTCGGCTGATGCCTTAAGCCGGTTGGGATCTCAGCGTAAGCCGGTACCCCCTAACACCTTTTTGGATGTTTTACATAACCCGTCTGTTAAGTTGCCTACAGAGGAAGATTTGGCCATTCCTAACCCGGAGGCATAGTTAGTGGCGGCTACTCATGTTATTCCAGATTGGACAGTACCGTTCCTGGCTTATATGACCCGGGGCGAGTTGCCAGAGGATGACACCCTGGCCCGACAGATAACCCGGCGGTCCAAGTCAATGACGATTTCTGATGGAGAGTTGTATCATCGCAGCGTCACTGGAGCGTTTCAGCGTTGTGTTTCTCCTGAAGAAGGTCAAGAAATACTTCGTGAGATCCATGAAGGAGATTGTGGTCATCACGCCGTGTCAAAGTCTCTTGTGGCCAAAGCTTTTTGTCATGGTTTTTACTGGTTAATGGCTCATGCTGATGCAGAGGATCTGGTCAGTAGGTGTGACGAATGTCAAAAATTTGCACGACGAGCGCATGTGCCGGCTCAAGAGTTGCGGATGATTCCAATCACTTGGCCTTTTGCGGTTTGGGGGCCTGACATGGTTGGACCTTTCAAAAGGTCTAAGGATAAAAAGACACATCTTTTAGTGGCAGTTGACAAATTCACAAAATGGGTTGAGGCAGAGCCAGTGAGTAAGTGTGATGCAGCCATGGCGGTTCAGTTCATGAAAAAGGTGATTTTTCGCTTTGGTTTTCCACACAGCATTATCACTAACAATGGCACTAATTTGTCCCAAGGTGCTATGGAGGAGTTTTGTCAACGTGAGCATATCTGGCTTGATGTTTCTGCCATAGCTCACCCTCAATCTAATGGTCAGGCTGAGAGAGCAAATCAGGAAATCTTAAAAGGTCTCAAGCCCTGGCTTATGGTTCCCTTACAACCGACGCCGGGTTGTTGGGTATAGAATTACCCTCGGTGCTGTGGAGTATCAACACCACTCCTAACAGGCCTACATGTTATACACCTTTCTTCATGGTTTATGGAGCGGAAGCGGTGCTGCCCAGTGACATCCTCATGAATCGCCTCACGTGGAGGCTTACGTTGAAGCTAATAATGAACAAGCTCGACAGGATTCACTTGACTTGTTAGATGAGGAGAGAGACTTGGCGGCGGCTCGATCAACAATTTAGCAATAGGACCTGCGCGGTTATCACAGCCGGCCGGTTAAGTCGAGGACCTTTCAAGAAGGTGACGTGGTGCTCCGGCTCATTCATGATCTGTTGGATGCACACAAACTATCCCCGCCTTGGGAAGGACCTTTTGTGGTCAGTAATAATTTACAAAACAGGTCATATTACCTCATTAACGTTCGAGAGCACAAAGATTCACGTAAAACGGAGGAGGAGACCCGGCGGCCGTGGAACATTGCTCAGCTTCGGCCATACTACACCTGAGCTACCAGCTCTCGTCATGTACATACTTTGACGTTGCATATATTATGATAAGTAATAAAGCAGGACCTCTGCCTTTTTCTCTTCAAAGATCATATATCTTTACTATTTTCACTATTTACATGACTATTAAGGAGCTGATCATATCTGAATCTAGCTTAACCTTTTTTGCCGGCTTATGATTGTATTCGAATTTAGCTGTAAATCTCATGATCACTTGGGGGCTTCCTGTTCAAACATAGGTCGTATTCGAACCAAAGAGAACATAGCTGTAGTAACCCTCTTGATCGGCTAAAAGCCAAACTCACTAGGGGGCTTCTTGATCGTATCCGAATCATAGCTTAACCCCTTTTGGGTCCAACTTGGATCCTATTCGAATCAGGGTCGTTAAAAACCTCTGAAGGTCATTTGGGGGCTTCCTGTTCAAACATAGGTCGTACTCGAACCAAAGAGAACATAGCTGTCGGTACCCTCTTGATCGGCGCAACGCCAAAGCCACTGAGGGCTATATGATCGTATTCGAATCTTAGCTTAACCCCTTTCGTCCGGTTTACTGATCGTATTCGAATCAGAAACCCCCAAATTTTAGTTAAAAAGTTAATTTATGTTGTTTGAAAATTGCTATTTTGTTTTACTGGTCTTTGTTGTCTCAAATCTAAACGATCAGCACGGTTTTTTCACTGGCTTGACTATTTGACAATAAACCGCCAAGGCATGATAGTCATCAGGCATATAGAAGCACTCACTTCTAAAAAAACACTAGGTCATCAACCTCATCACCCGGGCCATATAGACTGGTAGTCCAGATGTAAAGAACACAGGTATGACTGTGTTATTCATGAACAGATTTTTCTGTGTTTTTTCATTAATCAAAGGTTGTTTAAACCTTGTTTATTTCACGTCTGGTTCTGTTTTTTCTACTATGATAAAATCATTGGTCCTATATCGGGTGTTCTGACCCATCCGGTGCTAAACCGCCAAGCCAATTTTTTTCCTTTTCTACAGGAACAGAGTTGAAACATTACATATGTAACCATAGATGTGATGCATATATTGACATTAGGAGCAAAGAGTCACACATGGCATCTTATGCACGATGGCATAGGCAAAATATGCAGTTTTTTAAACTAACCTATTACAAGGCATTAAGAGCCCAAAAAGTTACTGTTTCTCTCTCTTAAGATAGGTCCTATGCTACAAGCTGGATTGTTCAGATGGTTATGACTCCCCCCTGGCTAGTTCACCTCCCTCCACTGGTTGAAAGCCGAGATTGGACCAATCAAAGCCGTTCAGAGCAATGAATTCAGCCTCATCATCAATTAAGTTGGCCGGGTCAATCTCTGGGGCAAATGTATGTGGGCGAACCGGCGGGAGTAGCCATCTTCTTATTCTCCATATCAAAACCCGGCTGATATATATCGATGCTAGTCTCATCTCCAAGGACGGTAGCTTGAGGTCAAACTCCCCTCACGCAGGCAATGAAGTCATCTTGCTCAAATAGAGTCCCGTCTTCCTTCACGGTAGGGTACCCCTTAGCTACATCCACCGGGTCTAGATCTGGCACCCAGGCTTTGGAGCGGCTCAGGGCAGTCAGGGCTGCGGCTCTGGCACATGATCGTTTGACCTCTTGAAACCTGGCGGGTAAGATCGATAATTTCTTCAAAATGTTACTTAGCCGGTTGGGTCCTTGGTTGGCAGGGGAGATAGCAGCAAGTGCTCGTTGAACACCAGTATACAACTGCTCCACTAAGGTATAAACCACCTTCAGTTTGGTCACACTATCTTGGCTCAGATTTTGGCTTCGTGGACCTACGAGTTATTTTCAACAAAGGATCAGCAGGTGGTTTATATTCCAGGTCACAATAAGGTATAAGTGATTAATACAAATGACTTTCCGAAGATGGCGGAGACCATTTGAGAGACATGGTTCTTTAAGCTGGTGAGCTCTGAGGTAACCTCTTCAAGAGCTGCCTGAGCTGTTTTAGCACGTTGAACCAGCAGTGTCTTTTCTTCGGCCCAGGATTTCTTCTTTGTAGTCAAGCTGATCTTTAATTTTTCTGTCTGAGAAAAACTCAATTGGAGTTTAGAATCAGCAGTTTTGATTCTGCCTCTTGATCCGCCAGTCGGGTCTTTGCTTCAGTTAATTGGGAGCCCAATTCAGATAGGGCGTTCTGCAAAACATACACAGATATGTCAAGGCTTAAACTAAAAGTTGTAAGGGTTCAAGTCTCAAGTACTTTGCACTGCAATACCACTTGACACTTGGGGGCTAATGTCTGCCAAAGAAATTTTTTATGACTCTTATATTCTTCAAGTCCCAAGTGTTTTACAAAGTAACAACACTTGGCACTTGGGGGCTAATGCATGATATTCAAAAAGTTTATCAAGTTTGAGCAGGATTGCAATACTTATTAAGACTAGCAAAAGACATTTATGAAGTTAAGTACCTGTTCATTTATGATAAATTGAGCCGGCCCTTGGGGACTACAGGTGAAGTTTACGCTACTCTATTGGACTTTCGAAAATCTTAGCGACAAAGCATCAACCTATATCATAAAGTCTACAGATCATTCCAGGTCATCATCTGAAGACTTGGGGGCTGGTAGAGCATAAGTAAGCCGGAAAACATACCTCATATTTTAGCTGCAATTGCTTGACCATCTCAATTTCCGATTCATGGCTGGAATGCACATGCCTTAGATAGCCGGCAGTATGTCACTAGCATACATATGAGTATAGCGAGAGATATCAAGCTGTAATTTCTGCCTTTCTAAGGCCTCCTGTTTGGTAGAATGCCTGGCTAGCACAGTTTGATTACCCGGCGCAACAAATCTGTTGCCAGTGATCAGAACGTCATGATCAGAAGATGTTGGCTGGTTAGCTGAACTGGATGGTCTGACGGTAGAAGGATTAACAATGGTATCATCAGCTGACAGCTCAGGAGGTTCCAATTAAGTATCAATAGCCGGGTCTTCTGGTGCTGCAATTCGAGGGGGAGAAGTTGGCATGGCCGGTTTAGGTGCAAGAACTGACGGGTCTTTCGCCGGTTTAATCACCTTGGCCTTCTTGGACTTGGCTTGACCACTAAGAAAGATTTTATGAGACAGTTAGTACAATGATGCAGTTCTAAAGATAGTGGAAAACTGATTTTTCCTTACCCAGGAGCAGTTTTGAAAGCCGGAAACTAAGTCTGAGATGAGTTGCCAGAAGAGCGAGAAACCTCCTATAAAAGAAAGTTAGTGAGGCAAGGGAATAGATTCATTAATGAAAGCAACAAAGAAAGATCAAAGAAACCTCATTCTGGCGCTTTAGAGGAGTTTGTTGTAAAACGAAAGGCGGCTCATCATCGTCATTATTCCGGGCCTGACGGCGGCTCTCATGTTGCTGCTTTTTCAAAAGAATATGAGGGTCCAAATAAGCCAAAGGGTGTGAAAACCTTACTTTCCGGGTTACCTGTTGAAGTTTCTATCTTGGCAAATGGGTTGAGTCGGAGGAAATAGTTACCTCTTCTTCTACTGCCTGACTAGCCCGCGTGTCGTCCTGGCAATAGTCAGTGTCAATAAGGTTATTAAAAAACTGGCCAAGGGATTCAAGGGCTGCCTCCGACTCAGAATCATCGTCAAGCTTTAACAGTTCTGAAGCAGTGCTCCTTTTCTTCTTGGACCTCCGGGTCATCTTCCTGACGGCTATGGCGGCGGCTCTAGCCTTCTTGGCAGCTTCGTGGTCATACTTGGCTTTCCAGAAGTCGGATTTGGCCTGTAAACAAATAAACAAGATAAAAGGTCATGCAAGTATTTAAAACTTCTAAGGAAAACACAAAATAGAAAGAGGTCAGGGGTTTCTCACCTCTGGTGCCAGGTTAAGTTAAAGTAGGGGTTTAACCCAACCTTACTGCAGTCTTCATACTTGCGTTCACAAGGATGGCTGACATTGAAACAATGTCTTCTTCAGTTAGTTGTACAAAGTTGTAACGCAGAGAGTCATCTGGGCCTCGACCATATTCATACATCAACTTGGATCGGCGGCTTAGAGGAATGACCCGCCACGAGATCCAGTAGCGGATCAAGTCAACGCCGGTTAAGACATTCCCCAGTAAGGCATTGATCCTTTTAATAGATGGAATAAGCTTCTTGCATTCAGCAGCAGTAAGCTTATCAGGGAGCACAAACTTGGAGTCCAGACGCTCCGCGCGGTAACCCGGCAATGGTTTTTCATTGGCTGGAGATGTGTCTTGGCAATAGAACCAGGTCTGATTCCAATCTTTGGGATGACTCGGTAAGACTATTAGGGGAAAGACGGCGCCATGTCGGCGCTGAATTGAGATTCCACCAAGTTCCAAGCTAGGGCCATTGGTACACTCATTCTGGCAGTTCAGATAAAAGTACTTTCTGAAGAGTTCCACAGTCGGCTCTTCTTGAAGATACACCTCACAGAGAACTTGAAAATTGCAGATGTTGGATATGGAATTGGGTCCAATATCTTGAGGGTGAAGTTTGAAAAAATGAAGAACGTCTCTGAAGAACTTCGATCCGGGTGGTGTAAAACCCCGATTCATGTGGTCAGAGAAGACAATAAATTCACCGTCTTTGGGATTAGGCCGTTCCTCGTTCGGGTCAGGTGCATGATAAGACATAACATTTTTCCCTGGCAAAAATCCTATGGTGAAAAATTCCTTCAAGGTATCTTCAGTGACTGTGGAAGGGACCCAGTTGCAGACAGTCGATGCTTTTGACGACATGATGATCAAATGACAAACTGAGAAGAAAGTAACGTGCCAGTTCAATTCAATGGTGAAGTTAAATGATGATGGTGCAAACGTGTAATGGCGGCTTAAGTAAGGGCTAATGTCATATAAGGGAAAAGTAAGCCCGCATAATAAGCCGCCATGACTAAAGATATTTGAGAAATTCTAGAAACAGAATTGGCCAAGTGTTGAGGCAAATAACTTTCATAATTTCTTGATAATATTCTGGATCAAATGGCCGTTCAATATGGAAAATATTCTAGACCTAAAAATCTAGCACAGATGAGTTCGTGAGTTCTAATGAGGTCTTTGTACCAGAAAAAGGGATCTACTGGTATCAAGAATGGGTACAAAACAACTACCGCACGAGTATATGTTCTTTTTGGATCAAGAAGAAGCTGCAGTGGAAGAACTACGAAGAAAATATGATGAACTATGAAGAACACACAGAAACCTAGAAACCCTAATGTGGATCGGGGAGCAAGAAGGTAAAACACTTACAGCCACGGATCTTCTGCGGATGGTCGCTGCCGTTCTCTGGACCGATTCAGGTTGATGCAGCGGCCAAGGTCGACGAAGACGAGGTGCTCTGCGACGCCGACGGAGCTCGGGCAACAGTAGGGTTGCGAGAGGAAGAAGACGAAGAGAGGGAAGAATGAGAAAAGACCAGGTCATGCCTATTTATAAGGGGATAAGTGAACAGGAGGCGCGAAAATCGAGGAAGACCCAAATAATGATTATCCAACTAAACGGACGCCTCAATTCTTGGAAGACATTTAAGGGTAAATATCCGTTCAAGATGACATCATAGCAGGCTTTCGTGTTTTCAGGAGATGACGTCATGGCGGGTTACAAAGTTTCTACAGAGAGTGGAAGATGGATTTCGTTTAAGTATTGAAGATTGACAAAGAACAAAGTTCAAGTCAACCTCGGGCCTAATGTTGGGAATATAGCTACCAGGTAAGACCCGCCCAGGAGGGGCCGGGTCAACCCCAATGGCGGGTTACAAAAGAAGCCCAGTAATATTCAAGGTGATAGTTTATTAAGACTTGTAGAAGGCCTAAGCCCAGAGGCGGCTTAAGGCTCAATATTGTAAACCATTGTATGTAAAGAAAGACTTGTAAAGAAAGGCATATAAAAGAAGTCACCAAGCCGGACACGTTTTATGAGCCGGCCGGGACTCTGTAGGCCGCGAAGCGTCAACCCATGTATATAAGGGGACGACCCAACGGCGGCTTAGGAGAAAAAACAAGAGATTGATAGCCAAGCTAGCGGATTAGCTCCTTGGTCATCGAAACCCTAGCAATTCCAACATAACTAGACGTAGGCTTTTACCTTCATCGTAAGGGGCCGAACTAGTATAAACCTCTCGTGTCCTTTTTCCCGATTAACCCCTTTAAGGTTCCTAGTTGCGATGTCCCTACGACTAAGTCATTTTGCTAGGACATCTCCCGTGACAATTCCACGAAAATTCTGTTTTTCAAATTCTTGCAATTTTTTGGTACTATTTTGCTCCAGTTTTATAACCATTAGTCGAAATTAGGTGTGTGATATGTCGTTGGAATGCTGTAGACGAGGCACAACTTTCATATGTAGATTTTTTTTTTGAAATTCCTTATGGTTTTAAATTAATTTTGAAAAGGGTGCGGTGGATGACGAGTGGTAGCGGCCGTTTTTTTGCGAATTTTTACAAATTGCCTGTCGGAATAATTCAAGTCACATGCCGGTGGAAAGATATCGATGAGGCACAAATTTTTTATGCGGAACACTCTCTCTAATTCCTTACGATTTAAGAGCAGTTTTGAAATTACCGAAATGTGAACACTCTTTTTCTCGCGACACCAAAATCGTCGCATGAACCGCATCAAACAGAAGAACGCACTGCTTCAGACATAAACTGCATTGCATCAGACGGGCAAATCAACTCCATCGTTTCTTTTGTGATCCGTAAATTTACCTAGGCGCGGAAGTGCACTGCATTTCACATCGGGCATAAGTAAACCGCAACACTACCGAGAAGTGAACCACATTACTTTATTTATTGTTCCCCTAACAGTTTATTTTCCTTCGCATGAGGCGTAAGTGAACCGCAACACTATCGAAAGTGAACCACAATTTTTCCCCTAACAGTTTATCGAAAGGTCCCTCGGCGACCACCGCCCCCATCCTGAACCGTAAGATAGATAGTGGGGTACCTCTCCAGCGAGCCCCCCTCCCCGTTGCGGCTGGTTCTTCCTTCACCCCGGCGGCATCGGAGTGAAGTGTAGCTAAATCGGAGCAGCATCACAAGCAAGAGCAAGAGCGAGAGCAGCAGCGCAAGCAAGAGCAATAGCAAGAGCAGACCAGGCAGGGGACCGAGAGCAAGAGCAGAGCAGCAGCACGAGCGAGAGCTAAAGCAGCAGCAGGTCCTACTGATGTGGACGTTGCCGCCGAGGGAGCGACGCCGTGGAGGAAGTGGCCGGCGACGCCGCCATGGATGGAGCCGCGCCGTGTCGGCTCGGGACTGAGCGCCGGCAGCACCGTGAGATCGAATCAAGAAGAAAATACGGCAATTAGTATACAACCTCTTTGGTGGCGCCAATTAGGCCGCAGCTTCATCCGAGGAAACGGTGATGATGATGCTCTTCCGGTGTTGCAGGTGAAGATGGTGGTGTGGGAATGGAGGTGGAGCGAAAGACGAGGGAACGTCGGGGCAGCTCCTTGAAGGTGGAGGACGGGGTGGCGAAACCGGTGGGATGATGAGATCGATGACGGATCATCATCCGGTATGGTGGATGAGGGACGTCGAGGTGTTGCTGTGGACGACGTCGTCGGGGAAGAGGCTCCGGCTGGGTAGTGGACGGAGCAGGGTGTGGGGTTTCGTTGCGGGTTTTCGCGGCCTCGGTGTACGAATGTGTGGGCAGATGGGATGGCAGTGGGGAACCATGTCTTAGAGACGCGCTTGTCCGAATTGTGGGGTAAGTTATGAAAGTACCCCCACCGATTTGAGGCGGTTCTTTCGGTTCAGGGGTACCATGGGCATTTCGCATGTTGGGATTTCACAGGAGGTGGGAGTTTTCGCGCGCGTTGTAATTTCGGAATAGCAAGGCGCGGGTTGAGATGGAGGGAGTTGTCGGAGCACAACGAGACAAAGATATATCTTAAATATATTGGGCTAACAAGGCGCGGGTTGAAATTTCTGGACAAGCCTAACGTGTACTTTACCAAATCAATGCGCCCTACAAATGTCATTCAAAACTTTGAATTCATGTTATGTTCAATTAAAATATTTCGCTACGTGTATAATGCATGCAACGTACTACTCAAATGAACGTTTTAGTGCATTCCAAACATATATACTACCCCTTCAATATGAACTAAATTTGAATTCGTTTCTCTAATTGAATAAGATCTACAGTAATGATTGTTGTGAAGTCAAAGCATTTGAATTCGTTTCTCTGTTTTAATAAGATCTACAATCATCATTATTGTCAAGTTAAACCATCGTCTGTGTATTATCTTCACAGCACACCACATGATTAGTGTCGAGTTACATATGAACTATGTGTACTATATGAACTCGAACTAGATTTTTTGAATCCACTTTATTTTGATTTCAAATCACATTACATTTCTAGCTCTAGCTAGATCTTCATAATCTAAACCATGTCTCATATGTATAATGTGTTTATCACATTATGTATGGTGCCCCGCCCCATACGCCTACAAGTATTTAGATGTGAGTTGCAAACACCACACATTACCACAAATTCAAATAAAATGTGAGAATGTTCGATATATAGTACTGTTTAGATTGTTCGATATTTAGTTGTAAGCTGCAAACACCACACATTATCACAAATTGAAATAAAATGTGAGATTGTTTGATGTATAGTATGGTTTAGATTGTTCGGCATTTAGCCGTGAGTTGCAAACACCATGCATTATCACATTATGGTATAACATGTGCACAACACGTGTATGACCGCTATATTCATGCATGCAATGTTTAAAACACTATGATCTCCTATTCAAATATATGAATCCGCTTTCATATCAAATTATGATCTTTGTTAGTCTCTTACACCCACACAATCCTCTAACCTTTGTAGCTACCACTAACTTTCTCTCGTGCATGCACACGCCCTCCTCTCCCTCCCCCTCCCTCGGCATTCTATCCACCGGGCACATACATTTTTTCTTTAGGTCGTTCTCCCAGAGCCTCCACAACTCCTTTCCGACACACACCGATCGATAAACCTCTCCAGCGATGCCTGCCTACAACATACAAACACACCTTCAATCTGCTCCTTTATGTGTCCTTGCCTCATGTCTCTCATACGGCCAGACACACGTGTAAACTCTCGCCCCTCTTTTCATCGCTCTCTCACAACCGCAGACTCCTCCCCCTATCTAGCTAGTAGCTGTGCCTCTCGCACCACCTCCTAGCTCCATTCTTTCTGTCTATCCGTCTCGCTAGGCCTTATTAGCCTCTAACAAATGGACGTACACCGACCGATCTCTAGCTATACATATATCTAGCTAGGTCCTTATAACTCATTTTTACCCACACGTCAATCGACCTACCTCATTAGTTGTGTCTCTCCCTTCCTCGACAAACAACAATTGATCTACCAATCTAGTTAGGTTTGCTTACTAAACACATGGTCCCCCTTCATCATCCATGGATGCGTCCCGATAGATCTATCATGCATAGGCACACAGAGAAACACATCCCCACTCTTATTGATAACATTGCAGTTCCACCCTCAGTTTGTCTAGTAGGCCTCTCCCACCATCTTCCAGAAGCAACTCCATCACCCATCCAGCAGTCTACCCCTCTCCCTCCCTCTCCCTCCCTCTCTCTCTCCTCTATCTCTCTCCCATCATATTTCCCATCCTTAGTTATGTATGGATGTCGACCGATCTCCCTCAAGATATAGCTGGGTCTCTCCTTCTCAATAGATATACGAGTCGTTCTACCTCTATAGTTAGGCCTCTACCTACCCCTCCCACCACCCCTCCCCCCACACACACTGATACATCGAGCGCTCTAGTCATGTCTCCCTGCCACATAAAAACATGACGTGTTCCCTCTAACGTTCCGGTAGGCCAGTCGCCCTATATCTTTGACTTGTACACACACACACAATTTCGATAGCTCTCTTCATCGATCTTGCACCCACCCACTTGATCCTCTCTTCGACTCTATCGATAGCTATGACCCCTCCCTCTCTTCTCGTGGATTGCCTGACCCTCTATGTATGATATGGATAGGCCTCCATTTCACACACATTGCATGCAAAATTTTGCTTGAGATGTCATCGACACATATTCCCACAAATAATTCACGAAATCAACCCCCCACCCCAACCCCACCCCAAAACAAAAAACACTCACGAATGCGGTTTGTATCTCTCACACACACCCACGTAGGTGGGGAACGTGCACGAGGAGAAGAGGTGCATGCACAGCGCACGTACTCCCGTCTCTTTTCCAACCACACCCGCGCGGGTACACGGTGGAGCTCATTTCTGTACGAAAAAGGCAGCCCACGTGGTAATTTGGCATGTGTATTGGTTGTCCACTTGGTGGAGGGAGGATCATCTACCATGGGTGAACAAACAAATTGCGACTTGACGTGTTTTGTTAAAAAAAGAGGCAAACCATGTGGGGCCTACCTTAGAGGCAAGGCTCTATATACGAGAGTACTTTTGATGTGTCCCATCAACTCGCAGAACGAGGAGAAGCTTGCTTAGTACGTCTCCCCCGCCCATGGGCGCAGTGGCTCGCAGGATGAGGTGAAGCTTGCTTACCACGCCTTACGCCCGCTCCCTCGCCCATGCGCGCGGTGGCTCGCAGGACAAGGAGAAAAATTTACTACTCCCTTCGTTTACTCCTCAACCCTACTACCTTGGTTATAGAATTTATATCATATTGTTTGGAATATATATGTCCTTTAGTAGATTTCAATATGAACTACTAGTACATACTCGAAACACTGATGTATATAGATGTATTTTAGAGTGTAGATTCACTCATTTTGCTCCGTATGTAGCACCCTCCCTCGCCCCTCGACCCTCGCCCACGTGGTGGATGTGCAGCAATTCATTCGGTCTCATATAGCCAAAACGATATATACTGCACTACCATTATTGCTCGACTTCCCGAAGAGGCGAAGAGCCCATCACAAGGTCAATATTTTGGAGATGCCAAGCGCAAGGTTACAGGAGAACGAGTAGTAGGTGCCGCGTCATTTATAAAGAAAGTTTTTTTTCTTCAGTGGCACGTACGCAATATGATAGGTTCATATGGAGAGAAAAGGAGTACATAGTCAGGACGGGCCAGCCTACACGGTTGCTTGCTGGGGTTTCTCTCTTCAGACTCTCTCGCACAAAACGACTATGGCCACATCTCTAACATCCCGGCGGCTGACGTCCGCTTGGGGAAGGGGTGGATGCTTAGTGTAGATGCAGTGGCCGTCAACGACGGCGAAAACCCACTATCGGCACGTCCCGATTAGGGGTCCCCGCCGTTCTCTCTCACAAAGGCGGTGAGGTTGCCTTTGTCCGTTGCTCACTGCCGCGACGTGGGCAGTTGCCGCCTCCCACCGCCCTCCTCAAGGTTGAGCTACGTCCCTCAGATATAACTCCCTTTACAGCCGGCTTGCACCACTGCTCCAGCTGCCCACATCAATCCCTGTGGATATTTCTCTACTTCTTTGCCCCGCACATACCTCTACTGGCTTCTATGTACTATATTTGTGATGAGTTTATGTCTCATCAACTAGTCCCAGTAATCTTATTCTAATCACGCTTGTTCAATTTCTTTGCCACAGGGATGCTCATCTCGATTTTGGTGAAACTGCACAAAATGATCCGATGGTCAAAAGGTTGCAAACTTCATTTATTAGGAAGCTCGAACGTTGCCTGCAAATTGAAGCCTGGTCAGGGTTCATGGTTCAAGGGCTAGGGACTGCATGGATCGTATTTTTCTTTAGCTGCCTCTGTTCCAAAATAAGTGTCAACTTTAGTAGTAGTACAACTTGTACTAAAGTTTGCACAAAGTTGAGAAACTTATTTTGGAACGGAGGGAGTACATATTTGCTATGATCTGTCAATCATTGAGATGCAATAGCATGCATGTTAGTCTCCTTTGTATTTGATGAAATGTTGCAATGGGCAACCTTGGACGCAAGATACATGTAACAGAAGCTGGAAGCTTCATAGCATTGTACAAATTTATCTCGCTGATAAATTACAGTACGTACTATACTAGTACTTCCTCCGTTCCTAAATATAAGTCTTTGTAGAGATTTCACCATGAACCACATGCGGATGTATATAGATGCATATTAACTGTAGATTCATTCATTTTGTTCCGTATGTAGTGGAATCTCTACAAAGACTTATATCTACTAGTAATAGCTAGCCCCCACTACTAGGAATTCTCTATCCTCTCCTTGAGCCACGTCATCAAAATTGATGTAGCCATTAGATGAAGTAAATCAGTCCATAATAGCCGTCTGATCTTGACGTTGAGAGGCTCCGCACTAAGCCACATGCAAGCATGCAGAAATACCGTGCCACATGCATGTGAGTGGGTTTTAAATCACATCAACATGTCTGCATGAAAGCATGCACCGGTAGCATGCATGTAAGTGAGCTTTTAAGTCCCATTAACATGTTGGCTGATCTTTTTTCCTTACGTGGGATGATCTAAATGATGATGGGAGTTTATTTAGTTTGGCTACCACATTTCTCATGCGGTTATAGAGTTTTTTTTGTTCTATGAAATCAATAATTTTGCACAGAGAGATATACCGCTGTTCCGCGCCAACGCGCGGGGACTCATCTAGTAATATTTAGGAACGGAGGGAGTACTATGTAAAGAGTTAGGTGTCGCACGATGATAGTAGTGTGAGGTGGGCCATGTAATCACTGAGCCTGCGTGTTTTCACTGCTCTTGCACGCCTTCGCTGTAAGAATGGAGAAAATTGTAATCTACTACTAGTAGTATACCTCCTTTCGCCGAAAGCGTGGGACATCCAGCAGTCCTACCACCTCAGTAATAAAGACCAATGAGCCGTCAAATCACATAGACCCAGCAGTAAGTTGGACGAACGAAGCAACCATCGCTCTTCTGCCAGTGAGAGGGCGCGTCCGCTCCGCCCGGGCATTAAGGCGGCACCGATTCTTTGTAGCGGCGCTGACCATTTCGGGCGGGAAGCGCGCGCGGGCGATGGAGGGGCTTTGGGTGGGCCAGCTGGTCAGGAGCGGGCGTGGCAGCTGTCCGCATGTCCCTACCGGACACGCCCGGAAATGACAGGATGCACTGACTCTGGCGGCTAAAATAGTACACTACACAACATCTCTCTGTAGGAGTAGGTCGATCTATTGCTCTCTCTAAAACACACATGGTGTTAAACACACACACGCACGCACACGCACGCACCTTGGTCCCGTTGCACCTTCTAACCTGACTTATTACACCTAGACGGAGAGACTAGTAAGTATACGAGATACAGTGGCACACGGACTTAAGTCGAATACAAGTGGCCAAAATTTGCGTGCATGTTATAATAAGGATTCACTTAAAATAGTACGTGAGCGAACAGAGGGATCTATTGGACAGTGTTGCCGAGTAGTAGCGAGATGTGTGAGGTAAGATACACCGCTGGCGCTTTTAAATTTTCTTATTAATTTGTTTGTTTCACCCTCTGACTGGTGGCACCCAACGTACTACGTGGAGAGAGGTAAGGTGACTAAAGTTGCATTATTTCCGCACCACTGTGGATAGTCTTACCACCAAAGCCACATGACATGATTATGATTGAAATCCCAATAACGGCATGCTTGTCACACGAATGCAGGAATGTATAAAAGGTTATTTCCCTCTCGTTGAACATAATGGGAGGGTTGTGTAGCTGGTTAGCTTGTTCGCTCACTCTCTCGCCCTCTTCCGCTGGAGCCTCAGCGCTTGTAGTTGCTCTCTTCACACTCTCTCGCCCTCTCCAGATCTAAACAAGACTTCATTGGCCTCTCTCTCCCCTCACTGCTGCTCAAAGAGCCGGCAGGATCCGTCCGCCGGGAAGGGAAGGAGGCTTAATGCTGTCGCCGTCGGCGAGGGACTACCGGCGCAGCTGTTCACTCTCCACCCAGCGGCGGCGCGGGAGGGCCTCCGACCCCTTCTTCTTCGCCGCTGTCCCATCACCCACCGAACCACGCCCCAGGAACCTTAAGGTATAATTTACTTACTCCACATGTATTGCTCTAGCTGCATGTATACCATGAATCTAGGAGCGGTTCAAGGAGGAATGTAGTGGGGGAAAGTAGTGGGAAAAGTTGTATATAGCATGAATCTAGGACGTGGTTCAAAGAGGAAATGAAGGGGGAAAGTTGTATAGCATTAATCTAGGACGTGGTTCAAAGAGGAAAGGAATGGGGGAAAGTAGTGGGGAAAGTCGTATCGCATAAATCTAGGACGTGGTTCAAAGAGGAAAGGAAGGGGCGAAAGTACTAGTTCAAAAAGGAAAGGAAGGGACAAGGCTGTAGAGTTTGAGTAGGACTAGATTTGTTGTGCTCACATAGGGAAAGGCGTCTAAAGATAACAAAACCGGGACCAACACAAATATGCTCCTTGGTTGCTTGTTCTTTGTTGCAACAGACTGTGCATGACCACAGTACATCGGTAGATCCACATGGTGCTGGTGCGTCCACTGTCCCGTGCAACTCATTAGCTGTTGTTAATCTAAGGCCTTGTTTGGTTAAAAACTCCCTAGTCCCTACCTGCTGGGTTCCAGGGACTAAACATGGACTAGAGGTTATTAAACTAATAGAGACAAGGTGCGATGCATGGCAGGGGCAACTGTTGGAAAAAGTCCCAAAAAGACTCCCTCGGGGTCTTCTTTCTTTAGTCCCAAATGCCCACTTTTAGTCCCTAAAAGTCCCTCCTCTTTGGTTTACATGGGACTAACACAGAGTTTTTTTAGTCCCTACACAAAAATGTCCCTGTAAACAAACACCCTCTAATAATGCCGCTGGAAAATTGATGCAATGCCACAGTTAAAAGCAAATTACATGTTTAACGAATTTTATTGTTAATATAATCTCTATGTTAATATTAATCAATGCCACCGTTTGAGAAATGCTACTGTCTTGCTTTCTTTCCCATTTAGATAAGGTAGATGCTTCTTTTTGTTGGCTTCTGTGTCATCCATCGTTATTGACCACTAATTGTTTCCTTTGCACCTCTGTGTAAACAGGGTTATCTGCTTCACCTCGTTGCCATTGTGACCTTTTGTTGCACTGCACAAAACACTTTTGTTTTAAGAGTGTTTTGTGCAGTTCAACCAAAATGTCACACCGACAACGTTGCTTGATTGCTTGATCTTAGTGGAACTGCACAAGAGGAGATCTTACTTCCTATCCGTTAAGGCGAATTTGGTTCAGATCTTCTTCTTGTGAGTTGTTTGAATTCCACATCATGAGAGGTCACTACTATCCTTCTTTCACATGATTCTACAGTGTGCATTCATATGTTGTGCTACTTGTACGATAATGTTGCTTGATTTTAGTGAACTGCACAAATGGAGACAAGACTTCCAATCTGTATGTGCACCGTAATATCCCATTGAGGTAAGATAAGGATATTTCACAACTGTGGGCCTGTATTTTGCCACTTTCATCAGAAAATTAAGTTTAGTACTATACTTGTGCTCCCTAATCGACATGCCAAATCTTACATTGAAGGCGAAGCTTGTTTGTTATTGAACCATGTGATGAAGCGGAAGAACAAGGGGAAGAAAAACAAAAATCAACTCCCGGTGCTATCATGAAAAAGTGGTATTGTCCTTGATAAGTGCTTCATCTGTGCTGTTTTAAATATTTCCTTCCTTTTTTCGAGCAAACAGTGATGCTAGCATTTAGTAGTCCTCTTGTCTTTCCACAACAGGATCATCTTCCTCTGAGGAAGAATATGGAGTACGTGAAGTGACTAGTTCCGATTATGCCAGGATGAAGAAGCCATGTCTATCTTATCATCAGAAGGAGCAGTTGACGGATGGCTACATTAACTTCAGCTCAGAAGGGCTGACAAAATCTCCATTTTTTGCTGTGATGCACGAGTACAATGTTGTTCTAGGATTCTTTTTGGTGAGTTTCATTTTTCTAAAAGTGTGCTCTACATGGACCATGTATGTGCCTGTTGAAACTGTCAATTCATAGTACAGTTTGCTCTACACTAGTCACTTTTTTGTATTTGTGCAAACAGGGGTGCTCAGCTTGATTTCAATGGGAACTGCACAAAATGTTCATGAATACATCGAATCATTCATTTCCACCACAAGAAAGGAGGTGCCGATAAGTTCAAGGCGTTGCAACATATAAGGGCGAAATCATACAAGCTACGTGTGAATTTGGTTGATTTTGGTGGAACTGCATAAAAAGAACAGCTGATTTATTTAGCACGAGGTGCCATGTCAATGTCCGAACTGATGGCAAACCCTGCCCATTCCACAATCGTAGGCATTTGATATTTTGGAATGGGACAACCTTGTCAAATTTTGCTCATTGATTTTAGCAAGACATGCGTTTGATATTTTCGAATGGGACGCCCTTGCTGTCAGCAGCGTCGATCAATTTTTTCTTTATTCTTTAGTTGTGAAGTAAATATTGCCTCTGACATGTGAGTCGCTGAGATGCATAATCATCGATTGTTTTGAATGTTCTCTATGAATTGCCAGGCCTGTGTGTTTGATTGCAATGTACAGAAACGCTAAAAACCTGCTCAAACTCTTTGTACTCCTTCTGTTCCTTTTTACTTCGCACATTGTGAAAGTGCATACTTTTTTGTATAAGATTGGTCAAAGTAGAGATACTTTGACTGCAGACAAAACTTGTATGCAGACTAGAAAGGACCGGAGGGAGTACATGTGAAACTGCTGCAAACGAGGTGATCACCCTGGGAATAATGCTAGTACATATTGTTTTGCATGTTCATCCAATGCCAGTGATACAGGAATTCGAACTAATCGAAATAAATTCATTCATACACGGTCGGATTTCATATAAACATGCCAGATTTCATTACATTTCATACATTCTTCAACTAAAAAGGGGTGCGCTGGAGGTATAATTAATTAACCGAAGCTACCCACCTGTGTCCCGGTGAGCCAAACAGAAGCTTTAGTGACTTAACTGCAGGTGCAGTTGCATAACTGACATGTGGCCTGTTGGGCCCACGTGTCAGTCAGCCAACTGCACCAGCAGTTAAGTAGAAGCAGCGTTATTCTCCAGCAGAACTCCCCGACTCCACGTCGCCGCCAAGAAGCTAACCGGCCATCAATGGTCAACCCGCCTAGCTTGGCTTCAACAGGAGGGTAGCAGCGGTGGCCTTACTTGGACCCGAGCGGCGGCGACCTACCGGGGTTCTACTCTTCCTCGTTTTCTGTGTGGCGCGGCCTCGTTGGCAGCGGGGCGGGGCCTCGGCGGAGCCGGCGATGTCCTCTGTCTCGTTGCCGGTGGGCGGCGCCTTAGCGGAGCGGTGGAAATCCTCCCCCGCGTTGCCGGCATGGTGGGGCCTCAGCTGAGCCGGCGATGTCCTCTGCCTCGTTGTTGGCGGGGCGGGGCCTCGGCGGAGCCGGCGGTGTCCTCTGCCTCGTTGTTGGCGCCGCGGGGCCTTGGGGGAGCAGGGCCTCGTCGACGCCAGCGGAGCGGGGACTCGTCGGAGCCGGCACTGTCCTCTTCCTCGTCCTCGATCTCGCCAAACAACGCCTCACACGCTTCATCGCCCTCTTTGCTATCCTCTTTGTAGGCGGCCGCAGCCTCCGCCACCCGCATGCGCTCCGGCCAGCGCTCAAGGCGTCCCTTGCAGGCGGAGCGGTACAAGTCGAGCAGCGCCTCCTGCTCCGCCCGCTCCACGGCGATCTGCTCCTCCGCCTGCAGATGCTCCTGGAGTAGATGGTGGTTGTAGGCGGCATCGACCTGCGCCTCCGGGAACTGCTCCTGACGCATCTGCCTCACACTGTCCATATATTGGGCACGGGCCTCGCCGATGGTCATGGTGCAATGCACCGGCGAGGATGGCGCGGAGGAGGGGGTTGGCGTCGGATCATCGACTACCATGTTCTCCATTGGGACGTCATCGTCCTTCGGCTGCCTACCGGCCAGCCGGTCGGCAGCAATGACTGCCATCTCCTTGTGGTCCGTCGTCCGCCCGTCCCGAAGAGGGCTGGAGCGCGAGGAAGCCATGGTGGGCAGTAGTGGTGTGGACAGGAGAAAGGGAACGGATGCGGATGACTGCGGCTATGGCCAGTGCAGCAGTTTATATAGCAATGGTGGGCGGGCGGAGGGACGGACGTGTGGCACCGGAGTAGCTGCCTCAGCAACCGCATATCATTACTATGGGTGGCAGATGGATGGACGGACGACACTTGTGTCGTTTGAAGGCGGAGCAATCGCCTACACAGGGAAGCGGGGCGGGCGGCGCTGACTGTTTCGGGCGGAAAGCGCGCGCGGGCGAGGAGATGACTTTACTTGGAGAGGATGACAATGGGGACCCACCAGGTCCATACCGTACGTACGCAAGTGCCTCCTTATTATATATATGTATAAAACTATACTCCCTCCATCTAGGTGAATAAGTCGTATTAGAAGGTGCATCATGACCTAGGTGCAAGCATATTGGTAGAAAAGAAGAATATTTCTCTCTTCTAAACACAACATTTAATCACAGCAGTTAAGAGGATGCATTTTTAGCTACCCATGAAGGCCATCGTAATTCATAGCATGCAAGGCGCTTTTATTTCTTGCCTAATAACCACATGGACGTGCTGCATGCGTTGGTCCTTGCCCGAGCAAAAAAAAGGGAGGAAAGGGGTTTCCACGGGAGACAATCAGGCAGAGGTGGAAGCGCTCGCTGGAGTTATTTATTTTTCTTCCCCCTGGTTTCCTGACATCACGGTCCCAGACCATTGTCAACCTATGTAGTACTAGTCAATAAAAAAGAGAATTGCACAAGATGCGGCCGACAGCTGGGACCAAGCAGCTCGAGCAGTATTTGTGTTTTTGAGGTGTGAGCACTGCAGAGTTTTTCGATGTTTAGCCCAGATATTAATTTTTCTCCTCTGAACAACAACGAAAACACCGTGTAGCCCAGGCCAGATATCCAGCCCAGATATTAATTTTTTTCAAGCTGAAAATGGCTAGCCCAGCTATACTTTTTTTTAGGAATACCCAGGCAAGGTCAAGTTGTTATTCTCCGCCCTGCTGGGCTGCAAATCTTTCCTAGGAGGGATGCATTAGGCTTAAAAAGAAAATGGGCTTTAAGAAATAATAAATGGGATGTAATTATAAAAACTGGGCAGTAACTATAAAAAATGCACCAAACATGTGATTACTTTATAAAATATTATTTTTGGATATTGAAAATTTTAATTTCATTAATTGTTGCGAGCGCAATGTTTCGTTGGATTTTTACGTAATATAAATTTATATTGAAATTGTATTTAATCTGACTAGAAATTTCGGGATAAAAATATTTCGGATCCCATCAAAATGTGGGAAATTTTATTGAATTCTGTTTTGAACGGTTGGTTGAAATGGGCTGTACTTTTAACAAACTGTAAATGGGCTGTAGTAAATTCCATTAGAATTCAAAAATGGGCTACACATTCTTACAAATCTCAAATGGGCTATAAGTTCTCTGCCACACACTTCTGGCCTTACTAAGTTGACGCGTCCCCTAAAGAAACAGAGTTGATGCATATGCAAGGCTTTGTCAACTTATAGTCAACACACGGCTCTAGCAGCAGCGGCCGTTGGATGTCCATCCAATGGATGCCGTGCTTCTTCTTCAATCTCAGATAGTCTATCTTTACCCACCCAAAAAATGATTCCTCCCCCTGACATCTGGGGCGCACCGTTTTGGAAGCTGACCTGTGGGCCTACTAAGTTGACGTACCAAGGGCTTTGTCAACTTAGTCAATATAAAAGATTCTAGCTGCAGTGATCGTACGATGTCCATCCAACGGCCGTAGTGCTTCTTCAACCTCTGGTCTTCTTGCTCCAGCCGCCCAAAGCTGCGCCGGTCGTGCCGCCTGCTCCTGCCTCCCATGGCCGGCTGTGCTGCCGTGGAGGCCTCACCGCCCCCTACTATTCCCACCGCTGGCCAGGCCCTGCGGCGACGGCAGCCTTGCACCATAGCCGAACGAGTGAAACCTCATACTCCTCTCTGCGTGGGCATCCACTGCTGCGTCTTCACCGGCTCCGCGTCGTCCCCTTCCTAGGCCTCGGCGTCGTCCACCGCACTGGTACTCTCGGCATGGCGTGGTCAACATGGAAGGAACGACTTCCATCGGATGTGGACTGTACGTGGAGAGGCTGACAGCTGGGTCCATGGCGGCAGCAAGGAAGTGCCTCCTTATTACGCGGAAAATAATGATTCCTCCACCTGACAGCAGGGACCCACCGGACGGGCCACCAGTATTTTGTGAAAAAAATCATTTCCCCCTGAAAGCTGGGACCCACCAGATGGGCCACCGTATTTCGTGAAAAAAACGTTCCCCCCGCTGTCAGCTCGGACCCACCGGAAGTGCCCCGTTATTACGCACACAAAAATGAATACTCCCCCGGCTAGCTGGGACCTACCTTGCTAGGAGGCTGACTTGTGGGCCTACTAAGTTGGCGGGGATGAAGGGCTTTGTCAACTTAGTCAATATGAACGATTCTAGCTCTAGTGACCGTATGATATCCATCCAACGGCCGTAGTGCTTCTTCAACCTCTAGTATTCTTGCTCCAGCCGCCCAAAGCAGCGTCGGTCGTGCCGCATGCTCCTGCCTCCCGTGGCCGGCTATGCTGCCGCAGAGGCCTCACCGCCCCCTACTATTCCGACCGCTGGCAAGGCCCTGCAGCAACGACAGCCTCACACCGCAGCCGAACCAGTGAACCCTCGTAGTCCTCTCAACGCGGGCTTTCACTGCCGCGTCATCCCCTTCCTAGGCCTCGCCGTCGTCCACTGTCGTGGTGCTCCCCGCGTGGCGTGGTCAACGTGGTCAAGGAACGACTTCCATCGGAAGAGTACTGTGCGTGGAGAGGCTGACAGCTGGGTCCACGGCCACATCACAGCTTTTTTGTAATTTGCCGAGTAAGTCACTTTATCAGGCCTGTTGGGCTGCAAATCTTTCAAGACAAGGAGAGCTTTCATTCGGCTGCCCAAGAAAATGGCCCATCAGTAATGAGAAATGGGATGTGCATTTTTAAAACACACCAAACCGGCAATTAGTTTCAAATATCTTTTTTTTTCATTTCAAGATTTTAAATTACATTAATTTTTATGCGTGGAGAATTTGTTGGATTTTATATTGATATACATTTATTTTTAAAATCAGTTTGAATGTTTGTCGAAATTTCGGGATTAAAAACAGTTCAAACCGCACCGAAATATGCAAAACTTTGTATAATTTTTTAACCGTTGCCACAATATGGGCTGTAATGCTAACAAAAATAATGTGGGCTCCAAAAAAACCTTAAGAATTAGCAAATGGACTGTAAATTATTAGAAATAATGTCAGATGGGTTGTATGCTGTTTTCCACAGATTTGAGGCTTTCCTAGGAAAATGTTGACGCACAAGCACTGACTGTTGGATGTCCATCCAACGGCCGTCGTGCTTCTTCAATCTATGCTCTTCCTGCTCCAGCCGGTCAAACAAGGGCCGGCGGGACTGCCTGCTCCCTCCTCCTCGCGGCCGGCTGTGCTGCCGCACAGGCCTCACCGCCCTACCGTACTCCCATCGCTGGCCTAGCCATCCCTCTACTCACCCACACCTGCTGTTATTCTCCGGTGATGGCAGACGAACCAATAAACCCTCGTACAATCGTACTCCCCTCCGCGGGGGAAACAACTGCCGAGTCTACCCTGCCTCCATGTCGTCCCCTTCCTAGGCCTTGCCGTCGTCCACCGCCCTGGTACTCTCGGTGCGGTGTGGTCAACATGGTCAAGGAACAACTTCCATAGGACGTGGACTATACGTGGAGAGGCTGACAGCTGGGTCCACGGCCGCAGCATGGAAGTGCCTCCTTATTACGCGGAAAATAATGATTCCTCCACCTGACAGCTGGGACCAACCGGATGGGCCACTGTATTTCGCGAAAAAAATGTTTCCCCCCTAACTGCTGGGACCCACCAGCTACATCTTCGCACGCAAGGAAGTGCGTCCGGGCAAAAATAAAACGACTCACCCCCAGACTGTTGGGACCCACTAGCTACATCTTCGCAGGCAAGGAAGTGCCTGACAGTCGGGACCCACCTAGTCGAAGCGTACGTAGCATTGTCATTCTGGTCGCGAACGTGTACGTACATACTGGTCGATGTAGAGGCGCGCACATGTCGTAGTAGAGGCGCGCACGTAGCATGTACACGTACGTACAATGTCCAAGGTGCAAGAAAGAAAATACGGCCACGTATGTGTACATACGGGCAGGGTCTCGAATGTCTACTCGTGCATACGTACGGCCAGGGCTCGTGTACATTGCTGGGTTGGAACGGAGAAACAGCATCGTCGTCGTGTTCATGGGGAGGCAACGAAATGCGTCGTGTTCATCGGGAGGGCTTGGAAGGAACAGGCAATGGAAACGAGGCCTGGCGTACCGCAGAACAGAGGAAATGGCCTTATGTTCGACCGGCCACGTTCGAAACAGGATACTGTTCATCGGGAGGGGTCTGGCGTACCAAAAAACGGAGGAAACGGACCTCCTACGGTCGAAACGGGGGTCCTGTTGA
Source organism: Triticum aestivum (assembly GCF_018294505.1). Taxonomy (NCBI): domain Eukaryota; kingdom Viridiplantae; phylum Streptophyta; class Magnoliopsida; order Poales; family Poaceae; genus Triticum; species Triticum aestivum. The sequence goes on from NC_057812.1 coordinate 688,949,454, forward strand.
TCGGGAGGGGTGTGGCGTACCGCAAAACGGACGAAACAGACTTGTGTTGGAGCGCTACGGTCGAAACAGTGGTCCTGTTCATCGGGAGGGGTGTGGCGTACCGCAAAACGGGACTCCACGGGATACTGTTCATCTCCACCGTCGACCCCCTCCAACCTCCACGAGCTACTGTTCATCCAACATCGACCTCCTCCAGCCTTCACCTGCGACTGTTCATTCACGGGCTCCTGTTCATCCAGCCTCCACCGCGCGCTACTCCATCGGCTACTGTTCAACCACCCCTCTCCACGGGCTCCTGTTCAACCACCCATCCACGGGCTACTGTTCATCCTGCCCTCCACCATCTACTGTTCATCCTACCCTCCACGGGGTGGTCCTGTTCATCCAGCCCTCCACGGGGTCCTGTTCATCCAGCCCAACTAGCTCGATCGATCGGGGTCCTGTTCATCCAAAGGCAACACCATGGGGTCCTGTTCATCCACCCCCCCGGCAACGCTCATTGTTCATTCAGAGGCAGCATCGATCGGCTTCAGTTAGCAGTAGTAGCGAAGGAATCGCTCGATCGGGTTCAGTTAACAGCCATCGATCGATCTCTCGGGTTCAGTAACGCGTAGCCTATAGTGCAATCGCTCGGGTTCAGTTAGAGCCCAACGCCTCGCTTGGGTTCAGTTAGAGCTAACGCCTCGCACACACACACGTACGTGCACGAGAGAAATGCGCATCGCTCGGCCCCCAACCTCCCACCGTAACCGGGAGCTCCCTGAAATTTTCCTCCCCCTCGCTTCTACCAAGGTTTTTTCCATCATGGACGGCCCAAAGAATGTCATGCAGCTGCGTCTCCGGCCCGCCCAGGACGAAAAGCCCATTTTCTGTCATGATTTTTTGTCATAGAAGTAGGAGCCCACCACATCTATGATTATACTGGGTTATATGTATGACAGAAAAGTTTTTCGTTCGTCCCAAAATGTCACGGATGTGTCTTTTTTTTGTAGTGTGATCCGGCACATGCCCGACGGATCTGGAAAGAGGTGGAGCACCAGCGAGCCCAGAGAGGTGGGGGCACACGCGGTGGGAGGCGGTGGCCTGGCGACACGACAAGGGCGGTGGCCGGTTGCATGTTGGGAGGTGGTGGCCTGGCGGCTCGATGGGAGGTGGTGGTTGGCCACCCGGTGGAGATGGCCGGCCAGGCAGTGGGAGGTGGTGGCTTGGCAGCGTAGTGGGAGGTAGCGGCTGGATGCATGTTGGGAGATGGTCGTCCGCATGATGGGAGGTGGTGGACCGGCGGCATGGTGAGGGGTGCGGCACGGGGGAGAAAGTTATGGGGGTGGGGTAGAAGAGAGGCCGAGAGTGTTGGGTAGTTTTGTTTTATTATGCCAGTCAGCGCGGGCCGGTTTGGTTAGGGTGTCAGTAGAATAAGAGATTTGTGTGCAGAATAAGACTCCTAAGGGTGTTAGCAGAATAGACCCACCCTGTGTGTGTGTGTGTGTGTGTGTGTGTTTGTTTGTTCTTAGAAATTGCCTAAGAGGCTAGCGATGAGCTGTGGCATTGAGGATGATGAAGTAGACTATGTTGGGGTATGCCTTAAAACAACAAGCCCTATCTCCATCTGTGCGTATGTAGCAGACACAGACAGTCGCATTGTCTTAAGCACGATGGGGGTGGATGTACTTCATCGTTGGCAAGAATCTACACGACGAACAAGCTGTCATAGGTACTATCAGGAACACCACATGCCATGAATTAAGGATGATGATCGTCATCGACATCATTTAAAATAATGTGTGTGGTTGGGCACATGTTTCACATTGACTAAGTCTTAAGTAACCTTGTTGTAGTGCATGTTGACAATGACTAATTAGTAGCTAGTAATGTTTGTGAGATCGATGATTGTCGGATATGATTTGGTCTCTATAATGACGTATGTTTGGCCATTGTGTCATTGCTAGTCTATAAAATTATTTATGTAATCATCATGCACTAGTAGAAAAAGGGGCTTTTGTCCCGGTTGGTAAGGCCCTTTAGTCCCGGTTTTCGAACCGGGACTAAAGGGTCGGTACTAATGCCTCTCCCCTTTAGTCCCGGTTCATACACGAACCGGGACTAAAGGGCGCGGCCACGTGGAGCTCCACCTTTAGTCCCGGTTGGTAACACCAACCAGGACTAAAGGAAATTTTATGATTTTTTTGAAAAAAAAAATTGAATTTTTTTTTTTGATTTTCAATTTTCTGAATTATTTTAACCTCTAGTGTGTAATCACCACCCCTCATCACTGCTCAATTTATCCTCTAATCGCCCCTCATCATTCCAAATCATCTAACTTCCCGAACGGTCACCCATCCTCCCACTCCCCCAGCCTGAGCACGCTTAACTTCCGGGTTCTATTCTCTCTCGTTTCCAAGTCTGCACTTGTTGTTTTCCTGACAATAGTAAGATGTCAATCCTATTAACCTTCATGAATTTTGCTTGAGCATGAAGTGACACATTTCACTGTTTGAGTTTGAAACTATTGTTTTAAAAAACACTAATTATTTAGTAACACTAATATTTCTTGAATAATAAGTTTGACCATTGTTTGACCATAGTTTGACCACAGTTTGACTAGATTTGACCAAAATTCAAAATAACTGAACTAATTATTTAGTAACACTAATATTCTAGAATAATTAGTTTGACCATTGTTTGACGACAGTTTGACCACTGTTTGACCAGATTTGACTAGTAATTTTTTCGATTTTTTCCACTCTAGATCTTAAAAGCCCCGTAACTTTTTTCTGTTAGGTTTTTGAGGATTTTGAAAATGTTTAACGGGGTTCTACTCTTCCTCGTTTTCTGTGTGGCGCGGCCTCGTTGGCAGCGGGGCGGGGCTGCCTGCTCCCTCCTCCTCGCGGCTGGCTGTGCTGCCGCGCCGGCCTCACCGCCCGACCGTACTCCCATCCCTGGCCTAGCCATCCCTCTACTCACCCACACCTGCAGTTATTCTCTGGCGATGGCAGACGAACCAGTAATGGCAGACGAACCAGTAAAACCTTGTACAATCGTACTCCCCTCCGCGGGGGAAACAACTGCCGAGTCTACCCTGCCTCCATGTCGTCCCCATCCTAGGCCTCGCCGTCGTCCACCGCCCTGGTGCTCTCGGTGCGGCGTGGTCAACGTGGTCAAGGAACGACTTCCATCGGACGTGGATTGTACGTGGAGAGGCTGACAGCTGGGTCCATGGCCGCAGCAAGGAAGTGCCTCCTTATTACGCGGAAAATAATGATTCCTCCACCTGACAGCTGGGACCCACCGGACGGGCCACTGTATTTCACGAAAAAAATGTTTCCCCCTAACTGCTGGGACCCACCAGCTACATCTTCGCACGCAAGGAAGTGCGTCAGGACAAAAAAAATGACTCGCCCCCTGACTGTTGGGACCCACTAGCTACATCTTCGCAGGCAAGAAAGTGCCTGACAGTCGGGACCCACCTAGTCGAAGCATACATAGCGTTGTCATTCTGGTCGCGAACATGTACGTACATACTGGTCGATGTAGAGGCGCGCACATGTCGTAGTAGAGGCGCGCACGTAGCATGTACATGTACGTACAGCGGCCAGGCTGCAAGAAAGAAAATACGGCCACGTATGTGTACATACGGGCGGGGTCTCGAATGTCTACTCGCGCGTATATACGGCCAGGGCTCGTGTACATTGCTCGGCTGGAACGGAGAAATAGCGTCGTCGTCGTGTTCATGAGGAGGCAACAGAATGCGTCGTGTTCATCGGGAGGGCTTGGACAGAACAGGCGATGGAAACGAGGCCTGGCGTACCGCAGAATGGAGGAAACGGCCTTATGTTCGACCGGCCACATTCAAAAGAGGATACTGTTCATCGGGAGGGGTCTGGCGTACCGCAAAACGGAGGAAACGGACCTCCTACGGTCGAAACGGGGGTCCTGTTGATCGGGAGGGGTGTGGCGTACCGCAAAACAGACGAAACAGACTTGTGTTGGAGCGCTACGGTCGAAACGGTGGTCCTGTTCATCGGGAGGGGTGTGGCGTACCGCAAAACGGGACTCCACAGGATACTGTTCATCTCCACCGTCGACCCCCTCCAGCCTCGACGTGCTACTGTTCATCCACCGTCGACCTCCTCCAGCCTTCACCTGCGACTGTTCATTCACGGGCTCCTGTTCATCCAGCCTCCACCGCGCTACTCCATCGGCTACTGTTCAACCACCCCTCTCCACGGGCTCCTGTTCAACCACCCCTCCACGGGCTACTGTTCATCATGCCCTCCACTGTCTACTGTTCATCCTGCCCACCACGGGGTGGTCTTGTTCATCTAGCCCCAACCGACTCGATCGATCGGGGTCCTGTTCATCCAGAGGCAACACCACGGGGTCCTGTTCATCCACCCCCCTGGCAACACTCACTGTTCATCCAGAGGATGCATCGATCGGCTTCAGTTAGCAGCAGTAGCGAAGGAATCGCTTGATCGGGTTCAGTTAACAGCCATCGATCGATCGCTCGGGTTCAGTAACGCGTAGCCTACAGTGCAATCACTCGGGTTCAGTTAAAGCCCAACGCCTCGCTCGGGTTCAGTTAGAGACAACGCCTCGCACACACGTGTGTACGTGTATGAGAGAAATGCGCATCGCTCGGCCCCCGACCTCCCACCGTAACCGGGAACTCCCTGGAATTTTCCTCCCCCTCGCTTCTACCATGGTTTTTTCTGTCATGGACGGCCCAAAGAATGTCATGCAGCTGCGTCTCCAGCCCGCCCAGGACGAAAAGCCCATTTTCTGTCATGATTTTTTGTCATAGAAGTAGGAGCCCACCACATCTATGATGATACCGGGTTTTGTCACAATTATCGTCATAGAAGTGTCATATGTATGAAAGAATTTTTTTTCGTTCGGCCCAAAATGTCACGGATGTGTCTTTTTTTTGTAGTGTGATCCGGCACACGCCCGATGGATCTGGAAAGAGGTGGAGCACCGGCGAGCCCAGAGAGGTGCGGGCACGCGCGGTGGGAGGCGGTGGCCTGGTGACACGATAGGGGTGGTGGCCGGCCGCATGTTGGGAGGTGGTGGCCCGGTGGCTCGATGGGAGGTGGTGGTAGGCTGCGCGGTGGAGATGGCTGGCCAGGCAGTGGGAGGTGGTGCCCTGGCGGCGCAGTGGGAGGTAGCGGCTAGATGCATGTTGGGAGATGGTCGTTTGCATGATGGGAGGTGGTGGACCGGCGGCGTGGTGAGGGGTGCGGCACGGGGGAGAAAGTGATGGGGGTGGGGTAGAAGAGAGGCCGAGAGTGTTGGGTAGTTTTGTTTTATTATGCCAGTCAGCGCGGGTCAGTTTGGTTAGGGTGTTAGTAGAATAGGAGATTTGTGTGCAGAATAAGACTCTTAAGGGTGTTAGCAGAATAGACCCACCCTGTGTGTGTGTGTGTGTGTGTTTGTTTGTTCTCAGAAATTGCCTAAGAGGCTAGCGATGAGCTGTGGCATTGAGGATGATGAAGTAGACTATGTTGGGGTATGCCTTAAAACAACCAGCCCTGTCTCCATCTGTGCGTATGTAGGAGACACAGACAATCGCATTGTCTTAAGCACGATGGGGGTGGATGGACTTCATCGTTGGCAAGAATCTACACGAGGAACAAGCTGTCATAGGTACTATCAGGAACACCACATGCCATGAATTAAGGATGATGATCATCATCGACATCATTTAAAATAATGTGTGTGGTTGGGCACATGTTTCACATTGACTAAGTCTTAAGTAACCTTGTTGTAGTGCATGTTGACAATGACTAATTAGTAGATAGTAATGTTTGTGAGATCGATGATTGTCGGATATGATTTGGTCTCTATAATGACGTATGTTTGGCCATTGTGTCATTGCTAGTCTATAAAATTATTTATGTAATCATCATGCACTAGTATAAAAAGGGGCTTTTGTCCCGGTTGGTAAGGCCCTTTAGTCCCGGTTTTCGAACCGGGACTAAAGGGTCGGTACTAATGCCTCTCCCCTTTAGTCCCGGTTCATACACGAACCGGGACTAAAGGGCGTGGCCACGTGGAGCTCCACCTTTAGTCCCGGTTGGTAACACCAACCGGGACTAAGGGAAATTTTATGATTTTTTTTGAATTTTTTTTTGATTTTCAAATTTCTGAATTATTTTAACCTCTAGTGTGTAATCACCACCCCTCATCACTGCTCAATTTATCCTCTAATCACCCCTCATCATTCCAAATCATCTAACTTCCCGAACGGTCACCCATCCTCCCACTCCCCCAGCCTGAGCACACTTAACTTTCGGGTTCTATTCTCTCTCATTTCCAAGTCTGCACTTGTTGTTTTCCTGACAATAGTAAGATGTCAATCCTATTAACCTTCATGAATTTTGCTTGAGCATGAAGTGACACATTTCACTGTTTGAGTTTGAAACTATTGTTTTAAAAAACAATAATTATTTAGTAACACTAATATTTCTTGAATAATAAGTTTGACCATTGTTTGACCATAGTTTGACCAGATTTGACCAAAATTCAAAATAACTGAAATAATTATTTAGTAACACTAATATTCTAGAATAATTAGTTTGACCATTGTTTGACGATAGTTTGACCACTGTTTGACCAGATTTGACTAGTAATTTTGTCGATTTTTTCCACTCTAGATCTTAAAAGCCCCGTAACTTTTTTCTGTTAGGTTTTTGAGGATTTTGAAAATGTTTAACGGGGTTCCCCAAGTTAAATTTGGATGTAACTTTTCGAGCAGATGATTTTCATATCAAAAACTTTTTAATCCGAGTTCGTATGCAAAAGTTATGCCCATTTTACAAATTCCACAGAGATTTTGCAAATAATGTTGAAATTCATATTTGTAAATTTTCCCAACAAGTAGACCACATATCACATGGGAAACTTATTATATTTTGTTTTTTTGACATTTCCATCATTTTCTTTTGTTTTTTCTAAAACTGAAAAGGCGGTCCGGGGGGGTTGAAAATGGGACCTTTAGTACCGGTTCGTGCCATGAACCGGTACTAATGCCTCAAAACCCATTAGTACCGGCACCCTTTTGTCCCGGTTCGTGGCACGAACGTGGACTAAAGGGCCCAGGTGAACCGGGACTAATGCCTTAGCCGCACGAACCGGGATAAATGCTCATATTAGTCCCGGTTCTTGACTGAATCGGGACTAATGGGCTGACCCGGCCTGGACCAAAGACCTGTTTTCTACTAGTGATGTGCTATATGTGGTGCATATAATTTTTTTTGCTGCAAAAACTTTGCTCGTGTGCTAGTCACACCGGACGCTGCTAGTTGTGAGCTGCGTTAGGATTTCCTCGAAGAGGACAGGATGATGCATTACAGTAGAGATAAGTATTTCTCTCTATCAAGAACCAAGGTTATTAATCCAGTAGGAGAACCAAGAGAAACCTCATGAATAGCACCTACACACAAGTGAAAAAAATACTTGCACCGAACGCGATCAAGGGGGTTGTTAATCCCCTCAAAGGTTAATTGCAAGGATCAAGTCTGATAATAGTAGATGGATAAACAAAAACACAATATGAAAGAATGGTAAATAAATTGCAGCAAGGTATTTTTGGATTTTAATATTTGATAAAGGTAGACCCGGGGGCTATAGTTGCACTAGAGGCTTCTCTGTCGAACACAAATCATACTCTGGGTAAATAAATTACTGTTGGGCAATTGATAGAAAGCGCTTAGTTATGACAATATTCAAGGCAATGATCATGTATATAGGCATCACATCCAAGACAAGTAGACTGACTCCTGCCTGTATCAACTACTATTACTCCACACATCGACAGCTATCTAGCATGCATTTAGAGTATTAAGTTCATAAAGAATGGAGTAATGCCTTAATCAAGATGATATGATGTAGACAAAGTAAACTCAATCAATATGAATAAACCCCGTCGTTTCCTCCCTTAATGGAAACATTACAAATATGTGTCTTTCCCCTTTCTGTCATTGGGATATAGATCACTGCAAGATCGAACTCGTTGCGAAGCACCTCTCCCATTGCAAGATTAATCAATCTAGTTTGCCAAACCAAATGGATTGAACAGAGAGAAATACAAAGCTATAATAATCATGCATATAAGAATTCAGTAAAAACTCAAATAATATTCATGAATAATCTGATCATAACCCAACAATTCATTGGATCCCAACAAACGCACCGCAAAGGAATATTACATCGAATAGATCTCCAAGAACATCGAGGAGAAGATTGTATTGAAGATCAAAGAGAGAGAAGAAGCCATCCGCTACTAGTTATGAACCCGTAGGTCTGTGGTAAACTACTCACACATCATCAGAAGGGCATCAAGGTTGATGTAGAAGCCCTCCGTGATGGATTCCCCCTCCGGCAGAGTACGGGAAATGGCCTCCTTATGGGATCGCGGATGAACAAAAACGTGTGGTGGAGGAAAAAGTATTTTCGGTGGATCTTTGTTGGTTTCCTGATTTTAGAGAATTTATAGATGTGGAATTAGGTCAGACGGAGCCCCGAGGGACCCACAAGGTACTAGGGCGCCCCCAAGGCGCGCCGTAGTGCCTTGTAGTCTACTCGTTTGCCTACTGGTCTCCTCCCGAGGATTCCAGGCTTATGTCCAGAAAAAAAATTCAAAAAATTTCATGGCATTTGGACTTCGTTTGGTACTGATTTCCAGGAAAACCAAAAACGGGCAAAACATAGGAACTGGCACTTGGCACTAAGTTAATAGGTTAGTCCCAAAAATGAAATATAATTGCGTATAATTGCATATAAAACATCCAAGATTGATAATATAATAGCATGGAACAACAAAAAAATTGTAGTTACGTTGGAGACGTATCAAGCATTCCCAAGCTTAATTCCTGCTCGCCCTCGAGTAGGTAAATGATAAAAACAGAATTTTTGATGTGAATGCTACCTAACATGGTCATCATGTAAACTTTCTTTTATAGTATGAATATTTAGATCAAAATGATTCAAAGCAAGAGTATAATTTGACATAAGGACATCAATACTCAGGCCTACCAACAAACAATCATGCCTTTCGAAATATCAATGCTAAAGAACGTTATCCCTACCAAATCATATAGCCTTATCATGCTCCATCTTCTTAACACAGAGTATAAATCTTGCACTACCCCGGTGTCAGCCAAGCAATTGTTTCATACTTTTTAATGTGCTTCAGCTTTTTCAACCCCTATGCAATACGTGAGCGCAAGCCATGGATATAGAACTATGGGTGGAATAGAGTATGGTGGTAGAGATTACATGGAGAAGACAAAAAAAGGAGAAAGTCCCACATCGACGAGGCTAATCAGCGAGCTATGGAGATGCCCATTAATTGATGTTGATGCAAGGTGTAGGGGTTTCCATGCAACACATGCACTAGGAGCTATAAGTGTACGAAATCTCAGAAAGAAAAATAAGTGGGTGTGCATCCAGCTTGCTTTCTCTAGAAGACCTCGGGCACTTGAGGAAGCCCAACATTGGAATATACAAGCCAGGTTCTATAATGAAAAAAATTCCCAGAAGTTATATGAAAGTGATTATATAGGAGACTCTCTATATGAAAAACATGGTTCTACTTTGAAGCACAAGTGTGGAAAAAGATAGTAACATTGCCCCTTCTCTCTTTCTCTCCCTTTTATTGGTGGGCTCTTTTCGGCCTCTTTTTCTTAGCTCTTTTTGGCCTCCTTTTTTTCCTCACTTGGGACAATGCTCTAATAATGAATAATGATGACCATCACACTTCTCTTTACTTATAACTCAAAATTACAACTCGATACTAGAAGAAAATATGACTATATGAATGCAGCTGGCAGTGTACTAGGATGTGTAATGATCTAGTGTAACATGTATAAAAATTATGAATGATGGTTGAGGCACAAATACAATGTCTCCTATATGATCATGCAAATAAATATGGCAATGATGATGTGTGTCATAATAACGGAACGGTGGGCGATGCATGGCAATATATCTCGGAATAGCTATGGAAATGCCATGATAGGTAGGTATGATAGTTGTTTTGAGGAAGATATAAGGAGGCTTATGTGTGATAGAGCATATCATATCATGAGGTTTGGATGCACACCAGCGAAGTTTTCACCACATCTTGAGGTGAGAAAGGGAAATGCACGGTACCAGAGAGGCTAACAAATGGCGGAAAGGTGAGAGTGCATATAATCCATGGACTCACATTAGTCATAAAAACTCACATACTTATTGCGAAAGTTTATTAGCCCTCGAAGCAAAGTACTACTACGCATACCCCTAGGGAGGAGGATAGTAGGAGTTAACCATCGCGCTCCCCCGACCTTCAAGCAAAGCAAGATACTCACTAATAAATAGTGCTCCAACTTCTTAGCATAACTGGAGACTATGCGTGCATGCTTCAGGAATCCCAAACCTTACACTACTGCAGGTTGCTACTAATGCGACACTACAATTAGAGACCATTCGACGAATTTGTGTGCGATGCAATAATCGCAAACGGTGGTGTAAAAGAACCGTAAAAAAAGGTGCAAATCGTTTGTGATGCCGGATGCATCAAACACGGTTTTGATTTTAATTGCATGTGCGATGTAAGGCATACGGTTCAGTTCAATGAACTATTTGTGATGAGGCGGAACAAAAGAAATGGGCAGCCAGATGAAGGCGTGTGCGGTATACAGCATACGGTTCACTCGTAAGAGCTATTTTTGATGAGGAGGAACAATAGAAACGGGTACCTAGATAAAGGTGTGTGCGATTGAGGGCATACACTTCAGAAGGATTAACGGTTTGCAATTAGGCAATAGAACAGAAATGGGAGAACCAGCTCAAAGTGTTTGCGATTGATGGCATACTGTCGGTGTCAAAACCGGCGGATCTCGAGTAGGGGGTCCCGAACTGTGCGTCTAGGCCAGATGGTAACAGGAGGCAAGGAACACGAAGTTTTACCTAGGTTCAGGTCCTCTTGATGGAGGTAAAACCCTACGTCCGGCTTGATTAATATTGATGATATGGGTGTTACAAGAGTAGATCTACCACGAGATCAGAGAGGCTAAACCCTAGAAGCTAGCCTATGGTATGATTGTATGTTGTGATCGTTGTCCTATAGACTAAAACTCTTCAGTTTATATAGACACGGGAGAGGGTTAGGGTTACACAAGGTCGGTTACAAAGGAGGAGATATCCATATACGTATTGCCTAGCTTGCCTTCCATGCCAAGTAGAGTTCCATCCGGACATGAGACCAAGCCTTCAATCTTGTATCTTCATAGTCTAACATTACGACCAATGGAGATAGTCCGGCTGTCCGGAGACCCCCTAATCCAGGACTCCCACAGTAGCCCCTGAACCAGGCTTCAATGACGATGAGTCCGGTGTGCAGTTGTCTTCAGCATTGCAAGGCGGGTTCCTTCTCCGAATACATGACAGAAGAATTTGAATACGAGGATAGTGTCCGACCCAGCAAAATAAGTTCCACATTTCACCGTAGAGAGAATAATGTTTTCGCAGATCTAATATGCCGGCTTGTTTTCTAATCTACTGGCTTGTTTTGGCGACATGACGTTACGTCACGGCCCGGCGATTATTCGAACCGTTTCTTTTAACAAGCCCCGCACATAACGCGAGGCAGTTTTTTGACACGTCTTGTCAAAGCAGAGATCCTGTCCCCTTATTACGGGATTCTCATCAATACGGGCGTGGGTAACCCAACCGTGCCATCAATTGCGGCGCTTGGGGGATAAGCGAGTTTTACCAGGCAAGTGGGGACGCTTAATTTTGTCCGCCCATGTAAAGGGATAAGGATCCACCTTTCTATCCACGCCTTCTTCCTCCTCTGCTCATCCGCTCCCGCACACTCGAGCTCTAGCACCCAAGTCATCACTTCCATCTCAACCCCCTCCAACCATGTCCGGAGCAGGAGGCAAGTGGATGGTCTCCTCCGTCACGGAGGGAGACGTCAAGAAAGTGAGGAGAGCCGGATACCTGCCCGACGATATGGCGCACCGGCTCCCAGATGAGGGATAGCTCATCCCCACCCTGAGCCCCTTGAGAGGGTGGTATTCCTCACCCATTTTCTCCGCGCACTGGGATTCCCTCTCCATCCCTTCATCCGGGGGCTCATGTTTTATTACGGCCTGGATTTCCACAATATGGCCCCGAACTTCATCTCAACATCTGGGCGTTCATCGTCGTGTGCGAGGCCTTCCTCTGCATCAAGCCCCACTTCGGCTTATGGCCGAAGACCTTCAATGTCAACCCGAAGGTAGTGAGCGGCTGCCAGGCGGAGTGCGAAGGCGCCATGGTGGGCAAGATGCCCAACATCACATGGCTAGAGGGCACCTTCATGGACACCATAAAGGGGTGGCAATCGGGGTGGTTCTATATCACCGAGCCGCGCGACCCCGCATGGGTAGCGGCCCCTGAGTTCTGATCCTGGCATCCCCATGCGGCTCACCTCCTGGAAAGAGAAGGTCCTGTCCTGGGGTAATTCAAAAGAGATGACCGGACTCCAGTCATGGATTCAGAACATGGTGGATAAGAAGCTCAAGCTTGTCAACATAGTCCAGGTTATGCTCGTTCACCGGATACTCCCGTGCCAACAACGGGAGTTTACCTTGTGGGAGTTCAATCCGGCGCAGCACTGAACTCTGAACAGGCTCTTCGACACGACTCATGAAGATGCCTGGAGGGTGCTGTTCAAGGGCGCCGCCGTCCCTCCGCCCATTACTGAGGATCGCGGATTCAGCGCGAAGCGCCACGCCAGTGCGGTAAGTTGTTTTACCTTTCACAGGATACTTGTTTTCTATATAGATTGATTCTATGTGGGATCTAAAATCCCGTGCCGTTAACAGGACTGGTAGAAGATGGCCGGACAAATCAACTGTCCGGCTCCCTTGCCCGAAGGCCCTGCAGACACCCTTCTGGCGAAGATGTTGACTCCGGCCCCTTATAAGGTGCTGGAGAAGGCCCAGAAGGCCAAGGGAGCTCGAAAGAGTTCCCGACGCCAGGCGTCGTCGGACTCATCGTCCGATGAGTCTGCAGCGCACTCTTCCCCCGAAGACGAGGAAGAGGAAGAAGAGGCTCCCCCACCGACTAGGGGAGACAAGAAAAGTAAGGCCGCCCCAACTAGGGAGGCCGGAGGGTCCAAGAAGGGAAGGACACTCCTTCCGGACAGCTCTACCGCCGCCGACGGAAGTGAAGACGAGTGGTTGCCCAGGGCCAAGCCCCAAGGGAGATCGTAAATATTCGGATACCAAAGTAACCCATAGGATTCCTTTGTCGCATTGCTTTCCCTAACGCCGAACTCAATCATGCAGGCCGCCCCGAGCCAATATCAAGGTATCCTCGGACGGCTCCTTGGGCGCGTCGGACATGGATAGCGATCCAGTCCCGACCGCCACCTCCCCTCATCCAGCAGACAACACCGAGGTGCTGTCTCAAGAGGCGCCTCAAGGCGACCTTCCGGACTCTGCGAGCCGAGGGGATGGGGTCCCCGAGAGCTCCGAGTTCGGCCCTCAGCCGAACACCGCGCCGAACCCTCCAACGGTTCCGAGCTCGGGCAGGCGGTCTCCTTCTAAGGGGGGTTAAACGCCTGTGCCGAAGACCTCTGTCCATCCAGAGGCGCCGGACACTATGTTGGAAGCGCTTCGAAGTGCTTCCATCGAGGAGGAGCACCGCACTATCATGAGTGCGGTGATCCAGAAGGTTCAGTCTGCCAAGAGCGGATTGAATGAAGCCTGTACTAGCCTTCTAACAGGCTTCGAGGTAAGTGTTTTAAAATGTAGTAGAAGTATTACCGCATAGACAGTAGCCCCCGATGCTTTGTTCGGTGTTCGCAAAGAAAAGCCGAACAGAGGATCAAATAATATCACAGGAGTCTAATATAAGTATGTCAATATGCATATGCAGGCTTCGCTTCTGGTGTCTGCCGCACTAACTGCGGAGGTCGCCGTACTGAAGGAGGCCCTCGAGGGGTCCGAGAAAGAGCTCGACCTCGCTAAGAGGCAGCTCGAGGAGAACAAGGGTAAGTAATACCCCGTCTATAGATATATGTATATAAAAAAGGATGCGATTGCAAAATGACAGGGTTATTGCATGTTTTGCTAGGGGCCACGACCGAGGTGGCCACCATGAAGTAAGCGCTGACCAAGGCAAAAGATATAGCGGCCAAGGAGCGCACCGAGCGAGAGAGGCATGAGGCTCGGGTGGGCAAGGTGCAGCAAGAGCCCCAGGCTCTCGTGACGAAGCATGAGGCGTTGGAGCTAGACTTGAAGACGCGAGAGTCTGCGCTTGCCGCGGCCCGTGAGAGCGCGAAGAGTGCCAAGGCCGAAGCCCAAAAGGCCCTCCAAGAGATCGATGCGATGAAGAAGATAGTGGTAGGTAAGGCTTCCTATATGCAAAGCAAGCATGTAAAAGTAATTTACCGATTACTTACCCGAATCCGGAGTTCTTTAGGAGCATTCGCAGATTTTCCCCGCTGTATGTCCGATGCCGCACAATTTTACCAGGCTGAGGATGGAAGCTCGACGGAGAAGCTGTTTTGGTCTCAGTATGCTGAGGCCGAACATCCGGTGCCGATGAGTGACCAACTGAAGCAGATGGCTGAGCTACATAAGGCGGCCGATCAGGCCATGAAGGGCTTCATAGTACGATTGTGGCCTGGCGATGCCCTTCCGAACAGCTTCTTTGGCCTAGTGAGGCCAAATTCGGGGCGCGATACACGCCTATAAGCCAGACGGAGCCGGCCCCTCGCCCTAAGTGGCATAAGTCTTTAGGGACTCGAAAAATCTCACCGAACAGCGACCAGTCTCTCGCCTTATAATGACAGTCAGTTTTAGCTTTCTCTATTGAGGTGCTCGGCCCGGCAGAACCGGGGCACAATCGTAGTAGTTCTCCTAAAGCTACCTTAGCTGATAGAGCGGAACGTAAGGTACCAAAACATAGGAGCCGGGTAAACCCAACATTTGACCAAAGACATGATTCAGAGATGATGCATATAATGCTACAAGTTCGGGGTGCCACACTTGTGAAAGTGTTCGGACTTTTCACACCATATTGTGGGTACGTAAGCCCCTGGTGCATCGGCCGTACCAGAGTGTATGGTTGCAAGGCGTCGTTAATGAACACATAGATATCTATCCCTAATAATAAAGCACGGATTGACTCCGTGGGTTCATCGTCATAATACGTTTTTTCTGGTGAATTTACGCTTTCAGTTTGAAATAAAAGCATATACGCGAGGTGGTACTAATTCAGGATACCACGTCGTGTGCAGCAAACCCAACTAGCACTCCGGTTGGGCCAGGTTGACTTGGGCTTTTATGCCTGTGCTTGCTTCTATCGTATGTTTTCTGTTCAGAGGGTTTTCTCACGTTGGACGAAGTTTCTAAAAAAATGTAGGACGAAGTTATTATATCCCTAAAATAAAGTAGGGCCAAGTTGCACTACAATACGTGGCCATGATTTCTTATGATGCAAGATATGAGATACTCCTTCTATATATAAAAATACAGGTACGGCACAACAACAGCCACCCACGACCGTGTATCATGAAGGAATTCACCTTACTGTGACGCAGTATCGCTCCCTCCGTCGTCTATACTATATATAGCCATACTACTTTCCCCGTCAAAACCTAGGTGCCGCTGCAACATCCGGTATACCTTGCCTGGTCCGTCGTGGAGGACACGCGTGAGGCGGACTGATCATCCAACACGAATCTCCAGCGGCGATGCCGTTCCACGGCAAGCGCAAGCGACGACAGAATCATCTCTAGGTACCTGATCAAGATGCTTCTCGGATGTTATGTCGAGGACTTCGTCCTGGTCATACCATAGGCTGCGTCCGGCCATGACATGGATGACTAACAGTCCGTGCCGCTGTCCTCCGATCTCAAGCGAGTCGCCCTACCAATGAAGTCCGCGCCTTTCTCCATCCTGTGGATCGTATCCAGCCACCCCCAACCTCCCCTTCTTCTTCCACGCCCTATGCCAACGCTCAAGGTCACTGCGTGCTCAGTGTGCCTTTTCTTTTTGCTCCACATGTCGTGTGTTGCGTGCTTACTTGGCTTGTGCGTGCATGATGATGGAAAGCATGGCTTACTGTGCATCACTTCGTGACGCTGATTCTGTGCTACTGCGGCTGATTGCTATTGCTACTGATGCTGATTTATGCGGGTCCTTAGTACTTCCCTATGCAATAGGTAGATAGAAAGATGATCAGCATATTTATAAAATTCTTGCAAATTGAACTGACTATTTGTTATCTCTTCTCTAATATTTCTCTAGACCAGAATATATTTCTTTTTTTTGTGTGTAAGATCAGAATCTCCTTTGTGCTCTCTATTGCAAAATTGCTCAATATACAATTGATTCCATGGTCCCTATGCCGTACAATTTTTAGACTTACATGCATGTGTCGCTTTCAATTGCAGAGAAGATATTACCATTATTTTCAAAAATATGGAAAGTAGGATTTCAACGCCCATGATCCATCTGAGGTATCCCGTTGTACAACATGAGTACTAAATTATTTATGATCAGATCATAAATAGCCTTGGAGTAGCACGTCCCTTGCTTTTGTAATTCTCAACATGGACTTTTGCTTGACAATCTGGTCAAGATTTCTGTGGTAGTAACTATATGATTGGTATTTACATGTTGTTCGTTTTATCCATTCAGTAATTCTTTTGCTCCAAAACAACTAACTTTGTTGAAATACAAATCACAGACTATCGAATTCATTTGTTTGTGGAAAAACCAATATATTTTGTGTCTCCTGCAGGAGCCTAAGGTCGATTTTAAGCAATACCCGGGGTGTGTTGACAATTGAGGAACATTGTTGTGAACCATAGAGTTTGACATTTTGTTTGAAATCTAGGAAGTGCTTTTGACTAAGAATCTATTTTTTAACGTATGCGCGTTGGATCAAAGATAATAAGCTCAGTTATATTTTTAACACATTCAAGTGCAAGTGCAAGTTATTTTGTGACAATGTGCTTCCATAGATCTTTGTAAACATTAAATTGTTCATGAGCCGTTATATTTTGTCCATAAAATTCTAATTACATATGAATACATATTTATTTTGTCTTTGTTGCAACGCACGGGTATATGTGCTAGTATATATAACAAAAACGCAATAATAGTCGTAATGTCACACATTGTATATTGAAAAATTGCATTAAAGCAGATTGATACTCATAGTGCAATAAGAAAAAGAGTAGGACTATGTCCCTTCCAAGAGCGAGCTGAGGAATGATATGAAATCTGTAATCCACCTGGGAATTCCGTAGTTGTCTGCCTCCTTGGTTGTTGTATCATGTGTTCGGCAGTGGAGCGGCCGGACAGTGTTTCCAGAGATTAAAGTCCTGAAAGAAGAAGAAAAAAATAACCAAATGGGAAGCCCCTAGTGTGGTTTAGGCCGCGCTTTGGGGCATGCCGCAGTTGTGCCCCCCCTTCCCCCATCTGTGCCCATGGTATTTTTAATGCGTAATTATGTACGCGCGGCACGAATATCGCCATTGGGCTAGGGTTGGGGTGGCCGCCGTATTGCTACATGAGCTCAGATCGCGCCAGACGGTCTGTTTGCCGATTGCCCCGAGCGCGCTTGAAGGTGTCCGGGCTTTGAAACGCAGAACTGGTAGATTGCCTTGAGAGGCTGCTTTGCGCTTCTGCTGCGAGGGCCGCGGTGTGCTCCTATGTTCGGAGAGAGCGCTCTGTGTTTCCGTTGACTGTAATAACTCCACGAGGTCCTGGCTTCTTGAGCTTGAGGTATGCATAATGTGGTACCGCATTGAATCTAGCAAATGTGATTCGTCCGAGCAGCGTGTGATAACCACTACGGAACGGGACTGTGTCCAAGATTAAGTCTTCGCTTCGGAAGTTATCCGGAGATCCGAAGACCACTTCCAGTGTAATTGAGCCTGTGCAGTGGGCCTCTATGCCTGGAATGACGCCCTTAAAGGTCGTTTTTGTGAGTTTGATCCTTAAGGGATCTATACCCATTTTGCACACTGTGTCCTGATAAAGTAGGTTCAGGCTGCTGCCGCCATCCATAAGGACTCGAGTGAGGTGAAATCCGTTGATGATTGGGTCTAGGACTAGTGTGGCGAATCCACCGTGACGGATACTAGTGGGGTGGTCCCTGCGATCGAAGGTGATCGGACAAGAGGACCAAGGGTTGAACTTAGGGGCGACTGGCTCCAACGCATATACATCCCTGAGCGCACGCTTCCGCTCCCTCTTGGGGATGTGGGTTGCGTATATCATGTTCACCTTCCGTACTTGCGGGGGAAACCCCTTCTGTCCTCCAGTGTGCGGCTGCTGGGGTTCTTCCTCGTCATCGCTATGCGGCCCCTTGTCCTTGTTTTCGGTGATTAACTTGCCAGCTTGCTTGAACACCCAACGATCCCTGTTGCTGTGATTGGCTGGCTTGTCAGGGGTGCTGTGTATTTGACACGAGCGATCGAGTATACGGTCCAAGCTGGACGGACCCGGCGTACTTTGTTTGAATGGCTTTTTTCGCTGACCGGGTTTAGAGCCTTTGAATCCGGCATTGACTGCCGTATCCTTTGTACTTTCACCGTTAATGCGGCGCTTATGCTTGTTGCGGCGTGACCTGCCGTTGCCGTCCTTGGTATATGAGGTACCATGGTGCTTTGATATGTTGTTACTGCGAGCCAACCAGCTGTCTTCTCCCGCACAAAAGCGGGTCATCAGGGTCGTGAGGGCTACCATAGATTTCGGCTTTTCCTGACCAAGGTGACGGGCTAGCCATTCGTCTCGGATATTGTGCTTGAAAGCCGCTAAAGCCTCCGCATCCGGACAGTCGACGATTTGATTTTTCTTTGTAAGGAACCGAGTCCAGAATTGCCTGGCCGACTCTTCTGGCTGCTGAATTATATGGCTCAAGTCAACGGCGTCTGGTGGTCGCACATAAGTGCCCTAAAAGTTGTCGAGGAATGCGGCTTCCAGATCTTCCCAACAGCTAATGGAGTCCACTGGCAAGCTATTAGGCCAATGCCCCGCTGGTCCTTTGAGTTTTAGTGGGAGGTATTTGATGTTATGTAAGTCATCACCGCGAGCCATGTGGATGTGGAGGAGGAAGTCCTCTATCCATACTGCGGGATCTGTTGTGCTGTCGTATGATTCAATGTTTACAGGTTTGAAACTGAGGGAGTCCTGGATTAGGGGGTGTTCGGGTAGCCAGACTATACCTTCAGCCGGACTCCAGGACTATGAAGATACAAGATTGAAGACTTCGTCCCGTGTCCGGATGGGACTTTCCTTGGCGTTGAAGGCATGCTTGGCGACGCAGATATTCAAGATCTCCTACCTTTGTAACTGACTTTGTGTAACCCTAGCCCTCTCCGTTCTCTATATAAACCGGAGGGTTTTAGTCCGTAGGACGAACAACAGTCATACCATAGGCTAGCTTCTAGGGTTTAGCCTCCTTGATCTCGTGGTAGATCTACTCTTGTACTACCCATATCATCAATATTAATCAAGCAGGACGTAGGGTTTTACCTCCATCAAGAGGGCCCGAACCTGGGTAAAACATCGTGTTCCTTGCCTCCTGTTACCATCCGGCCTAGACGCACTGTTCGGGACCTCCTACCCATGATCCGCCGGTTTTGACACCGACATTGGTGCTTTCATTGAGAGTTCCTCTGTGTCGTCGCTTTTAGGCCCGATGGCTCCTTCGATCATCAACAACGATGCAGTCCATGGTGAGACTTTTCTCCCCGGACAGATCTTCGTCTTCGGTGGCTTCGCACTGCGGGCCAATTCGCTTGGCCACCTTGAACAGATCGAAAGCTACGCCCCTGGCCATCAGGTCAGGTTTGGAAGCCTAAACTACACGGCTGACATCCGCAGGGACTTGATCTTCGATGGATTCGAGCCACAGCCAAGCGCATCGCATTGTCTCGATGGGCAAGATATAGCTCTGCCGCCGAACAACGCCTTGGAGGCCACACACGCATCGGTTCCGACCATTGATTTGGAGCCTACTGCGCCGATCGAGGATCAGCGGTTGGACGCTGTCTCAGGGGCTGCGATCTCAGAGGCGATCGAGTCGAACTCCAGCCCCGCACTCCGCATGGCCCGTGACTCCGAGGAGCTGGATTCCTCTCCGAACCCCGAGACCCCCACGCCCCTGCCGATCGAATCTGATTGGGCACCGATAATGAAGTTCACCGCTGCGGACATCTTTCAGCACATACCCTTCGGCGACATCCTGAATTCTCTAAAGTCTCGCTCTTTATCAGGAGAGCCCTGGCCGGACTACGGTCAGCAAGGTTGGGATACGGACGATGAAGAAATTCAAAACCCACCCACCACCCACTTCGTAGCCATTGTCGACGACTTAACCGACATGCTTGACTTCGACTCCGAAGACATCGACCGCATGGACGACGATGTAGGAGACGAACAAGAACCAGCACCTGTAGGGCGCTGGAAGGCCACCTCGTCATATGACATATATATGGTGGACACTCCAAAGGATGGAGATGGCGATGGAACATCGAGGGACGATACCTCTAAGAAACAGCCCAAGCGCCGGCGTCAGCGGCGCGGCTCTAAATTCCGCCAAAGCAAAAACGGTGATTCCGGCACGGCAGATAATACTACTCTGGATAGCGTCGAAGAACACCCCCTCCAACAAGATTCATCACAGGAGGATAGAGAAGCCAGCCCTCATGAGAGGGCGGCGGACCAAGAGGTTGAGGACGATAATTATACGCCTCCCTCCGATGACGAGGCAAGCCTCGACAACGACGAGTTCGTCGTGCCAGAGGATCTCGCCAAACAAGAGCGTTTTAAACGCAGGCTTATGGCCATGGCAAGTAGCCTCAAGAAAAAGAAGCAACAGCTTAGAGCTGATCAGGATTTGCTAGCTGACAGATGGAATGAAGTCCTTGCGGCTGAAGAGTATGAACTCGAACGCCCCTCCAAGAGTTACCCAAAGCGCAGGCTGCTACCCCGACTACAGGAGGAAGCACCTACATCACCAGCGCATGACATGGCCGACCGGCCACCTCGTGGCCGCGACAGAGAGGCCTCTTGGCCCTCCACTCAAGCCATGCCCCGACGCCGCGTCAAGCATACTAAGGCACGGGAAAATGCGCCCGACCTGCGCGACATACTGGAGGACAAGGCAAGCCAAACAAGATCGATCTATGGATCGCGCAGGCGCCCCACGGCACGTGACGGTGATCATCACTCCGGATGCAATAAATCTGGCCGGGCCGAACTCAACAGACAAAGCTCCTTCGAGCTGCGTCATGATATAGCCCAATACAGAGGCGCCGCACACTCACTATGCTTCACAGATGAAGTAATGGATCATAAAATCCCTGAGGGCTTCAAACCCGTAAACATCGAATCGTACGATGGCACAACAGATCCTACGGTATGGATCGAAGATTATCTCCTTCATATCCACATGGCCCGCGGTGATGATCTACACGCCATCAAATACCTACCACTCAAAGTTAAGGGACCAGCCCGGCATTGGCTTAACAGCTTGCCAGCAGACTCAATCGGTTCTTAGGAGGACCTGGAAGCCGCATTCCTTGACAACTTCCAGGGCACTTATGTGCGACCACCGGACGTCGATGACCTAAGCCACATAATTCAGCAGCCAGAGGAATCGGCCAGGCAATTCTGGACACGGTTTCTAACAAAGAAAAACTAGATAGTCGATTGTCCAGACGTAGATGCCTTAGCGGCCTTCAAGCATAATATCCGTGACGAGTGGCTTGCCCGGCACCTAGGACAGGAAAAGCCAAAATCTATGGCAGCCCTCATGACACTCGTGACCCGCTTTTGCACGGGAGAAAATAGTTGGCTAGCTCGCAGCAACAATTTAACCAAGAACCCTGGTAATTCGAATACCAAGGACAAAAGCGACAGGTCGCGTCGAAACAAACAAAAGCGCCGTGTTAGCAGCGATAGCAACAAGGATACGGCAGTTAATGCTGGATTCCGAGGCTACAAATCCGGTCAATGGAAAAAGCCATTCAAAAGAAATACTCAGGGCCCGTCCAGTTTGGACCGAATACTCGACCACTTGTGCCAGATACATGGCACCCCCGAAAAGCCAGCCAATCACACCAACAGGGATTGTTGGGTGTTCAAGCAGGCAGGCAAGTTAAGAGCCGAAAACAAAGACAAGGGGCTGTATAGCGACAACGAGGAGGAGCCCAGGACGCCAAACAACGGTGGACAGAAGGGATTTCCCCTGCAAGTGCGGACGGTGAACATGATATACGCAACCCACATCCCCAAGAGGGAGCGGAAGCGTGCGTTACGGGACGTATATGCGATGGAGCCCGTCGCCCCAAAGTTCAACCCATGGTCCTCCTGCCCGATCACCTTTGATCGAAGGGACCACCCCACTAGCATCCGTCACGGCGGCTTCGCCTCATTGGTTCTAGACCCAATCATTTATGGATTTGATCTCACAAGAGTCCTCATGGACGGCGGCAGCAGCCTGAACCTGCTTTACCAGGATAAAGTGCGAAAAATGGGAATAGATCCCTCGAGGATCAAGCCCACCAAAACGACCTTTAAAGGCGTCATACCAGGTGTAGAAGCCAACTGTACAGGCTCAGTCACACTGGAAGTGGTCTTGGATCTCCGGATAACTTCCGAAGCAAGGAGTTAATCTTCGACATAGTCTCGTTCCGTAGTGGCTATCACGCACTGCTCGGGCGAACCGCATTCGCAAAATTCAATGCGGTACCGCACTATGCATACCTTAAGCTCAAGATGCCAGGCCCTAGAGGAGTAATCACGGTCAATGGGAACACTGAACGCTCCATCCGAACGGAGGAGCACACGGTAGTGCTCGCAGCAGAAGTACAAAGCAGCCTCTCAAGGCAGTTCTCCAGTTCGGCCTTCAAAAAGCCGGACACTGTCAAGAGCGCCGGAGTACCATACAACAAGACCGCCTGGCATGTTCTGAGCTAGCGTAGCAATGCGGCCACAACCCTAGCCCTTGCGATATAGCGAAACCAGTGCTTCACGTACATAACTACGCTCTTGAAATACCATGGGCACAGGGGAAGGGGCACTATCATGGCATGCCCGAAATACGGCTTAAACCGCACCAGGGGCTGCCGGATTCCTTGTTTCTCTTTTTTTCTCTTACTCTCAGGACTCCATACTTCAGATGACCCGTTCGGCAATTCAACTGTCGCACAAACGATGCAAGATCCAGGAAAGCAGACAGGCCACGCCGCATTATGGAACTCCCAGGTGGTCTCTATTACGAGCAGTATACCTGTTTTTTAATACAATTCCGCGGCCTGCCCCTGGCCAGGAAATGTTAAATAGTCCAATTTATTTTGCTTATCGCACTATTTGTATCATTCCGCTTTCATAGAAGCCTTTCTATTAACAATGCATAGCTTTCTGTCTATTTTTTGCATTATCCTCTTTTTATATATATGTTTATCAATAACATGTTGCATCCGTACACTATGGTACGGCAAAAATACGCCAGGGGCTTCAGTACCCATCAATATGGCGTGAGAAGTCCGTACACTTTCACAAGTGCGGCACCCCGAACTTATAGCACTATATGCATCAGCTCCGAATCATGATTTGGGTCAATAGTTAGGTTTGCCCGGCTCCTATGTTTTGGTGCCTTACGTTCCGCTATATCGGCTAAGGTAGCACTAGGAGAACTACTGCGATTGTGCCCCAGTTGAGCTGGGCGGAGCACCTCAGTAGAGAAAGCTAAAACTGACTGTCATGATGAGGCGAGAGACCGGTCGCTGTTCGAGAGGTTTTTCGAGTCCTTAAGGACTTATGCCGCTTCGAGCGAGGAACCGGCTTTGTCCGGCCAAGGCGTGGATAGCGCCCTGAACTCGGTCTTCCGAATACTAGGGGCTTCGCCGAAATTTAAAACTATAGAGTTCTATGGCTAAGTGAGTGTGTTCAAGCATTATAGTCTGATTGCCTTGTTCGTTGTGCTGAGCGCCTCCCTCGACAGACCCAATCATGGGAAAAAGAGCGCTCAGGTTTATCCCGAACACCCCAACACTAGTGGCATGGGGCCAGAAGCCGACGACTGGCCATCTCTCAATTTTTTGATAAACGGCCGCACAGAAAGTAATATTTTAAATTCAAGCATTGCTTAGCGCATATGAACAAGTTTTCAGCGCACAGGATAACACGAGCGAGTTCATTCAACATCATTGGTGCATTCATCCGCCATAAGGCGGACACCGGCCAAAACATCCTTGTAATAGTTCTCGGGCTTGCGATGCTCCTTCCCCGGTGGCGGCCCGTCCCTCACAAGCTTCTCACCGTCCAGCTTACCCCAGTGCACCTTTACACGGGCAAGGGCCCTACGGGCACCTTCGATGCAGACGGAGCGCTTGATGACCTCGAGCCTTGGACAAGCCTCCACCAACCGCCGCACCAGTCCGAAGTAGCTCCCAGGCAGGGCCTCTCCAGGCCACAGCCGAACTATGAAGCCCTTCAAGGCCTGTTCGGCCGCCTTGTGGAGCTCGACCAGCTACTTCAGCTGGTCGCTCAAGGGCACAGGGTGTCCGGCCTCAGCGTACTGAGACCAGAACACCTTCTCCATCGAGCTTCCTTCCTCGGCTCGGTAGAATGCGGCGGCATTGGATACGCTGCAGGGAAGATCTGCGAATGCCCCTGGAGAGCTCCAGATTCAGGTAAGTGACAAGTAGTTTACTTTTATATGTCTGCTTTGCATAGAGAATGCCTTACCCGCCGCAATATTTTTCACCACATCCAATTCCTGGAGGGCCTTCTGGGCTTCGGCCTTGGCAGATTTGGCAGTTTTAAGGGCCGCAGCAAGCTCGGACGCTCGCGTCTTCGAGTCGAGCTCCAAACTCTCATGTTTTTTCATGAGAGCCTGAAGCTCTTGCTGCACCTCGCCGACCTGCGCCTCAAATTTCTCCCGCTCGGTGCGCTCCGTGGCCGCTCTCTTCTTGGCCTCGGACAGCGCCTGCTTGAGGGTCGCCACCTCAGTTGTGGCCCCTAAAATAAGCAATATACTCCTGTCATTTTTTGCAATTGCGTCTTCTTATAGGCATTTTTTCTATAAGGTATCTCTTACCTTCTTTCTCCTCGAGCTGCCGTTTGGCAAGGCCGTGCTCTTGCTCGGTCCACTCGAGGCCCTACTTCAGGGCACCCACCTCCGCAGTCAGTGCGGCGGTGGCCAGAAGCGAAGCTTGCATACGTATATTGACTCCTTTTTAGTTAGACTCCTGCGATATTTAATAGATCCTCTATTCGGCTTTTCTTTCCGAACGCCAAATAGAGCATCAGGGGCTACTGTCTATGCGGTAATATTTTTACATATTTTTACTTACCTCGAAGCCTGTTAGAAGGCTAGCACAAGGTTCAGCCAGTCCGCTTTTGGCGGACCGAACCTTCTGGACCACCGTACTCATGATGGTACAGTGCTCCTCGTCGATGGAGGCGCCCTTAAGCACCTCCAGCAAATTGTCCGGCGCCTCTGGTTGGACGGAGGACGCCGGCTCAATAGGCTTGCTCCTCTTGGCAGGAGTTCGCCTGCCGCGGTCTAGAATCGTCGATGATTCCGAGGCGGTGTTTGGCCTAAAGCCAGACTTGGAGCCCTGGGGGGTCTTGTCCCCTTTACTCCTGGACTCCGGGAGGTCTCCTCGCGGCTCCTCCTGGACCACCTCCTCTTGCCCCGGAGCTTGTCGCGACGCCACTTCGGCGTCATCCGCAGCACAGGGGGAGGCAGTGGGCGGAACTGAATTCACGTCCGATGAATCCAGGGAGCCGCTCGACGACTCGTCGAGCCCGTCCTTGGGCGGGCTGCATGATTATATTCGACATTAGGGAAAGCTGCGCAACAAAAGGAATATTATGAGTTACTCTGGTATCCGAACACTTACAATTTCGCCGGACGCTTGGCCCTGTCCGGCCACTCCTCTTCGTCCTCTGAGTGTCGGGGGCGTAGTCCGGCAGAGGGGTTTTCCTCTTCTTGGACCCTTCGGCCTCCCCTACTAGGGCGGCCTTCCTCTTCTTTCCTCCCCCCGCTGGAGGGGGAGAGGTCTCTTCTTCCTCCTCCTCGTCTTCACGGGAGGAGTGCGTCTCGGACTCATCGGACGACGAGTCCGACACCACCATATGTCAGGAACTCTTTCGAGTCCCCGTGGCCTTCTTCTTCTTGGCCTTCTTCTCTGGCACCACATAAGGTGCCAGAACCAGCAGCTTCACTAGGAGAGCAGGGGCTGGGTCTTCGGGCAAGGGAGCCGGATAATTAATCAGTCCGGACTTCGCCTGCCAATCCTGTCAAAGGTGAGGGAGTTTAGATCCCGCATAGAGTCAAACTATGAAGAAAACTTAACATCCTGTAAAAGATGAAAATATTTTACCTCGCCAGCAGGACGCTGCGAGCTGAATCCGCGGTCTTCGGAAGCGGATGTGGGAGCCTCAGTGCCTTTGGTTAGCCCCTTCCAGACATCTTCGTATGTCGTGTCGAAGAGCCTACTCAAAGTTCGGTGCTGCGCCGGGTTGAACTCCCACAAATTGAAGTCCCGTTCTTGACACGGAAGGATCCGGCGGACGAGCATGACCTGGACTACGTTGACAAGCTTGAGCTGCTTGTTCACCAGGAACTGGATGCATTTTTGCAGTCCGGTCACCTCTTCTTCGTCGCCCCACGACAAGCCCGTCTCCTTCCAGGACGTGAGCCGCGTAGGGGGTCCGGATCGGAATTCAGGGGCTGCGATCCACTTCGGATCGCGTGGCTCGGTGATGTAAAACCACCCTGACTGCCACACCTTCAAGGTCTCCACAAAGGAGCCCTCGAGCCATAGGACGTTGGCTATTTTGCCCGCCATGGCACCTCCGCACTCCGCCTGGTTGCCGCGCACCACCTTTGGCTTGACGTTGAAGGTCTTGAGCCAGAGGCCGAAATGGGGGCGGATGCAGAGGAAAGCCTCGCACACGACCATAAACGCCGAGATATTGAGGATGAAGTTCGCGGCTAGATCGTGGAAATCTAGTCCATAGTAGAACATGAGCCCGCGGACAAATGGGTGGAGAGGAAAACCCAGTCCGTGGAGGAAGTGGGGAAGAAATACTACCCTCTCATGGGGCCTTGGGGTGGGAAGAAGCTGCCCCTCCTCAGGAAGCCGGTGCGCGATGTCTTTGGACAGGTATCCGGCCTTCCTTAGCCTTTTGACATGGCCCTCCGTGATGGAGGAGACCATCCACTTGCCTCCCGCTCCGGACATTGTTGGAGAAGGTTGAGGTAGGAACTGCGGGCTTGGGCGCTGGAGCTTGGGTGCGCAGAAGATGGATAGGCAAAGGAGGAAGAAGGCGTAGGTAAAAAGGTGGATCCTTATCCCCTTATATGAGCGGATGCGACTATGCGTCCCCACCAGCCTAGTAAAACTCGCTTGCCTCCCAAGCGCCGTGATAAATGGCGCGGTTGGGTTACCCACCTCCGTATTGATGAGAATCCCATAAATGGGGGACACGATCTCTGCTTTGACAAGACGTGCCAAGAAACCGCCTCGCAAAACACGCTGAGGTGGAAAAGTGAAAACGATTTGAATAAAGGCTTGGCCATAGTGTGATGTCACGCTGCGGAATACGTCAGTAGATTATATTTGTGTTAATATTATTCTCTCTGTGGCAATACGTGGAAACTTATTTTGCAGAGCCGGACACTACTATTGGTGTTTACAAACTTTTATGAAGAATTTGGAGGAGGAACCCGCCTTGCAATGCCGAAGACAATCTACGCGTCGGACTCGTCATTATTGAAGCCTGGTTCAGGGGCTACTAAGAGAGTCCTGGATTAGGGGGTGTTCGGGTAGCCGGACTATACCTTCAGCGGGACTCCAGGACTTAGAAGATACAAGATTGAAGACTTCGTCCCGTGTCCGGATGGGACTTTCCTTGGCGTGGAAGGCAAGCTTGGCGATGCGGATATTCAAGATCTCCTACCATTGTAACCGACTTTGTGTAACCCTAACCCTCTCCGGTGTCTACATAAACCGGAGGGTTTTAGTCCGTAGGACAACTTCATCATACCATAGGCTAGCTTCTAGGGTTTAGCCTCCTTGATCTCGTGGTAGATCTACTCTTGTACTACCCATATCATCAATATTAATCAAGCAGGACGTACAATTTTACCTCCATTAAGAGGGCCCGAACCTGGGTAAAATATCGTATTCCTTGCCTCCTGTTACCATCCGGCCTAGACGCACAGTTCCGGACCCCCGACCCGAGATCCGCCGGTTTTGACACCGACAGAAACTTCTGGGAATTGATGTTCCATTACTTCGTCTGTGAAGCATAAGGGGTGTGTGGCGCCTCTGTATTGGGCTATATCGCGACGCAGCTCGTATGGGTCCTGCCCGCTGTGTTCGGCCTGGCCGGATTTGCTTTTACTATATCCGGGGTGACGTTTACCGTCTCGTAGAGTGGTGCGCCCTCGTGATCCGTAGATCAATCTTGGATGCTTTGCTTAGTCCTCCAATATGTCTCACAGGTCTGTCATATCTCCCCTTGCCTTTTTATTTGGATGGTGTTGGGGTGGAGGCTGAGCTTTTCGCTGGAATGCCTCTCTATCGCGGCCACGAGGTGTCCGATCAGCCGTATCATACGCTTCTTCCTCCAGTCGGGGTAGTAACCTACGCCTTGGGTAACTCTTGGAGGGACGCTCGAGTTTATATTCCTCGGCTGCGAGGACTTCAGTCCATTTGTCAGCTAGCAGATCTTGATCAGCTTGAAGCTTCTGCTGCTTTTTCTTCAGGCTATTTGCCGTGGCCATAAGCCTGCGCTTGAAGCGCTCTTGTTCGACGGGATCCTCTGGTACGGCGAATTCACCGTCGCCGAGGCTTGCCTCGTCTTTAAAGGAGGGCATGTAATTCTCATCCTCCTCCTCTCCGCCATCCGCTCTCTCAAGAGAGCTGGCTACTTCGTCCTCCTGATCTAACTCTTGCTGGAGGGGATTTTTGTTGTCTTCGGCGCTATCCGGAGTGTTATTATCTCCTGTGCCGGTATCACCACTTTTGCTTTGGCGGGTGTCGGTGTCAAAACCGGCGGATCTCGGGTAGGGGGTCCCGAACTGTGCGTCTAGGCCGGATGGTAACAGGAGGCAAGGGACACGAATTTTACCCAGGTTCGGGCCCTCTTGATGGAGGTAAAACCCTACGTCCTGCTTGATTAATATTGATGATCTGCGTAGTACAAGAGTAGATCTACCACGAGATCGGAGAGGCTAAACCCTAGAAGCTAGCCTATGGTATGACTGTTGTTCTGTATATTGTCCTACGGACTAAAACCCTCGGGTTTATAGACACCAGAGAGGGTTAGGGTTACATAAAGTCGGTTACAATGGTAGGAGATCTACATATCCGTATCGCCAAGCTTGCCTTCCACGCCAAGGAAAGTCCCTTCCGGAAATGGGATGAAGTCTTCAATCTTGTATCTTCATAGTCCAGGAGTCCGGCTGAAGGTATAGTCCGGCCATCCGGACACCCCCTAATCTAGGACTCCCTCAGTAGCCCCTGAACCAGGCTTCAATGACGACAATCCGGCGCGTAGATTGTCTTCGGCATTGCAAGGCGGGTTCCTCCTCCAAGTACTTCATAGAAGATTTTGAAGACAAAGATAGTGTCCGGCTCTACAAAATAAGTTTCCACATATTGCCATAGAGAGAATAATATTTACACAAATCTAATCTGCTGATGTATTCCGTAGTGTGACGCACCACGGCCAAGCCTCTATTCGAATCGTTTTATTATCCCACCTCAGCGTGTCATGTGAGGCGGTTTCCTTGGCACGTCTTGTCGAAGCAGAGATCGTGTCCCCTTATTCCAGGATTCTCATTAATACGGGCATGGTTAACGCAACCGCGCCATCGATTACGGCGCTTGGGGATAAGGGAGTTTTACCAGGCTGGTGGGGACACGTCGTTGCGTCCACCCATATAAGGGGATAAGGATCCACCTTTTCACCTATGCCTTCTTCCTCCTTTGCCTATCCATTTTCGCGCACTCGAGCTCCAGCGCCCAAGTCCGCACTCCCCACCTCAACCTTCTCCAGCCATGTCCGGAGCGGGAGGCAAGTGGATTGTCTCCTCCATTACGGACGGACACATCAAAAGACTAAGGAAGGCCGGATACTTGTCTAACGACATTGCGCACCGGCTTCCCAAAGAGGGGCAGCTCATCCCCACCCCTAGGCCCCATGAGAGGGTGGTGTTCCTCCCCCATTTCCTCCACGGACTAGGCTTCCCTCTCCACCCATTTGTCCGGGGGCTCATGTTCTACTATGTCCTGGATTTCCACGATCTAGCCCCGAAATTTGTCCTCAACATCTCGGTGTTTATCGTCGTGTGCGAGGCTTTCCTCCGCATCCACCCCCATTTCGGCCTATGTATCAAGACTTTCAATGTCAAGCCGAAGGTGGTGCGCGGCAACTAGGCGGATTGCGGAGGCGCCATGGTGGGCAAGATGCCCAACGTCTTATGGCTCGAGGGCTCCTTTGTGGAGACCCTGAAGGGGTGGCAATCGGGGTGGTTTTACATCACCGAGCCGCGCGACCTTGAATGGGTCGCAGCCCCCGAGTTCCAATCGAGACCCCCTACGCGGCTTACCTCCTGGAAGGAGACGGGCCTGTCGTGGGGTAAAAAAGGAGAGCTGACCGGACTCCAAACATGCGTCCAAACCCTGGTGGACAAGAAGCTCAAACTTGTCAACGTAGTCCAGGCTATGCTCATCCGCCGGATCCTCCCGTGTCAACAACGGGCTTTCAACCTGTGGGAGTTCGAACCGGCGCGGCACCGAACTCTGAGCAGGCTCTTCGACACGACATACGAAGATGCCTGGAAGGTGCTTTTGAAGGATGCCAAGGCCCCCGCATCCGCTACCGAGGATCGTGGATTCAGTAAGCAGCGTCACGCTCATGCAGTAAGCTGTTTTTACCTTTTACAGGGTATCAGTTTTTCATAGTTTGACTCTATGTCAGGACCCCGATTCCAAATCACATTGATCTAGCCGGTAACACCTCATATCACTTTGTGGCCTCACGCACGGTATTCTCACGGGTGTCGCCTTACCATGGCCCGGGACCGTTTGCGCTTTTTGGCTCACGTATATGATAGTGTCGCTAGCATCCATATGACAGAGAACCCGGGCCGACATGGCTAGTCGTGAACCCAAAGCGGCACCAACCTATGGGGACAGGCATACATGAATCACATCAAGCATGTTGGTCAGCAGCGTGTGAATCCGGGCTGTAGCACTGGGCTAACAGGACTCCGGGAACCCGGGCTGTAGCAGGCTAGGCAGGTCTCCGGATGTCACCGCGTGACATTTCCCCGAAGGGACATACACAGGAATGAAGTGAAACACATGCCGGCCAGTCAAGTGCCCTGAGCAGTAGTGCTGGGCTAGCAGGACTTCTGTGAATTGGGCTGTAGCGGACTACTATGGCTCAAGGAAGCACTAGACTACATTTCCCCATAAGAGAGGCTGCCAAGGATAAACAACTAGATTGTCGGATCCCACACATACGAAGCATTCCAATCATACACACAATATGCTCGATATGTGTAAATACAACATGGCATCACAATATAACTCTACAACTCAAGTATTTATACATTAGGCTCCAAGGAGCGGGATATTACAAACATGGGTCTCATGACCCAACAATCATAGCATACAATTCAAGGCACAAACGGAAGCTTAACATGTCTGACTACAGACATCTACAAATGAAAAAGGCTAAGCAGCCTGACTATCTACCATATCCTGCCGAGGGCACAAGATCATAGATGAGGTATCAAGCTAAACGTCGAAGTCCACACGGAACTACTAGGGAGACTGACGTCTCTCTGCAAAAACATAGAATAGGCAAACGTGAGTACAAATGTACCAAGTAAGACTTACATCAGAACTAACTACATATGCACCGGTATCAACAAAGGGGTAGTGGAGTTTAACTGCAGCAGGCTAGCGTTGACTCAGTGGCTAACCTGAACTATGACTGCAAGCAACTCTTTGAGGTGGCGCACACGAGTCCACATATTCACCATATCAATACACCACTATGGATCCGCTCCTGTCTCCCTACGAGAACGCCATCCATAGCACTCACACTTATCTTGCGAGTTTTAGAGTATCCACTTTCACTTGTTAATGAATTGTTATAGGCAACCCAGAAGTCCATTACCGCGGACACGGCTATTAGAATAGATGATGTTAACCTTGCAGGGGTGTACTTCTTCACACACGCTCTCACCACTTACCGCTGTTTACACGACATGTACTCGGCAACCTTCAAGCGGAAGCCCAACGAGGGTGTCGGCCACGGCCTACCTAAACACTCAAGTCTCGAGTCCAGGTTTATCGCCTATCCAGGTTCCATCTGCAGGGAGTCCGGCCGAGGTTTCCACATACGGCCCCGAACGATGCGAACAGGGTTCCCGAGACACCAAACGGGCGCCCGGTACACCGTGCCATGGTGTATCTACCGCATCATAGCCCACCCCTAGGATCAGCACTACGCATGGCCGCCAACACATATCCTATAAACACCAGAAACTAGTTGCAACTCCTGGACAGAGGACAAGGGTGATCAAGAAGCCGAGAGGGTCCATTGGTTTCGGGCCCAATGCGTGGTAGTAACTGTTTCATGGATCACAAACACAGAACTCAGTTCCTAAGGATGGCTTCAATGAGACAACCCACCATGTACTCCTACATGGCCTCTCACCGCTACCTTTACCAAATCGTGTTCACACACTTAGCTCTCAATAGTAGGACATGTTTACACACCTCCGATTCATCCCCGGTGAATCAGACCTGACTCAACTCTAAGCAGTAGCAGGCATGACAAACAAGCATGAATGAGTAGGAACATCAGGGCTCAAACAACTCCTACTCATGCTAGTGGGTTTCATCTATTTACTATGGCAATGACAGGTCATGCAGAGGATAAGGGGTTCAACTACCGCATCAAGTAACAGAGGAATCGTGTTGTCCTAATGTAGTAAAAGAGAGCAGGAGCGAGAGAGTGGGATTGTATCGGAATGAACAAGGGGGTTTTGCTTGCCTGGCACTCCTGAAGATAGTCACTAGTAGAAAACAAGGCTTTGGTCCAGGCTAGGTCAGCCCATTAGTCCCGGTTCAGTCCAGAACCGGGACAAATGTGGGCATTGGTCCTGGTTCATGAGCCCAGGGGGCCGGCCGGGCCACGTGGGCCATTGGTCCCGGTTCATTTGGACCTTTTGGTCCTGGTTGGTGGGATGAACCGGGACCAATGGGCCTCGCTCCTGGCCCACCACCATTGGTCCCGGTTGGTGGCTTGAACCGGGACCAAAGGCCCCCCTTTAGTCCCGGCTCATGTAACCAACCGGGACCAATGAGGTGCCTATATATACCCCTCGCTCGTGAGAAGAACACCCCAGTGCTCTGTTTTTATCTGCCCAAGGGGGAGAGGGCTTGGTGGTGCTCTAGCTCACCTCCTATGCACACAAGGTGTTCGATGGAATGCCCGAGCCACACTACTTAAGCTTTCTCCTCTCCAAGCTCGACCTCTAAGCTCCATTTTCCATAATATTTGTCTAGGTTTAGCGGTCCGTCACGCCCCGTCCCCTTCTTCACCGTCGTCGATCACCCGCACCGAGCTCATCACCGGCACCATCGTGGTGAGCCTCTTGTTCTTATCTTCTTTCCGAAAGGAAAAATATTCTTACTTGTATGTTTACATAGATACTTGTATTATCTTCTTACTTTTATTATTGCATCTTATATAGTGCGATGGTTTTGGTATCCGCCCCCATCGGCCCTCGTCCTATCTATGATTCGAATGTGGTATATATATTATCTTTATAACTATTGGTTCATTTATTGTTTATGAAAATTATGCCGACCAACGGGACAGAGATTTTATTTATGTAGGATGTATGTGAATCTGAAATGCCAACCGACCCTATTGTCGAGAGGTTAAATTTAGTTGAAGAAGAAAACAATTTGTTGAAGGAAAAAATAAAAAAAATGAGGAGGAGAAGATGATATTGGAGTTGCATGTTGCGGATGTCGTCGATGATCACAAGATCAAGATGGATGCAATGCGCTTGAAGTTTAGAAAGATTAGAAAATATGCCATTCATTCCGAGGCTTGGTATCATTATGCTGTTGGATCAATTGTTACCTTGGTTGCGATTATGATCGCATTTGTTTTTGGATTGAAATGTTTTACATAGTTTCAATGTATGGTTTAATTAATTAGATGCTCTGGAGAGCTATATGTTGTTAGATGAGAACTATGTATGCACTTTGGTTTTAATGTGATGATGAACTTCTATTAATTTGGACATTTAATTATAAATAATGCACGCAGATGAACCGGCAATGGATGTACGGTGACAGACACACCTGTGAGTACATTAAGGGCGTGCATGAGTTTCTCGATGCGGCTGAGGCAAACAAGCAGAATGGTTTTATGTGTTGTCCATTCATTGAATGTGGGAATACGAGGTCTTACTCTAACCGGAAAATCCTTCACTCCCACCTGCTTTACAAGGGTTTCATGCCACACTATAATGTTTGGAAGAGGCACGGAGAAATAGGGGTTATGATGGAAGATGGCGAAGAAGAAGAGTACGATGACAACTATTTGCCCCCTGAATACGGTGATGCTGCAACGGGGGGAGCTAGTGAAGATCAAGAGGAACCGGATGATGTGCCCAATGATGCTGCAACGGGTGAAACTGCTGAAGATCAAGAGGAACCAGACGATGTGCCGGATGATGATGATCTCCGCCGGGTCATTGTCGATGCAAGGACGCAATGCGAAAGCCAAAAGGAGAAGCTGATGTTCGATCGCATGTTAGAGGATCACAAAAAAGGGTTATATCCCAATTGCGAAGATGGCAACACAAAGCTCGGTACCGTACTGGAATTGCTGCAGTGGAAGGCAGAGAACGCTGTGGCTGACAAAGGATTTGAGAAGCTACTGAAAATATTGAAGAAGAAGCTTCCAAAGGATAACGAATTGCCCGACAGTACATACATAGCAAAGAAGGTCGTATGCCCTCTAGGATTGGAGGTGGAGAAGATACATGCATGCCCTAATGACTGCGTCCTCTACCGCGGTGCATACAAGGATCTGAACGCATGCCCGGTATGCGGTGCATAGTGGTATAAGATCAGACGAGATGACCCTGGTGATGTTGACGGCGAGCCCCCCAGGAAGAGGGTTCCTGCGAAGGTGATGTGGTATGCTCCTATAATACCACGGTTGAAACGTCTGTTCAGAAACGAAGAGCATGCCAAGTTGATGCGATGGCACAGTGAGAACTGAAAGAAAGATGGGAAGTTGAGAGCACCCGCTGACGGGTCGCAGTGGAGAAAAATCGAGAGAAAGTACTGGGATGAGTTTGCAAAGGACCCAAGGAATGTTTGGTTTGCTCTAAGCGCGGATGGCATTAATCCTTTCGGGGAGCAGAGCAGCAATCACATCACCTGGCCCGTGACTCTATGTATGTATAACCTTCCTCCTTGGATGTGCATGAAGTGGAAGTTCATTATGATGCCAGTTCTCATCCAAGGCCCTAAGCAACCCAGAAACAAAATTGATGTGTACCTAAGGCCATTAGTTGAAGAACTTTTACAGCTGTGGAATGGAAACGGTGTACGTACGTGGGATGAGCACAGACAGGAGAAATTTAACCTTAAGGCGTTGTTGTTTGTGACCATCAACGATTGGCCCGCTCTCAGTAACCTTTCAGGACAGACAAACAAAGGATACCACGCATGCACGCATTGTTTAGATGACACTGAAAGTATATACCTGGACAAATGCAGGAAGAATGTGTACATGGGCCATCGTCGATTTCTTCCGACCAACCATCAATGTCGAAAGAAAGGCAAGCATTTCAAAGGCGAGGCAGATCACCGGAAGAAGCCCGCCATGCGTACCGGTGATCACGTACTTGCTATGGTCAATGATTTACACTACGTAATCTTTGGAAAGGGTCCCGGTGGACTAGCTATTCCGAATGACGCTGAGGGACACGCACCCATGTGGAAGAAGAAATCTATATTTTGGGACCTACCCTACTGGAAAGACCTAGAGGTCCGCTCTTCAATCGACATGATGCACGTGACGAAGAACCTTTGCATGAACCTGCTAGGCTTCTTGGGCGTGTATGGGAAGACAAAAGATACACCTAAGGCACGGGAGGACCTGCAACGTTTGCACGAAAAAGACGGCATGCCTCCGAAGCAGTATAAAGGTCCTGCCAGCTACGCTCTTACGAAAGAAGAGAAAGAAATCTTCTTTGAATGCCTGCTCAGTATGAAGGTCACGACTTGCTTCTCGTCGAATATAAAGGGAATAATAAATATGCCAGAGAAAAAGTTTCAGAACCTAAAGTCTCATGACTTCCACGTGATTATGACGCAAGTGCTTCCGGTTGCATTGAGGGGGCTTCTACCGGAAAACGTCCGATTAGCCATTGTGAAGCTATGCGCATTCCTCAATGCAATCTCTTAGAAGGTGATCGATCCAGAAATCGTACCAAGGCTAAGGAGTGATGTGGCGCAATGTCTTGTCAGTTTCGAGCTGGTGTTCCCACCATCCTTCTTCAATATCATGACGCACGTCCTAGTTCATCTAGTCGACGAGATTGTCATCCTGGGGCCCGTATTTCTACACAATATGTTCCCCTTTGAGAGGTTCATGGGAGTCCTAAAGAAATATGTCCGTAAACGCGCTAGGCTAGAAGGAAGCATCTCCATGGGCCATCAAACAGAGGATGTTATCGGGTTTTGTGTTGACTTCATTCCTGGCCTTAAGAAGATAGGTCTACCTAAATCGCAGTATGAGGGGAGACTGACTGGAAAAGGCACTCTTGGAAGAGACTCAATAATATGCAGGGACGGATATTCTTGGTCTCAAGCACACTACACAGTTCTACAGAACTCTACCTTGGTGACCCCGTATGTCCAGGAACACAAGAACAGTCTGCGCTCCAAACACCCGGAGCAGTGCGATGACTGGATTACATGTGAACACATCAGGAGTTTCAGCAGTTGGTTGGAAACACGTCTCAGAGGTGACA
Source organism: Triticum aestivum (assembly GCF_018294505.1). NCBI lineage: Eukaryota > Viridiplantae > Streptophyta > Magnoliopsida > Poales > Poaceae > Triticum > Triticum aestivum. The sequence goes on from NC_057812.1 coordinate 688,986,567, forward strand.
ACACTGTTTGTGATGAGTTGTACTTGTTGTCCAGGGGACCATCTTTGACTATATTGACTTACAAAGGATACGAGATAAATGGGAATACATTTTACACGATCGCCCAAGATCAAAAGAGCACCAACCAAAACAGCGGTGTCCGCTTTGATGCAGCAACCGAGAGCGGAAAGGACACATATTATGGTTACATAGTGGACATATGGGAACTTGACTACGGAGCTGATTTTAAGGTCCCTTTGTTTAAGTGCAAATGGGTCAATCTGTCAGGCGGCTGGGTACAGGTAGACCCACAGTACAGAATGACAACAGTGGATCTGAAAAATCTTGGGTACACTGACGAACTGTTCATGCTAGCCAATGATGTGGCACAGGTTATCTATGTGAAGGACATGTCTACCAAACCAAGAAAAAGAAAAGATAAGGAAGCGAATACATCATACGATGAGCCAAAGCGCCACATAGTTCTTTTAGGAAAAAGGGACATCCTGGGAGTGGACGGCAAGACAGACATGTCTGAAGATTATGAAAAGTTTCATGCAATTTCTCCCTTCAATGTCAAGGCTGACCCAAGCATCCGGATAAACAATGAAGATTATCCATGATTACGGCGCAATAAGAAAATGACACAAGCGAAGAAAAAGTGAAGACTTTCTCCCGCAACTATTATGATGATACCATGCCAACTTTGTAACACACGAGAATGCTACCATTGTCTGTTTTGTACATGCACATGCTATGTGGGTGAAGTTATGATACCATGCCAACTTTCAACTTTTTCAGAGTTCATTTGAAATGCTTTCATGTCTTATGGTTCAGCCCTCGTAATACCATGACCATTAGTCCCTGGCCCATGCCAACTTTCAACTTTCAACTTTCTAAAACTAATGGCACTAACAGAAAGTTTATAATTTTGCTCCACGCCCCTGGCCCATGACCATTAGTCCCGGTTTGTGCCACAAACCGGGACTGAAGGATTGGTCCTCATTGCGGGCAGAGTTTAGTCCCACCTCGCCAACCGAAGGGGGCTCACACCGGTTTATAAGCCCTTCCCTCTCTGCCTTGTTGAGCTCCTCTCAAAGTGAAAATAGATGCCCTAATAGAGAAAATTTTAACCTAAATTCATAGTGAATTTCTCTGAAATTCATAAAAATTTACTAGGAAATTAGGTTGAATTTTCTCTATAAGCGCATCTATTCTCATTTTTTTAGTAAGTTAATCACAAACTTGTGATTCAAACAATTTTCAAAGAATTCAAATTTTAACTATTCAAATTTGAAAACTAATGGCACTAACAGAAAGTTTATAATTTTTCTAAAACTAATGGCACTAACAGAAAGTTTATAATTTTGCTAACCTAAAAGCAAACAAAATTAAAAATTAGAGCAAAAAACAACAGAAAATAAATAATGCAAAAAACAAATAAAAAAAACAGGAAAAAAACTATTTTTATAGTAAAGTTAATCACAAAATAAAATAAATAAAGCAATAAAGAAAACTAAAAACCTAAAAAAGTGTTTTCAAATTTGAAAACTAATGGCACTAACAGAAAGTTTATAATTTTTCTAAAACTAAAAGCAAAAAGAATAAAAAAATAAAGCAAAAAACAAAAAAAATGCAGAAAACAAAACAAAAAAAACTGGAAAAAAATTAGCAACAATAAGTATTTTGTTGTAAGTAGAAACAAAAAAAATAAAGCAACAAAGAAAACAAAAAAACTGAAAAAGTGTTTTCAAATTTGAAAACTAATAGCATTAACAAAAAGTTTATAATTTTTCTGAAACTAAAAGCATAAGGAATTAAAAAATAAAGCAAAAAAAAGAAAATAAATAAAGCAACAAAAAAACAAAAAAATGCCACCTACTGGGCCCCCACGGCCTGAATACGACTAGAAACCCATCCAAGGGCCAGGATTCAGGCCCGCAGGAGGCCTAGTAGGCCCACAGGCATAGCAGTGAAAATTAGGCCCGTAAGCCTGCAATGGAGAGGAGCTCGAGAGGGGTGCGGCAGTGGGGCTTATAAACCACTCCGCGCCCCTCTCAACTAGCGAGGTGGGACTAAACTTTCAACGCAGGAGCCGCACAAGGCCTTCGGTCCCGGTTGGAGGCACCAACTGGGACTAAAGGGGGGCATTGGTCACGGTTGGTGACACGAACCATGACCAATGCCCCCCTTTAGTCTCGGTTGGTTCTACCAACCAGGACCGAAGGCTGCCGCTTCCCGCCCTTTGGGCTGCTGAAAATAGGCCTTTGGTGCCGGTTGGTGGCACCAACCGGGACTAAAGGGGGGGCATTGGTCACGGTTTGTGCCACGAATCGTGACCAATGCCTTTGCTATATAACTAGCACTTGTGAAAATTTCCATTCAGTTCGTCTTCCCCGCCCGATGCCGCCAGGCTGCCCATCTGTGCCTCGCCGTCGCCGTCGTCGCCCCTGCCTCCGACGCCGCCCCGCGCCGCCCAAACACCGTCGCCGCCCCGCGTCACGCCCCTACACCATCGCTGCCCTACTTCGCCACCTCGACGCCATCGCTACCCCGCCTCTGCCTCGCCGTCGCCGCCCCGCGCCGCCGTCGCCTGTCGCTTTGGTCAGGGCCGGCACCGCCCCCCTCTTCCCCCCGGTTTTAATTTTTTGCAAATTCATATATGTTTTTTCCTGCTTATATGTATATGTATAGTATATGTATGTGTGTATATGTATGCAAAAGATAGATTAACAGAATAAATAGTATTTTTTTCTATTCATAGATTTTTTTGGTGATATTGATTATTGTAAATATGCAAATGTTTGCATATTCATATGAACAATGAATTAGGCAAAACCTTTACTTTTTTTTCTAAAATTTCTATTTGAACATTATTTAAAAAAAACAAGCAATACTACTTCATGTATTTTTAAGAAGGAAGAAGAAGAAAAAGAATGAGAGGAAAAGGAAATAAGAAGAGGAAAAAAGGAGAAGAAGAGGGGAGAGGAAGACGAGGAGAAATAAATAAGAAGAAGAAAAAAGAAGAAAAGGAAGAGGGGAAGAAGAAATGAATGGAGGAGAAGAAGAGAAAAATAGAATATATATTCTATTTTCACTTTTCTCCTCTATTCCTTTCTTCTTCTCCTCTTTTTTTTCTTCTTTTTTTCTTCGACACGTGGGTGGGGGGGGGTCGAGAACGTCAGACATTCATGAGAGAGGCGAGGAAGAAGGGGAAGAAGAGGGAGAAGAAGAGGAGAGGAAGAAGAGGAAGTCTTCTCCTTTATTCTTTCTTCTCTTCTTTTTTCTTCTTCTTCCTGTATGCATTAGTTTTTTTTATTTAGGTTGTTAATTAGTAGATATTAATTTTGTTCATATATGTATGGATGCATGTGATATGTATGTATGTATGTATCGGGTATGTCGTTGTCGATATACCCCCTACCCGATAACTTCGACATGAGGGGGTCGAGAGGGGGTCTAGGGTCGCCGAGGGGTCGAGGGTCATCGAACATGGGAGGAAGAAGAGGATAAAAAAAGAAGAGGAAGAAGAAAAAAAAGAGGAGAAGAAAGAATAGAGGAGTTCTTCTCCTCTATTCTTTCTTCTCCTCTTTTTTTCTTCTTCTTCCTCTTTATTTCCTCGGGAACGAGGGTCGTCGAGGGTCGCCGAGCGGTAGAGGAAAAACCCTAAATAGAAAGTATCATCGGTGTGAGATACATGTACCGTCGGTGTCGGACACTACATCCACGTCCCACAAGTGGCGCGGGCTTCGCCGCCCACGTCACTTGTGGGACATGGATGTAGTGTCCGACACCAACAACCACATGTATCTCACACCCATGATACTTGCTATTTAGGGTTTCCTCTACCGTTCTGTGACCCTGACCCTCGACGACCCTCGTTTCTGATAAAATAAAGAGGAACAAGGAGAAAAAAAAGAGAAGAAGAAAGCTTTTTTTCTTCTTCTTCCTCTCTATTTTATCGGGAACGAGGGTCGTCGAGGGTCGCCGAGCGGTAGAGGAGAAACCCTAAATAGAAAGTATCGTCGGTGTGAGATACATGTACCGTCGGTGTCGGACACTACATCCACGTCCCACAAGTGGCGCGGGCTTCGACGCCCACCTCACTTGTGGGACGTGGATGTAGTGTCCAACACCGGCGGCCACATGTATCTCACACCCACGATTCTTGCTATTTAGGGTTTCCTCTACCGCTCGGTGACCCTCGACGACCCTCGTTCCCGATAAAAATAAGAGGAAGAAGAAGAAAAAAAGAGGAGAAGAAAGAATAGAGGAGTAACTCCTCTATTCTTTCTTCTCCTCTTTTTTTCTTCTTCTTCCTACTCCTCTATTCTTTCTTCTCCTCTTTTTTTACTTCTTCTTCCTCTTGTTTTTTATCCTTGAAGCATTGTCGAGGCCACCCCAAACCCTAGAGAAGCAGCATCGAGGCCACTAATTAATATTAGTTCTACGTTTGCCACTAATATATCCATCTGTCATGTTTGAATAATAATTGCCATGTTGTCAATATTTGTAGAAACTATGGACACCGCCCAAGAGGAATTACAAGAAGAGTTGTTGGGGGACATAATCGCACGGGGATGTGATGAAGTCTGCTTGTTGTTTCTCAACGACACCGATGGTCTGGAAGCTGCTGGCTATGATTATGATGGCTCCGGTGACCTAATGCCGGTGCAAGAAGGAGACTGTGAGGACGGCTCCGGTGACCCAATGCCGGTGCAAGAAGGAGACTGTGATGACGTCTCCGATGACCGAACCGTGTCCGTCCAGGTATATATATTAGTTAAGCTTCTGCTGACTAGCTAATTGATGCATTCATTGTTTTTGTATGTACACATATTAATTAAGTCTTTGTTCTTTTTTCTAGCCCTCCGGATCGAGCACAACTTCGGTAAAGAGACGAGGCCTGAAGAAAAAGTTGAGCTCAGATGAAAAGTTTGAGATCATAGCAATCGCGCCCGACGACCAACCGATTGAACCCCTCCGGACAAAGAGCACATTTCTTGCTCAGTGCGGGGTTTTGGTTAGGGACAAGATCCTGATCAGCATCCAGCAATGGTTTAAGCCGGCTACAGAAGACCCTGAGGTGTCTTATGTCAATGATATGCAGAAAAATGATCTTTGGACTGAGCTGAAGTCAAATTTCACCCTACCGCCAGAGGATAATACAGAGAAGCCAGTTAAAGAGCAATTAATCAAGTCTTTTGCTCTTAAGAGGATGGCAGAACTATTCAGGAGGTGGAAGAAAGAGCTGAATAAGTTTGTCGAAAATAATGAGACACCAGAATTCAAGGGCAGATATGAGAAGATCAGAGATCACTGGCCCGCATTTGTGGCCCACAAGACATCGGAAAAGAATAAGAAGATGTCGGCGACAAACAAGCAAAATGCTGTGAAGAAGAAGCATCACCATCGCACGGGGTCAGGTGGATACCTCGTAGCCGGGCCTAAGTGGGCCAAGACTGAGAATGATCTGGTTGATAAAGGGATCGAACCAGAGACAATTAACTGGCCAGACCGTTGCCGGACTTGGTTCTTCGGGGCTGGCAGAACCTTGGACCCTGTAGCAGGGAAGTGCATTTTGATGAACGATCAAATGGACATACCAGTCAGGAAGCTTCAGCAGTATATCGAAGCAGCGCAGCAAGAGATGTTCTTTCCAGAGAGAGGGAACGACGAGCTCACAATGGCCCTCGGGAATCCTGAGCACCCTGGACGGACACGAGGCACGCCAGGCTCCATTCCGTGGAAGGTTGGGTTTCCGGACGCAGGCGGTTACAAATCCCATGAGAGGAGGAAAAAATTGCAGCAGACCCAAATGCAGGCGCTGCAAGCAAGGGTACAAGCGATAGAGGAATGAGAAGCAAATCGCAGCAAACGTACTGCCGAAGCTTCCCCCGAAGCTACCCCGCCATCTCAGTGGAGAAGCAGCGTGGCTTCCACCGAGCTGCTTCAGTCGGAGCATGTCTTGACGGCTCCTGCCAGCTATCCCGTGGATGCTATCACGGAGTCTCAAAATTGCCACCTTATGACACAATGGATGAATTTGAAGGTCAAGGCGGCTGTTGGCTCTGTTTATCCTACTGAACCCGGTGCAACTTTTCATTGTCGGCTGATTCCAGAAGGATATGCTAGGGTGATGGTGGATGAAATAATGGAGGGATTTGAGGACCTCAAGCTTGACCACCCTACCGGTGAAGGGGAGACTAGGCTGGGGTAGTCTGCTCTGAAGACTCCATGCCTATGGCGGAAGGAGCTCATCAACCTTCCGAACTGGACGCCTCCGCCTCCTCCTCCTCCTCCGGCACGTCAGTGCACTCCGCCTCCTCCACCGCCTCCTCCTCCGGCGAGTCAGGGCACTCCGCCTCCTCCACCGCCTCCTCCTCCAGCGATTGACGATCAGGGCAGTCGACCGGCTCCTTCTCCAGCGCGTGGAGGCACTTTGCCTCCTTCTCCGCCTGCGCCGACACGCCCGAGTAGCCAGCCTCCTCCTTCTCTGCCTCGTCAGCAAGGGCGGAAGAGACCTACCGCCGCTCCGGCTGCTCCAGCGCGTCGTAGTCCTTCTCCTCTGCCTCGTAAGCAAGTAAAGAAGATAACCGCTCCGTCTGCTTTGCCGGCGTCTAGCAGTACAGCCAGAGGCAGGAGGAAATACAGATTTGGTCCTTCTCTGAAGACTCCAGAGAAGTTACCATACGAGAGGACCCCGGAGGAGAACACCGAGATCGCACGAGAAGAAGTGAGGAACTACTTTGAAGGGGTGAAAGCAAAGCAACATCCACCTTCGGAGGAGAAGGTAGATCCGGTGAAAGCGAAGCGCACTCTGGCTGCCCTGACAAAACCACCCAAGTCTCCGCCGAAAGGAAACTATGAGCGCATTATTGGAAAGGAATTTGCCGAAGCGGAGCGGTCGGGAAGTACTGTCAGTGATCAAAGGCTGAAAGAATGACGAGCTGGGAAACAAATTGCCTAGCTCGGCGAACAAGCGAAGCAATCGTGCCCCCCGTAGAAGGTGCCTAGCGACAACGTCACTAATGATCCGAGGATGGTGCCCGGTTATAGCAATCTTGGCGATTACCTGCCCGACGATGTACATTATGATTTCATGGAGGTGCAGATACAAAGATACGAGTACGGGAAGCCTCTCGCCAAAGATAAAAGATCTCTATCAATGATGATGCGAAGATTGCATGATTGGTACTTGAAAATCTGCAAAGACTCTGGGGGGAGGAGTACTTTGTATGTGAAAGTTAAAAAGGAGCATGACCTCGTTGGAATTGAACTGTTGCTTATTCCATTCGAGGAGTTCTTTCAGTTTTTCAATCAGTTGGCCCTCGATAAAACAACGGTCGCCTGCTACTGTCTGTAAGTAGTACTACTTCTGTCATTAAGTCTCTCTATATAGCTTAGCTCTTTCATTGCATGTATTTATAATCATCCTCAATATATTATGCAGATTGAAGATCGCCTAATTGAAGAAAAGATAAGTCGGTGATATTGGGTTCATTAACACATATCTCATAAATGCAACTCAGGTTAAATTTCATGCCACAGATACCGAGGCCAACTTGCTACGATCGTTGGTAATAAATGAAAACAAAGATATAATACTCTTTCCTTACAACTTCAAGTGAGTGTTACTGTCTTGTGTGTATTCTGTTTCCCTTATATATTAGTCAAGGTTATAGTAATGTAATTGATGAGTTATGCATGCGTGTGCAGTTACCACTATATTTTCCTAGAGATTAAGCTTGAGCAGGGACTAGTAACCGTCTTAGACTCAAGATGAAAAGATCCCCAGGACTATGCAGACATGACTCAAATGCTCGAGAAGTAAGTTGAATCGATCATTATCCACCATATCAGCAACTTTGTTCATTTCTTGATATATCAAGTAATTGTTTTCTTTGTCTGGTAGGGTTTGGAAAAAATTCTCCAAAAAAGCTCTAGGACTCCCGAAGAAGCTGCAATTTAGACACCCGAAAGTAAGTACTATAGTAGCATGTTCCGTGCATCTCCTATTGATTCAAGCGCTAGTTTCATCAATACCATTTGGCATTCTTGCTTATCAGTTTGATTGACCTCTATTTCTTGTAAAGTGGTTGTGGCAGGAACAAGGGAATGATTCAAGGGCTACACTGACGAACAATATGAAGTACGTAAATAACAACATTCACAATTTTATTTTATTACCATCATTTGTGTTGAGTTTCATTCATATATATATATATATATATATATATATATATATATTGACCCCCTTCTTCAAATTAGATGTTTCGGAAGCGGGATGAACTCCTAGCACCAGCTCGCATGCGAGCAATTCAAGAGGAATTGGCGGCATTCTTTCTTGACCACGTGATCGCTGAAGAAGGAGAATACTATGTGGACCATGAGTCCATCTGATTATATTTGTAAGAGATAATTATTGTATATATGTAGCCGGTAGTGTCGGATAGATATACGAGAACTTGTTGTTCGACCAATCTCTCGGAGAAGGAGAGGTGGTCGATATCACTTCTCTCTGTATGCATCTATGTTCATGACGATCTTGTGTTTCCTTCGTTTTCTTACTAGCTAGCTAGCGTGTCTAGTCCTCTCTATATGTATGTATAGTACGTAGCGTCGACCAAGCACGGACATAAGAGAGGACACTTCTCTCTATTAATTATAGCTAGCTAACACAATATATGAAACACCTAAATTAACCCCCCAAAACCCCCAACCCCCCCCCCCCCCTTTAAAAAAACAAAAACCCCAGCCACAGAAATGCTGACGCGTGGATGATTATTGGTCCCGGTTGGTGCCACCAACCGGGACCAAAGGGTCTCCTACATGGGCTCCGCGCACAGGCCACGTGGAGGCCCATCAGTCCCGGTTCTAGATTGAACCGGGACTAAAGGGACATGGCATTAGTACCGACCCTTTAGTCCCGGTTCAGGTACCGGGACAACAGGCCCTTTTTCTACCAGTGAGTATAGTTCTTCATCGGTGTCATCGAACTCGTCGTCGGAACCACGTCTATCGAGAGGGGACAAATATCAGCAAACAAAGAGAAACACAATCAATGCACTACAACAATTATGATGCATGATAATGTCATGGTAATATGCTGTTGATTGAGCTAATGCAACTAGCAACCATATTAAATGAAGTTGGTTTGAACCAAGGGTTCAAATTCAAACTCCATATGTGCTTATTTAAATGTCATTTATGCAAATTGCCCTGTACAGCAACCCTAGGTTGTTCAAACATACATGCAAATGCAGTAAACAGATTCCTTGAATTTTTCTGATAATTTTTCATATATAATTTATTTCATTTGGAGTTACGGTTGAATTTCTATGAATTTTAGAAGTTTAGAGCATTTTCTGAAATTTATAAATCATTTCTGATTTATTTTAATTCCAGAAAACAAATACTGCATCAGCATTGAGTAAGCATGACATCAGCAAGTCAACTGCGGCTGACCGGGGTCAAACCTGACCAATGGGGCCCACTGGTTAGTGACCCGTTAATTAACCCCGGTCAAAACCCGTGCTGATGGGGTTTGACCCAGCGGTAGGGCCCGCTGTCAGTGGCAATGAGGTGGCTAATGGTGGGGATTAGTCCTAATGACCATGCTACGTCGGCAGTCGCCGGAGTTGGCCGGCGGCGACCAAATCTATGGCGGCAACGCGCCGGACTTGTGCTAAAGGCGACGGGGGCGGTGGCTAAGGGCATCGGGGCGTAGCCCAGACTCGCGCGCATCCAGGGAGGTAGGTGGGTGGCCGTGGGGGCGCCGAAGCTCGCCGGAGCGGAGCTCGCGGTGGCGGCCGGAGTTTGGACCTCGACGGAAACGAAGCTATGATGGACGAGAGGACGAACGGATGCTTGTTCTGGGATCCTGGGACCACACTGAGCACAGACACACGCTCAAACGCGGGCGGCAGCAACTGTGGCCGCGGCTGTTACGTGGCCGGCGGAGCAAAGCTCTCGGTCGCGATGACGAAGCTAGCTAGAGGGAGAAATTGACACGGGGGGTAGAGGGGAACGGCGGAGGGGCTCACTACAATGTCGAAGAGGAGCTCGGTGGCTCGGGGGAGGCTCTAGAGTCGACGGGCCGGCGGTCGCGATCTCCGGCGACCCGAGGAGGATGAAGGGGTCGGGGATGGTGCTTCGAAGCATCCGGCGCCGTGTGGCTCGGCGGAGAGGACTAGGGCGACGAGGCGGATCTTCTGGACTGCTCAAGGGGATGAGGGGGAGGCGATGGCCGCGGTGGTGCTAGTCGGCGGCGGCGGGCACGTTCGGTGAGGTGGGGAACGACGAGGGAGGGGGCAGGGGGAAGAGACGAGCGGTTGGCGCGATCCAGACGACAAAAGCGAGGTGTTTCGCGGCGTTGTGCTGGCCTCGGGCGGCCAGGCAGGTAGGTGGCGTGGCGCGCGGGGAGCGAGCGCGCGTCGGGCACGCGCCCTGTCCACTGGCGCCAGGAGGACGACGACAGGAGAGCGCGTGGTGGGCTGGACCGCCAGCTGGGCCGCCAGGTTGGCTGAGGTAAGTCTCTTTCTCTCTTTCTAATTCTGTTTCTGTTTTCTATTTATGTTATTTTGTTTTGATTTAGTTTATAACCCAAATCATTTTAGCAAATCATGAAAATAATTGTGGAGCATTTAAACATATTAATAGTATTTAAATGCCCCAATTCAAATACAATATGGGTTATTCAAAAATCCAGAATGGCCTAAAAATACGTGCATCATTTTTGGCAGAGGGTTTCACCTTTATCAAAAATAATGAACTTTTCTAAAGGGCATTCTGGGTTCATTGAAAATATTTTTATTTTGATCCTAATTGCATTTCATTAGTGCTAGGGCTTGTCATCCCCATTTCAAAGGCGCGTTAAGAGGGCTGAGGCACCTCTGGAAGAGGTTACCGCTGAACTCATCGGTTTAAAGAACCGTGTGTCTCAGATGGTTTCTCAAATATTCGGTAAATCACCTTGTTACATACTCAAAGTGAGTATTTTCCATTATAAGCCGCTACTTAACTCATTGTGCAATCTTTACAGGTGCCAGGAGTAGTAGTCTGAGCCGAGATACCATAGTAAAGCTAAAGGCGCTTTACACTCTGGTTGAACAGTTGTACACCGGAGCCCAACGCACTGTTGCCACCACCCCCCCCCCCCCCCCCGTAAATCAAGGGCCGACTCTATTAAGTGACATCTTGAAGAAGTTGTCCATCTTGCCCGCTCGGTTTCAAGAAATCAAGTGATCGTGTGCTAGAGCCGGAGGTATAACAGCTTTAAGCCATGCTAAAGCCTGGGTGCCAGAATTAGACCCGGTGGACGTAGCAAGTGGGTATCCCAGCCTCAAAAAAGATGGAACACCTTCGACCAAGAAGATTTTGCTGCGGTGTCAACGAAATTTGTCCTCATGCTACCATCATTGGTGAAGAAACCAACCTCACCAAGTATCAGCCGAGTTTTGATGCAGACAATAAGAAGATGGCGACTCCTTCATATAAAGTGATGGACTTAATCCCGCCGATTCGTAAGCACACTTTTTCCCCTGAGATTGACCCGTCTTGTCTGATTGATGATGAGGCTGAATTCGTCGCCCTTCACGGCTTTGACTCGTCCGAACCCAACTTCCAGACGGTGGAGGATGACGAACCGGCAAGGGATGAGGCGCAACCATCAAGTCAGCCAGGCCAAGACTCCTGAATCGGCTCCGGTTTATCGTCTGTTGTACTGGAGACTAAAAAACAGTATCGTTTGAGGCTCCAAATGCCCTGTAATAGGCTAGCGTTAAACTTCTTGCTCTGCTATGCCATCGTGCATATTGTGCTTCTTATAACACTTATTTATCCGTTTATGTGAAGATGTGTTATATATCCCTTGAATCTGTTCATGCACACAACATTTAAAAGTGTCCTGGCGGTTTACCGCTGGACGGGTTATAATGCCCCAACATGGACTTATCATGATTTATAACCAATGCTGGTCACGATAATAATCATATATGAAAATATATCATACCTGTGATATTTGATCACACTTGTTGATTTTACCAAGCCAGTGTGGTAAGGGTGATAACCCAAGACATTGGATGCTGGTAATTATCTGAGATTGACGGCTTATGAACAAAAACCGGACCGGGTTAATAAACACAGGATATTCACCTTTATTTTATACTGGCGACTTATAGTCGAAGAGCATGCTGGTTATTAAACACCGGTTAATGTCATATATGACTCAGAAGGCATTATAAGCCTTATTGTTTTTCAACCTCATATTACTATGTCATAGAAGAAAAATCTCAAAAAGACATTCAAATCAAAACAACAGAAAAAATTCGAGGCTTTCAAAGGCCGCCAAGCCAAAATATCTTCTTCAATGAAACTAGCATTAGCCACTGGAAGGTACGCGCTTTCCATGAGCCGACCCTCATTGACCCTATCGACATTTTAACCCGGATAAGTTCAGTTCTTATTTAAAGATAGACTTATCAGGAGTACGCGGGGTTAGAGTAGCATCTTTCATCACACACCGATTTATCCAAGTTTCAAGGAAGGCGGCTTTATAGCCTGAGCTTCTCCTTGCTATTCGTAAAACCGTGTCCTCTCATGACAAACCGGCGTTTTAACCTTAACAAGTTCAGGATCTTGTTTAAAAGATTGACTGTTAAGAGTTCGGCGGGTCAATCAGGATTACCTGATGGAGAAGCATCTGGCATACATGCAGGATAAACTAGGGTTTTTGGTGAATACACCTCGCTTCCAAGCTTGGCTTTTATAGCCTATCACAAGGTTATGAACTCTTCGTTGTTTAGAACAAAAGAGCCCCCAAGTGACATTTTGAGTTGTACTCAGGGGGTACCTATGTTTGAGTCGTGCTTTTACCACAGACTCTCTTTGGTCCCAAGTTTTTTGTATGTGGCCTATAAGCCGGATCATAGGGTAATTACAACTTTGTTGTATAAAGTAGAAGCCCCCAAGTAATCGAAGACTCATTAAATTAGAGAGAAAAAATGACAGAGGCCCTGCTTTCACAGGGATGTCGGCTTTACTATTTTAATCATAATGTATACATCATCAAAATATGTACATTGGATGAGGCGGTGGCTCAGGTGTAGTATGGCCTAAGGTGAGCAATATTCCTAGGCCGGCGGGCCTCCTCATCCAACGTGCGTGAGTCCTTATGGTCTCGAACATCGATAAAGTAATATGACCCATTGTTTTGATTATTGCTGACCACAAAGGGTCCTTCCCAAGGTGGGGATAATTTGTGCATATCAGTCTGATCCTGGATAAGCTGGAGAACTAGGTCGCCTTCTTGAAAAGTTCTGGTTTTAACCCGACGGCTATGATAACGGCGCAGATCTGACTGGTAAGTCGTTGAACGAGCTGCTGCTATGTCACGGTCCTCATCCAACAGATCAAGTGCTTCTTGATGTGCTCTTTCATTGTCCGCTTCCACATAAGCCGCCACACGAGGCGAGTCATGATGGATGTCACTAGGGAGAACTACCTATGCTCCATAAACCATCAAGAAAGGTGTGTATCCCATAGATCTGTTTGGGGTGGTATTGATGGTCCATAACACGGAAGGTAACTCCTCCACCACCCAACAACCCAGCGTCCTATGCAGGGGAACCATAAGTCGGGGTTTGATACCCTTCATGATTTCTTGGTTTTCTCTCTCAGCTTGACCATTGGATTGGGGGTGATCCACTGATGATACATCAAGCCGGATATGCTCACGTTGAGAAAATTCTTCCATAGCACCCTTAGAGAGATTAGTGCCACTGTCTCTTATAATGCTGTGTGGAAATCCAAAACGGAAGATCACCTTCTTCATGAATTGAACCGCCGTTGCTGCATCACACTTACTGACCGGCTCTGCCTCTACCCACTTAGTGAATTAACCACCGCCACCAAAAAGTGGGTCTTCTTATCTTTAGATCTTTTGAAAGGCACAACCATAACGAGCCCCGAAACTGCGAACAGCCAAGTAATTGGAATCATCCTAAATTCTTGAGCCGGCACATGGGCTCGACGTGCAAATTTCTGACATCCATCACACCTGCTGACGAGGTCCTCTGCATCAGCATGAGCTGTTAACCAATAAAACCCATCACGGAAAGCTTTAGCCACAAGGGACTTTGAACCAGCATGATGACCACAATCTCCTTCATGAATTTCTCGTAACATATCATAGCCCTCTTCTAGAGGAACACAACGCTGAAATGCCCTTGTGACACTGCGATGATGTAACTCGCCATTAACAATCGTCATTGACTTAGACCGCCGGGTTATCTGCCTGGCCAAAGTTTCATCCTTAGGTAACTCGCCCCGGGTCATATAGGCCAAATAAGGGACTTTCCAATCTGGGATTACATGAAGAGCCGCCAACCAACTGAGCCTGTGGGTCTGGAATAGCCAAATCCTCCTCTGTATGAATCTTAACCGACGGGTTATGCAAGACGTCAAGAAATACATTAGGCGGCACCGGCTTACGTTGAGAGCCCAGCTGGCTTAAAGCGTCTGCCGCTTTGTTTTTCCTCCGATCAACATGCTCAACTTGATAACCTTTGAAGTGACAAGGAATAACATCAACCTCTCGCCGATAAGATGCCATGAGTGGATCCTTAGAATCCCAAGTACCAGAGACTTGCTGAGCCACCAAATCTCAGTCAGCGAAGCATCTAACCCAGCTTAAGTTCATTTCCCTAGCCATTTGAAGATCGTGGGGCAAGGCCTCATGCTCAGCTGCATTGTTAGTACAAGGAAACATCAAATGAAGAACATAGCAAAGTTAATCACCTCGAGGGGAAGCAAGAATAACTCCAGCCCCCTATCCCTCCAATTGCCTGGACCCATCAAAGTGAATAGTCCAATATGTGTTATCTGGCTTTTCCTCAGGCATCTGCAGCTCTGTCCAATCATTGATGAAGTACACCAACACTTGATATTTGATGGCCGTGCGAGGCACATATTTGAACCCGTGAGACCCAAGCTCAATGGCCCACTTGGCGACCCGGCCAGTTGCTTCTCGGTTTTGGATGATATCTCCAAAAGGAGCAGAGCTGACCACGGTAATGGGATGGCCGAGAAAATAATGTTTAAGCTTCCGGCTGGCCAAGAACACCCCATATACACTACTAGGAAAAGGCCTACTAATGGCGCACTACAGGTGCGCCATTAGAACCACGCCACTAGAATATTTTAGTAATGGCGCACCACAGGTGCACCATTAGTATCTGGTATACTAATGGCGCACCACAAGTGTGCCATTAGAATCCCACAGGTGCACCATTAGTATCTGGTATACTAATGTATCTGGTATACTAATGGCGCACCTCATGGAAGTGCACCATTAGTAACAGTTTTTTTAAAAAAAATCGTTTTTTCTTAATCTCAGGTCACTATTTCACATATGAGATTTCCAACACATATATATACAACAAGCATCCATATAACAATCATATCCAACACAGAAGTTTCATCATATATACATACATAGCCAACACATAGTTCCATCGTTACATATTACAAAAGTTTCACATTGTTCATCCAACACCGTTATCCATCAATTCACAAAAGTTTCACATTGATACAAAATAAAAATACAAATGGAAAAGAAGCACTCCATCCATGCAAGCTTCCGTGAATTAAATCAAATCTGCAAAATGATAAACAAGAAGTTAGAAGAAGAAGAAGAAGAGAAGAAGAAGAAGAAAAGACTAGAAGAATACTAGAAGAAGAAGAACACTAGAAGAATACTAGAAGAAGAATAAGAAGAAGAATAAGAAGAATAAGAAGAAGACTATAAGCTTATTATGTAAACTTGATCATTTTGTGCTAACATGAGTAATTTTGGAGCTAACCTATAGGAAACTAAGCATATAAGCTCTCTAAGTTAGCATATTAGAGCCAATTAAATTAGGTAAAATGAAGCTAACCTATGTCATTTTGGAAAAGAAGAAGAATAAGAAGGATAAGAAGAAGACTATAAGCTTATTTTGTAAACTTGATCATTTTGTGCTAACATAAGTAATTTTGGAGCTAACCTATAGGAAACTAAGCATATAAGCTCTCTAAGTTAGCATATTAGAGCCAACTTAGGTAAAATGAAGCTAACCTATGTCATTTTGAAAAAGAAGAAGAATAAGAAGAATAAGAAGAAGACTATAAGCTTATTATGTAAACTTGATCATTTTGTGCTAACATAAGTTATTTTGGAGCTAACCTATAGGAAACTAAGCATATAAGCTCTAAGTTAGCATATTAGAGCCAACTTAGGTAAAATGAAGCTAACATATGTCATTTTGGAAAAGAAGAAGAATAAGAAGAAGACTATAAGCTTATTATGTAAACTTGATCATTTTGTGCTAACATAAGTAATTTTGGAGGTAACCTATAGGAAACTAAGCATATTAGAGATAACATAGGTAACTAAGTATATATATATATATATATATATCATTTTGGAGATCTAACATACCTGACATAGTTTAGTTCTCATTGTTCTTCTCCTTCTCCTTCCTCAGCCTGATGCGCCAAGAGCGGCGAGGCGGTGGAGGCAGCTGTGGGATGTAGTCTTTTACCACAATTGGCGTGGCCATGTCGCCCAGCTGTGGGATCACCGGCTCCACCACCGGTGCGTGGTCATTGTCAGGCACCACCACCATCGCGAGGCCACCTTCAGGCAGGACGGGCACGACCATCACTAGGTCATCCTCAGCCACCACCATCTCTTGCCCATGGTCAGCCACCACCATCTCTTGTCCATGGTCAGCCACCACCATCTCTTGCCATTGGTCAGCCACCACCAGCGCTAGGTCATCCTCAGCCTGTTGCCCATCGTCATCCTGCAGCTCCTCATCCTCACTCTGCTCCTCTTCTCCCGCACTACATTCCAAATCATCCTTCTTGTTGTCTTAGCTGCTGCCAGAATCGCTGCTGCTTTCGCTACAGCCAGAATTGCTGTTGCTTTTGCTACAGCCATAATCGCTACTGCTGCTCCCATTGCCTATCCAAATGCAACAATGACCGTTAACAATCGATGTGAGACAAAGCCAAATGTAGAAGAATAAGAAGAGGTAGAATGCACTGGCATCTTCGTCGTCAGCGTAGCGCATGCGACACATAGTCACGTTGAAAACCTTCACAATGAGCATTGTGCCGTCATCGTCATACCTAAAGAGAAGAAAGTACCCGGTCCGCAGGTCGTAGGCAGTGTAGAACTTCTCCCAGCCACGGCACAGGTACATGTGGCCCTCCTCGATCACCAACTCCATGTCCCACACCATATGAACCCCGATGCCGGCCTATTGGAGCTTCATATTATCTGGCGGATCTTCACCCAGCATGTTCAAAAAAGTGTCAGGCAGCCTGTGCAATTTGGGACAAGGAGTAATGTAGCAAACAACAGAGTTATCATAATGAGATGGGTGAAGGGGAGATCTCTCATTTTATATACCTGCCTCGTGGCTGATACTGAAGTCCCAAGTATGATACTGAAGAACTCAAAAGCATCCAACTCGTACTCCGGTGAGGCAGAGCGGCGGTGGATGCTTCCCCCCATCTCTGATAAGCAGCAGAAGAGACCAATTAGTATCCTTACAACATTATGATACAAATTTATAGCAGCATAAATTTTGAGCAGAACATAATCAACTACACCAATGCACTTCTGAAGGTCTCGCTTCCCACCCATGATGTTGTTAAGCGAGGACTAGTGCCAAATGCATTTTCGGTACGAAAATACATCACAGGCCACTATGTTATTTAATAGCATTCTTCTTGAAGACTAATGATTGTTACATCCTACTAAAATGATGTTCTATCCTAGAGATGTCTTGTTGCTCATGAGGAAGCAGCAAATAAACACTTGAAAAAAGCTCTTGTCCTCGAAGATGCATTCTTGGTTATATTACCGTTCTGAGTCATGTTGTTCTGTTATTTTATTTGAAGACATGAAGGGTTACTTATTTGAAGATGCTACTCCTAAGAAAGGTCAACTTTTCGATCATCAGCCTCTACAATTAAACAATGATGTATTCTTCCTTTTCCTTTCCATCTTCTTCTTCTCCACCTCTCTTCTTTTCTTGTTCTCATTTTTCTTTCTTCTCCTTCCTCCTCCTCCTCTTCTCCTTCTTCCTTTCTCGTTCTGTTTTTCAACTTTCTTCTTATTCTTCTTCCTTTTTTTCCTTTTTCCTCTTCTTCTACTTCTTCTTCTTCTTCTTCTAATTATCTAAACCTAAATCTAGCACTAACCTAAACCAACCACTAACCTAAACCTATCAATAACCTAATTAAACCTAAACAACAAAGAAAAACAGTAGAAAAAAACAAAAAATGCTCACGTTGGGTTCGGGGGCAAGGGGTGGTGGTGGACGGCCGCGGTTAGGGAAGCGGCGGCGGGCCTGGCTCCAGGTGGCGCGAGGCGGACGCAGGGGCCCGCGGCGAGCCTGGCTCCGGGGGCGGTGCAGGCGTAGGGGCGGCGGCTAGCCTGGCTCCGGGGGTGGCGCAGGTGCAGGGGCCGACGGGCAGGTGTTGGGGGTGGCAGGGCACCAGGGGGGGGGGCCGGGGCGGGGCGCCGTTCGGGCGACGGGGCGCCGGGGCGGTGGCGGGTGGTGGGGGCGACGGGGCGAGGGGCGGTGGGGCCAGGGGCGGTGGCGGGTGGCGGCGGTGGCGGCGAGGGGAGGGGGCGAGGGGATGAATGGGGCAAGGGGGCGGTGAGGGGAGGGGGGCGACAGGGCGAATGGGGCAAGGGGGCGGCAAGGGGAGGGGGACGACAGGGCGAGGGGAGGTGGGGCTCGGCATTACTAACAATTTTTTTTATTTTTTTTCAAAACTACTAATGGTGCACGGTGGGTCTGGTGCGCCATTACTATGTCAACTAGTAATGGTGCACTGTACCATGGTGCGCCATTAGTAACAATTTTTTTTAATTTTTTCAAGACTTCTAATGACGCACTACACACCAGGTGCGCCATTAGTAATATATTACAAATGGCGCACCAACACATGGTGCGCCATTAGTATATAGTAATGGCGCCCCGCATGTCTGGTGCGCCATTAGTGGCCATATCATCTATAGCCCTTTTCCTAGTAGTGATACAAGCTTCTGCCAGTGTGGATACCTCTGCTTGGACTCAATAAGCAGTTCACTGATATAGTAAACCGGCCTTTGAACCAGATATTCCTTTCCCGCCTCCTTTATTTCTACCACAATAGCAACACTGACAGCCCAGCTATTAGCAGCCACATATAACAGCAAAGGCTCCTCATCAATAGGGGCTGCAAGTACTGGCAGCTCAACCAACTGCTTTTTCAAATCCTCAAACGCTGCATCGGCGGCCTCACTCCAGACAAAGTTATATGTCTTTTTCATCATCTAATACAGAGGGATAGCCTTCTCCCCCAACCGGCTTATGAACCGGCTTAACGCCGCAATACGACCCGCCAGATTCTGTACATCATTAATACATGTCGTCTTAGCCAGAGAGGTAATAGCTTTGATCTTCTCCAGATTAGCTTCAATTCCTCTGTTAGACACCAAAAAAAACCAAGAGTTTGCCTGCCGGCACACAAAAACACACTTGGCTGGGTTAAGCATCATTTTGTAAACCCGGAGATTGTCAAAGGTTTCCTTCAAATCATCTATCAGTGTCTCTCTCTCTCTCTGGATTTCACCACAGTATGTCTCCAACGTATCTATAATTTTTGATTGCTCCATGCTATATTATCTACTATTTTGGAAATTATTGGGCTTTATTATCCACTTTTATATTATTTTTGGGACTAACCTATTAACCGGAGACCCAGCCCAAAATTGCTGTTTTTTGCCTGTTTTAGGGTTTCGAAGGAAAGGCATATCAAACAGAGTCCAAACGGAATGAAACCTTCGGGAACATGATTTTCTCACCGAATACAACTCAGGAGACTTGGACCCTACGTCAAGGCACGTAACAGGAGGCCATGAGGTAGGGGGCGTTCCCTACCCCCCCAGGCGCGCCCCAACCCTCGTGGGCCCCCTGTTGCTCCACCGACGTACTTCTTCCTCCTATATATACCAACGTACCCCCAACCGATCAAATACGGAGCCAAAAACCTAATTCCACCGCCGCAACTTTCTGTATCGACGAGATTCCATCTTGGGGCCTGTTCCGGAGCTCTGCCGGAGGGGGCATTGGTCACGGAGGGCTTCTACATCATCATCCAAGCCCCTCTGATGAAGTGTGAGTAGTTTACTACAGACCTACGGGTCCATATATAGCTAGTAGCTAGATGGCTTCTTCTCTCTTTTTGGATCTCAATACAATGTTCTCCCCCTCTCTCGTGGAGATCTATTCAATGTAATCTTCTTTTTGCGTTGTGTTTGTTGAGACTGATGAATTGTGGGTTTATGATCAAGTCTATCTATGAATAATATTTGAATCTTATCTGAATTATTTTATGTATGATTGGTTATCTTTGCAAGTCTCTTCGAATTATCAGTTTGGTTTGGCCTACTAGATTGGTTGTTCTTGCCATGGGAGAAGTGCTTAGCTTTGGGTTCGATCTTGCGGTGTCCTTTCCCAGTGACAGAAGGGGCAGCAAGGCACGTATTGTATCGTTGCCATCGAGGATAACAAGATGGGGTTTTTATCATATTGCATGAAACTATCCCTCTACATCATGTCATCTTGCTTAAGGCATCACTCTGTTTTTAACTTAATACTCTAGATACATGTTGGATAGCGGTCGATGAGTGGAGTAATAGTAGTAGATGCAGAATCATTTCTGTCTACTTGTCTCGGACGTGATGCCTATATACATGATCATACCTAGATATTCTCATAACTATGCTCAATTCTGTCAATTGCTCAACAGTAATTTTTTTTCACCCACCGTAGAATACTTATGCTCTTGAGAGAAGCCACTAGTGAAACCTATGGCCCCCGGGTCTCTTTCTCATCATATTAATCTCCATCACTTTATTATTGCTTTGCTTTTACTTTTTACTTTGCATCTCTATACCAAAAATACCAAAAATATTATTTATCATCTCTATCAGATCTCACTTTCGTAAGTGACCATGAAGGGATTAACAACCCCTAAGCGCGTTGGTTGCGTTGAGCTATTGTTTTTTTGTAGGTACGAGGGACTCGAGCGTAGCCTCCTACTGGATTGATACCTTGGTTCTCAAAAACTGAGGGAAATACTTACGCTACTTTGCTGCATCATCCCTTCCTCTTCGGGGAAATCCAACGAAGTGCTCAAGAGGTAGCAATGAACATTACACCATATTTGATTATGAAGGCAATTTTCTTAAGTACCAGCACCGGATTAGGAAACCACTCAGGATGGAAAAATTCAATGATAAACCCAGATGCCAGGAGCCGGGCTACTTCCTCTCCAGTGGCCTTCTGTCTCTCCTCATTAAAACGGCGAAGAAATTGTTTGACCGGCTTAAACTTTGGATCAATATTAAGAGTGTGCTCAGCGAGTTCTCTTGGTACACCCAGCATGTCCGAAGGCTTCCATGCAAAGATATCCCTGTTCTCACAGATAAACTTGATGAGCGTGCTTTCCTATTTCGGATCCAGATTAGCACTGATGTTGAACTGCTTGGATGAGTCGCCAGGAACAAAATCAACCATCTTGGTATCATCTGCCGATTTAAACTTTAACACCGGATCATGCTCTATGGTTGGCTTTTTCAAGGATGTCATATCTGCCGAGTCAACATTGTCCTTGTAAAATTTCAAATCCTCTGTTGCACAATATGACTCAGCATAAGCCAGATCCCCCTCTTCACACTGCAGAGCTATCCTACGGCTCCCATGCACTATAATTGTTCCTTTGTGACCCGACATCTTAAGCTGCAGATACACATAACACGGCCGCGTCATGAACTTGGCATAAGCCGGTTGTCCAAACAGAGCGTGATATGGGTTGTGAATCTTGACCACTTGAAAGGTCAATTTTTCTGACCTAGAATCATGATAATCTCCAAAAACAACTTCCAGAGCTATCTTACCGACTGGATATGCCGACTTACTAGGCACCACGCCATGGAAAATAGTGTTTGATGGCTTAAGATTTTTATCAGTCAACCCCATGCGACGAAAAGTTTCACAATAAAGGATATTGATGATGCTCCCACCGTCCATGAGTACTTTGGTAAAATTGTACCCTCCATGCAACCACCAAAGCCAAATGACCCGGATTATCAACCCGGGCTGGGTGGATGATCTTCCTGACTCCATACGATGGGCTGCTCAGACCAATGTAGATAGCGAGGAACTGTCGGCTCAACAGCATTGACTAATCTCTTATGAAGCTTCTGGTCATGCTTACACAAGCTAGTGGTAAACACATGATATTGCCCACTATTCAACTGCTTCGGGTTGCTCTGGTAACCAGACCGTTGTTGTTGCTCACCCCCTTGATTACTCTGATGGTTGTAACCACACTGGTTGTTGTGATTACCTTGATTTCCCTGGAAACTAGAGTTAGAACCTCCGCCGCCATAACCCAGACCGTGAGATCCGGGCCCAGAACCGCCACCTGGCCCATGGTTGTCATGGAAAAGATTTGAATTTTTGTACTCCTTCATGATGTGACAATCCTTCCGTTGGTGCCCGGATGGTCTTTCTTTCGTAACATATCGCGGGCAGGGTTGATACAACATACTCTCAAGATTGATACCGGATTCGCCGGTTTGTGGGGTTGGTTTACCCTTATGACGCTGACCATTATTCTACGCACTGGTGTTAGCCACAAAGTCAAAACTAGTGCCAGCTTTGCGCTTATCGTTGCCTCCTGGGTTAGACTACTGCCCCTTAGCATTACTGCTCCTCTTCCCCTTTCCCGTGTTAATATCAGCAGACTCGGGGTCTTTGGTACTATCAGAGTCAGCATATTTAACCAGAGCGGCCATGAGCGTCCCCATGTCATTACAGTGGCGTTTGAGCCGCCATAATTTATGCTTCAAGGGAGTGAAACGGCAGTTGTTCTCCAACATCAACACTGCTGAGTGGGCATTGATGCGATTCGACGAGTGTAAGATTGTTGAGACCCGGCGGACCCAATGGGTTGTAGATTCGCCTTCTTCCTGAACAGAAGGGGCCAGATCCACAATCGACATGGGTTGTTTACACGTATCTTTGAAGTTCTGGATAAACCGGGTTTTCAACTCGGCCCATGACCCAATGGAATTGGCAGGAAGCCCCTTCAACCAGGTGCGGGTCGTTCCTTCTAACATCAGGGGAAAATACTTAGCACACGCAGCCTCACGGAGGTCCAGCAACTCCATGGCCATCTTATAACTCTCTATCCATGCCTCGGGACTTAAATCCGCTGTATAGTTTGGCACTTTGCGAGGTCCTTTGAAATCTTTGGGCAGACGCTCATTATGTAGATCCGGCACCAAGCATGGTACGCCCAAGTTTCTAAAGGTTAAACCTGGCTCCACAGAGGTGGTCAAACGAACCGGAGTTGGCTGACGAGCCACATATTGAGCCGCCAGCTCATCCTCTCGACAAGGTCTACCTTGATCCACCATGTCCTGAGCGTTTGCACCACCGCCCGCCGGGTCATGCCCATGGGGAGGGTTACGGTTCCGCCCACTGCTTGATACGGCCGGCTCATCGAGATACCTGTTGTAACTTCGGCTCGGACGAGGGTAGAATGAACTCGATCGCGGCTGTAAGAATAAGCCTGCTGTTGAACCAGCGCTATCTGAAGAAGATCTCTAGCCCTCCGTGTCTCAACTACCACTGGCGATTCACCTTCAACTGGGATAGCTGTGAATCGAGATGCTGCAACGATCATGTTATCCAAAGGGTTGGAATAATGACCCGGTGGCGTCGGCACGTGTTGTGGCAGGTTATTATTCTGACAAGATGGATCCACCATGCATGGCTGAACCAGCGTCCCCGTGCCAGGTGCCTCAGCCCGGTTTACCCCCATCGGGTTACTGGTTCCTGCTCTTGGCGTGTTAAAAAGATTTCTTGCCTCGTAAACCGATGGCAGATGAGTTTGATGCCTCCTCCTCATGAAATCGTTTGAAGCATTCTGATCCAACATGAGCCGGTAAGACTCCGCACGAATCCGTTGTGACTGGGCATCTAAAGCGGTCCGCTCTTCGGCCATCCTGGCACTTTCAGCGTTTAACTCCTCCTTGGCCAGTGCTATCTCATCACGCAGTTTTGTGAACGCCGCATTGTGCTGATCTTGATCTGCCGAGTTAACCAACATTGTTAACAGTGTCATCATTTATCCAGCAAATCAGTTAAAGCCTAAGCCGGCGGGCGCTCAGGGCCTCCTGCCCCGGCAGCCGCTATCTCCCCTGACCCGGAAACCAGCTCCGCCGCAATTGATGAGTGCTTTACGAGCTGTGTACCAGTCAAGAAAATGGCAACCCGATTCGGCGGCTCACGAGGGTCCGGAATACTGTCGCCATCGGAACAGCCCCCAAGCTGGCCATCTGGCAGTTGATACAAAGACTCTGTCTCACCGGTGGATGACTCGCCATCAAAATAAACAATGGTCTCATCACCAGATGCTAGCTTGTCTTCAGATTCCACTCCATGGATAAATCCCACGAAGGCACGATTCTTGGCAGGCCGAACCCAGGCGGGTCTCGCATGCTGAGCCGTCTCGACGATGTCGGTGCAGATGTCCGGCTCAGGGCCCGGTTTGCCGATCTTGCCGATGAAGACACGGATTCCACAAAAGGAGACCCGGTACCCATACTCTATTCAGCAGGCCTTTGGGCCCCAGCCTGCATCGTCGATGTAGAGCTTGCCGCGGCGACTCTTGGTCATCCGGCCCACGACGTATCCCTTGATCCCTTCGAAGTCGCCCTTTAAGAACTCGACACCATCGTGCGATAGCCCCACGGTGGGGGCCAACTGTCATGGAATTGTCATGGTAGATGTCCTAGTGTGAGGACTTAGTCGTGGAGCCATCGCGTTGAGGTTAGCTTAAAGGGGTTAATCAAGACAAAGTACACGGGGAGTTCATACTGGTTCGGCCCCTCACGATGAAGGTAAAAGCCTAGTCCAGTTTGTAGTTGGTACTGCTAGTGTTTCAATGCAAGACCGGCTCTCGATCGGTTGTTTCTTGTCCTACGACGCCGCTAGGTCGTCCCCTTATATACACGGGTTGACGCCCTGCGGCTCTCAGAGTCCCGACCGGCTTATACAACGTATCTGGTTCGGTGACCTTTCACACATGCCTTACAATACAAGTTTACTTACATGGCGGTTTATACTCATGGGCTTTAAGCCGCCTTCAGGTCTAGGCCCTCTACTAAGCCTATCTATGAATCGCCATGTGACTTTGGGCTTCATTGTGTTGAGTCTTCATAGGGATGACCCGGCTCCTCCTGGGCGGGTCATACCTAATAGTTATATCCCCAACAAAGGTGACAAGTTCCCTCTCAAAACCACAAGCCTTCTTGTGAGAGCCCCGGTTTGCAAGAAGCTTAGACCAAAGCATGTCCCAATTCAGCTCAAAAATTTACTGCAACATGTTGGTGCCATGTCATGACACCATGCCATGTTTCATGATTTTCAGGCGTGTTTTGGATTTGCAGGAATTAAAAAACCAAGTTTCTCAATTTTCCGGGCGAGCCACGATGCCCTGATGTTTGAATTTCGTTCTCATTTCTTGCATGGGACCTATAAATCCACCAAAGACACACATGTGATTTTTCGACAAACTTTGGTGCACTGGAGCATGTGCTTGTAGTTCAAATTTGTATGCACATTAAATGCCCAGAAACTCAATTAATGCATAAGAATGCCAAATGAACCCGGAATAATTCCAAATTTAAACACGACACACATGTACTAGTTGCATGTTCACTGTACGTAAAGGTTCTAGCAATTACACCATCCTTTCCCTCTGTAACACCATTTTGTCTTTCAAAACATAATGAAAAAATTAGCTATACCACAAACAGTTTGCTAGAAAGAATTGTGTGGGATGCGATATAAAATATCTTGGCGCACCGTCTTGTCTAGCTTACTCAGGAAGCTTCGTCGTCTACAGTACATCGCCCCCGCTTGAACCACACTTGGGCGCCAGTTTCTTGTGGCACCGAGCGAAAAAAATTGCCACCGCGGAAATATCTATCTCCACGCCCCCTCCCTCCCACCAAAAGCCACATTTCAACTATTCCTCCTTGCTTTCCATGTTCAAACCTTCACTCCTGCTTACTGGCAGCTCAGCCTCCTCTCAGGCGACCATTCTTCTTGCAGCACCGGCGACATTGTTGGATGAAGCGGCCCGGACCAACATTACATGACCGTGTTCATGAGACTGGTTCTACCGACATGGTTCGCACATAGGTGGCTAACGGGTGTCTATTTCTCCAGGTTTAGTTGAATCGAGTTTGACTACGCCCTGTCCTTGTTGAAGGTTAAAACAGCACACTTGACAAAAAATCGTTGTGGTTTTGATGCGTAGGTAAGAACGGTTCTTGTTAGAAGCCCGTAGCAGCCACGTAAAACTGCAACAACAAAGTAGAGGACGTCTAACTTGTTTTTGCAGGGCATGTTGTGATGTGATATGGTCAAGACGTGATAATATAAATTTTTGTATGAGATGATCATGTTTTGTAACAGTTATCGGCAACTGGCAGGAGCCATATGGTTGCCGCTTTATTGTATGAAATGCAATCGCCATGTAATTGCTTTACTTTATCACTAAGCGGTAGCGATACTCGGAGAAGCAATAGTTGGCGAGACGACAGCGATGCTACGATGGAGATCAAGGTGTCAAGCCGGTGACGATGGTGATCATGACGGTGCTTTGGAGATGGAGATCAAAGGCACAAGATGATGATGGCCATATCATATCAGTTATTTTGATTGCATGTGATGTTTATCCTTTATGCATCTTATTTTGCTTAGTTCGACGGTAGCATTCTAAGACGATCTCTCACTAAATTTCAAGGTACAAGTGTTCTCCCTGAGTATGCACCATTGCTACAGTTCGTCGTGCCAGGACACCATGTGATGATCGGGTGTGATAAGCTCTACGTTCGCATACAACAGCTGCAAGCCAGTTTTGCACAAGCAGAATACTCAGGTTAAACTTGGCGAGCCTAGCATATGCAGATATGGCCTCGGAACACTGAGACCGAAAGGTCGAGCGTGAATGATATAGTAGATATGATCAACATAGTGATGTTCACCATTGAAAACTTCTCCATCTCACGTGATAATTAGAGATGGTTTAGTTGATATGGATCACGTGATCATTTAGATGACTAGAGGGATGTCTATCTAAGTGGGAGTTCTTATTGCATGTCTATGTTGTTGTAGATAAATGGCCCGTGCTACTGTTCCTTTGAATTTTAATGCGTTCCTAGAGAAATCTAAGTTGAAAGATGATGGTAGCAACTACACAGACTGGGTCCGTAACTTGAGGATTATCCTCATTGCTGCACAAAAGAATTACATCCTAGAAGCACCGCTAGGTGCAAAGCACGCTGCATGAGCAACTCTAGATGTTATGAATGTCTGGCAGAGCAAAGCTGATGACAAGTCGATAGTTCAGTGTGCCATGCTTTATGGCTTAGAATCAGGACTTCAACGACGTTTCCAAGAGTTGAAGTTAGTATTTCAAGCAAATGCCCGGATTGAGAGATATGAAGTCTCCAATAAGTTCTACAGCTGCAAAATGGTGGAGAATAGTTCTGTCAGTGAACATATACTCAGAATGTCTGGGTACCACAACCACTTGACTCAACTAGGAGTTAATCTTCCTGATGATAGTGCCATTGACAAAGTTCTTCAGTCACTGCCTCCAAGCTACAAAAGCTTCATGATGAATTATAATATGCAAGGGATGGATAAGACAATTCCAGAGCTCTTCGCAATGCTAAAGGCTGCGGAGGTAGAAATCAAGAAGGAGCATCAAGTGTTGATGGTCAACAAGACCACTAGTTTCAAGAAGGGTAAAGGGAAGAAGGGGAAATTCAAGAAGAACAGCAAGCAAGTTGTTGCTCAAGTGAAGAAGCCCAAGTCTGGACCTAAGCCTGATACTGAGTGCTTCTACTGCAAAGGGACTAGTTACTGGAAGCGGAACTGCCCCATGTATTTGGAGGATAAGAAGGATGGCAAAGTGAAAGGTGTATTTGATATACATGTTATTGATGTGTACCTTACTAATGCTCGTAGTAGTGCCTGGGTATTTCATACTGGTTTTGTTGCTCATATTTGCAACAGGAAACACGGGCTACGGATTAAACGAAGATTGGCTAAGGACGAGGTGATAATGCACATGGGAAATGGTTCCAAAGTCGATGTGATCGCGGTCGACATGCTACCTCTACATCTACCTTCGGGATTAGTTTTAGACCTGAATAATTGTTATTTGGTGCCAGCGTTAAGCATGAACATTATATCTGGATCTTGTTTGATGCAAGATGATTATTCATTTAAATCAGAGAATAATGGTTGTTCTATTTATATGAGTAATATCTTTTATTGTCATGAGTGTCTATTTTTGTTGAATCTCGATAGTAGTGATACACATATTCATAGTATTGAAGCCAAAAGATACAAGTTTAATAATGATACTGCAACTTATTTGTGGCATTGCTGTTTAGGTCATATTGGTGTAAAGCGCATGAAGAAACTACATGCTGATGGGCTTTTGGAATCACTTGATTATCAATCACTTGATGCTTGCGAACCATGCCTCATGGGCGAGATGACTAAGACTTCGTTCTCCGGAACAATGGAGCGAGCAACAGACTTATTGGAAATAATACATACTGATGTATGCGGTCCGATGAGTGTTGATGCTCGCGACAAGTATTGTTATTTTCTGACCTTCACAGATGATTTGAGCAGATATGGGTATATCTACTTAATGAAACATAAGTCTGAAACATTTGAAAAGTTTTCTACGATCTGATCGTGGAGGTGAATATTTGAGTTATGAGTTTGGTCTTCATTTGAAACAACGTGGAATAGTTTTGCAACTCACACCACCTGGAACACCACAGCGTAATGGTGTGTCCGAACATCATAACCGCACTTTATTAGATATGGTGAGATCTATGATGTCTCTTACTGATTTACCGCTATTGTTTTGGGGTTATGCTTTAGAGATGACTGCATTCACGTTAAATAGGGCACTGTCGAAATCCGTTGAGACGACACCATATGAACTATGGTTTGGCAAGAAACCCAAGTTGTCGTTTCTTAAAGTTTGGGGCTGCGATGCTTATGTAAAAAAGCTTCAACCTGATAAGCTCGAACCCAAATCGTAGAAATGTGTCTTCATAGGATACACAAAGGAGACTGTTGGGTTCACCTTCTATCATAGATCCAAAGGCAAGATATTCGTTGCTAAGAGTGGGTCCTTTGTATAGAAGGAGTTTCTCTCGAAAGAAGTGAGTGCGAGGAAAGTAGAACTTGATAAGGTAACTGTACCTTCTCCCTTACTGGAAAGTACTTCATCATAGAAACCAGTTCCACTGATTCTAACACCAATTTGTGAGGAAGCTAATGATGATGATAATGAAATTTCTGATCAAGTTACTATCGAACCTCGTAGGTCAACCAGAGTAAGATCCGCACCAGAGTGGTACGGTAATCCTGTTCTGGAGGTCATGTTACTTTACCATGATGAACCTATGAACTATGAGGAAGTGATGATGAGCCCAGATTCCGTGAAATGGCTTGAGGCCATGAAATCTGAGATGGGATCCATGTATGAGAACGAAGTATGGACTTTGGTTGACTTGCCCGATGATCGGCAAGTAATAGAGAATAAACAGATCTTCAAGAAAAAAATATTGATGCTGACGGTGATGTTACTGTCTACAAAGATCGACTTGTTGCGAGAGGTTTTCGACAAGTTCAAGGAGTTGACTACGATGAGACCTTCTCACCCGTAGCGATGCTTAAGTCCGTCCGAATCATGTTAGCAATTGCCGCATTTTATGATTATGAGATTTGGCAAATGGATGTCAAAAATGCATTCCTTAATGGATATCTTAAAGGAAAGTTGTATATGCTGCAACCAGAAGGTTTTGTCGATCCAAAAGGTGCTAACAAAGTGGGAAAGCTCCAGCGATCCATTTATGGACTGGTGCAAGCCTCTCAGAGTTGGAATATACGCTTTGATAGTGTAATCAAAGCATACGGTTTTATACAGACTTTTGGAGAAGCCTGCATTTACAAGAAAGTGAGTGGGAGCTCTGTAGCATTTCTGATATTATATGTGGATGACATATTGTTTATCGGAAATGATACTGAATTTCTGAATGGCAAAAAAGGATACTTGAATAAGATTTTTTCAATGAAAGACCTCGGTGAAGCTGCTTATATATTGGGCATCAAGATCTATAGAGATATATCAACACGCTTAATTGGACTTTCACAAAGCACAAACCTTGATAAAATTTTGAAGAAGTTTAAAATGGATCAGTCAAAGAAAGGGTTCTTGCCTGTGTTACAAGGTGTGAAATTGAGTCAGACTCAATGCCCGACCAATACAGAAGATAGAGAGAAAATGAAAGTCATTCCCTATGCCTCAGTCATAGGTTCTATCATGTATGCTGCTACCTCTTGAGCTTGCGTTGGTTTTCCCTTGAAGAGGAAAGGGTGATGCAGCACAGTAGCGTAAGTATTTCCCACAGTTTTGAGAACCAAGGTATCAACCTAGTAGGAGGTAGCACACAAGTACCCTAGTACCTGCACAAACAAACAAGAACCTCGCAACCAACGCGATAAAAAGGCTGTGAATCCATTCACAGTCACTTACGATAGTGAGATCTGATAGAGATAATAAGATAAATATTTTTAGTATTTTTTTGTATAGATTGGAAAATAAAGATTGCAGAATAGAAATAGCAAATTGATAGGGAAATAATATGATGGAAGATAGACCCGCGGGCCATAGGTTTCACTAGTGGCTTCTCTCAAGATAGCAAATTCTATGGTGGGTGAATAAATTACTATCGAGCAATTGATAGAAAAGCCCATAGTTATGAGAATATCTAGGCATGATCATGTATATAGGCATCACGTCCGTGACAAGTAGACCGAAATGATTCTGCATCTACTACTATTACTCCACACATAGACCGCTATCCAACATCCATCTAGAGTATTAAGTTCATAAGAACAGAGTAACGCATTAGGCAAGATGACATGATGTAGAGGGATAAACTCAAGCAATATGATATAAACCCGATATTTTTATCCTCGATGGCAACAATACAATACGTGCCTTGATGCCCCTGTTGTCACTAGGAAAGGACACCGCAGGATTGAACCCAAAGCTAAGCACTCCTCCCATTGCAAGAAAGATCAATCTAGTAGGCCAAACCAAACTGATAATTCGAACAGACTTGCTAAGATATTTAAATCATGCATAAGAGATTTCAGGGAAGAATCAAATATTGTTCATAGATAATCTTGATCATAAACCCACAATTCATGGGATCTCAACAAACACACCGCAAAAAGAATTACATCAAATAGATCTCCAAGTGAATCGAGGAGTGTCGGTGTCAAAACCAGCGGATCTCGGGTAGGGGGTCCCGAACTACACGTCTAGGCGGATGGTAACACGAGGCAGGGGACACGATGTTTACCTAGGTTTGGGCCCTCTTAATGGAGGTAAAACCCTACGTCGTGCTTGATTATTCTTGATGATATGAGTAGTACAAGAGTTGATCTACCACGAGATCAGAGAGGCTAAACCCTAGAAGCTAGCCTATGGTATGATTGTTGTTGTTCGTCCTACGGACAAAACCCTCCGGTTTATATAGACACGGAGGGGGCTAGGGTTACACAGAGTCAGTTACAAGGAAGGAGATCTACATATCCGTATTGCTAAGCTTGCCTTCCACGCCAAGGAGAGTCCCATTCGCACACGGGACGAAGTCTTCAATCTTGTATCTTCATAGTCCTACAGTCTGGCCAAAGGATATAATCCGGCTGTCCGGATACCCCCTAATCCAGGACTCCCTTAGTAGCTCCTGAACCAGGCTTCAATGACGATGAGTCTAGCGTGCAGATTGTCTTCGGCATTGCAAGGCGGGTTCCTCCTCCGAATACTTCATAGATGATTTTGAACAAGAGGATCGTGTCTGGCTCTGCAAAACAAGTTCCACATACCACCGTAGAGAGAATAATATTTCCACAAATCTAATCTGCTGACGTACCCCGTAGCGTGACATCACACAACAGTCAGGTCTTCATTCGAATCGTTTTTCATAACCTATCTCAGCGTGTTTCGCGAGGCGGTTTCCTTGGCACGTCTTGTCGAAGCAGAGATCGTGTTCCCTTATTACGGGATTCCCATCAATATAGACGTGGGTAACCCAACCGCGCCATCAATTACGGCGCTTGGGGGATAAGCGAGTTTTACCAGGCTGGTGGGGGCGCATAGTTTCGTCCGCCCTTATAAAGGGATAAGGTTTCGCCTTTTTCTACCCACGCCTTCTTCCTCCTTGCTCATCCATTCTCGTGCACTCAAGCTCCAGCGCCCAAGTCCACATCCTTATGCTCAACTCTCTTCAAACATGTCCGGAGCGGGAGGCAAGTGGATGGTCTCCTCCGTCACGGAGGGACACATCAAAAAACTACATGGGGCCGGATACTTAGCCGCGGATATCGCGCACCGGCTGCCAGCCACGGGGCAGATCGTCCCTACCCCGGAACCTTATGAAAGGTTGGTTTTCCTCCTCGACTTCGTCCACAGACTGGGGTTTCCCCTCCATCCATTCGTCCGCAGCCTTATGTTCTATTATGGGCCGGACTTTCATGATCTGGCCCCGAATTTCATCCTCAACATCTCGGCGTTCATCGTCGTGTGCGAGGATTTCCTCCGCATCCGGCCCCACTTCCGCCTCTGGCTGAAGACCGTCAATATCAAGCCGAAGGTAGTAGGCGGCCAAAAAGCAGAATGCGGTGGAGCCATGGTGGGCAAAATGCCCAACGTTACATGGCTCAAGGGCTCCTTCGTGGAGACCATAATGGGGTGGCAATCGGGGCGGTTCTACATCATCAAGGCGTGCGACACCAACTAGGTGGCTGCCCCCGAGTTTTGATCTGGAATCCCCACGCGGCTCACTTCCTGGAAGGAGAAGGGCCTGTCCTCGGGCTCATCGGTGGAGCTGGACGGACTCCAGATGTGTATCCGGAACATGATAAGCAAGAAACTTAAGCTTGCCAACATAGTCCAGGTCATGCTCTTCCGCCGTATCCTCCCGTGTCAACAACGAGCTTTCAACTTATGGGAGTTCGACCCGGCCCAGCACCAGACTCTATGCGAGCTCTTCGACACGACGCATAAGGATATCTGGAATGTGTTGTTCAAGGGCACCGAGGTCCCCCCTTCTCTTACCGAGGAACGCGGGCTAAGCGCGAAGTGCCCTGTGAATCCGGTAAGCTCTGTACATCTGGTAGGGTATTTATTTCCCATAGCTTAACCATGTGTGGGGTCTGAGCTACCATGCCTTTGACAGGACTGGGTGGAGACATCAGAGCAGATTAACTGTCCGGCCCATCTGCCCGAAGACCCTGCAGACGCTCTCCTGACAGAGATGCGGACTCCGGCTCCTTATGAGGTGCCGGTGAAGACCAAGAAGAAGGCCACGGGAACCCGAAAGAGTTCCCGGCGCCAGGTGGTATCGGACACATCGTCCGATAACTCCGAGACACACTCCTCCCGTGAAAACGAGGAGGAGGAAGATGGCAATTCTCCTCCTCCAGCCGTGGGAGACAAGAAAAGGAAGGCCGCCCCAACCGGGGAGGCCGAAGGGTCCAAGAAGGGAAGGACTCTCCTTCCGGACTGTTCCACCACCACCGCCAATGGCGAAGATGAGTGGCTACTCAGGGCCAAGCCCCTGGCGACATCGTAAGTATTCGGATACCAGAGTAACTCATAGCATACTTTTGTTGCACTGCTTCTCCTAACTTTGAATATGATTATGCAGTCCGCCCCGAGCCCATATCGACGTATCCTCGTCGGACGGTTCCTTGGACTCGTCGGATATGAATAGTAATACACCTCCAACCGCCTCCTCTCCTTGCCCTACAAACAATGTTGAGGTATTGTCTCAAGGGGCACCGAGCCAGGGGGAGATAGTCCCGGAGGCGCCTCAAGGCGACCTTCCGGACTCAAGGAGCAAAGGGAGCAAGACTCCCAAGGGATCCAAATTCATCCCTCAGCCGAACACCGTGCCGGAACCTCTAGTGGTTCCGGACTCTGGCAGGTGGCCCCCTTCCAAGAGGGGCAAGCCGCCCGTGCCGGTGACCTCTGTCCATCCAAAGGCACCGGACAACCTGCTGGGAGCGCTTCGTGGCGCTTCCATCCACGAAGAGCACCACACTATTATGAGTGCGGTGATCTAGAAGGTTCAGTCCGCCAAGAGCGGACTGACTGAAGCATGTGCCAGCCTTCTAATAGGCTTTGAGGTAAGTATTTAAAATATAGGAAAATATTACCGCATAGACAGTAGCCCCTGATGCTCTGTTTGGTCTTCACAAAGAAAAGCCGAATAGAGGATCAAATAATATCTGTAGGATTCTAATATAAGTATGTCTGTATGCGTATGCAGGCTTCGCTGCTGACCTCTGTCACACTGACTGCGGAGGTCGCCGCACTGAGGCAGAACCTCGAGCGGTCCGAGAAAGAGATCGGCCTTGCCAAGAGGCAGCTCGAGGATAACAAAGGTAAGTAACACCTTGTCTATATATATAAAAAAGATGTGGTAAAAAATGACAGGATCATCATGGATGTGCCTGGGGCCATGACTGAAGTGGCGACCTTGACGCAAGCGCTGTCCGAGGCCGAAAACAAAGCGGCCAAGGAGCGCACTGAGCGGGAGAAACAAGAGGCACGGGTGGGCGAGGTGCAGCAAGAGCTCCAAGCTCTTGTGAAGAAACACGAGACATTGGAGCTTGACTCGAAGACGCGAGAGTCTGGGCTTTCCGCAGCCCTCGAGAGCACAAAGCATGCCAAGGCTGAAGCCCAAAAGGCCCTCCAGGAAATTGAGGCAATGAAGAAGATAGCGGCGGGTAAGGCATTAAATATGCAAAGCAAGTATGTGAAAGTAAATTACTTGTTACTTACCCGAGTCCGGAGCTCTCCAGGAGCATTCGCAGATTTGCCCCGCAGCGTGTCGGATGCCGCGAAGTATTACCAGGCCGAGGAGGGAAGCTCAACGGAGAAGTTGTTCTGTTCTCAGTATACTGGGACCGAACACCCGATGCTTCTGAGCGACCAGCTGAAGCAACTGGTCGAGCTGCACAAGGCGGCCGAACAGGCCATAAGGGGCCTTGTAGTCCGGATGTGTCCTGGCGACTCCCTTCCCAACAGCTACTGCGGCCTGGTGAGGCGTCTTGTGGATGCCCGCCCATGGCGGGAAGTCCTAAAGCGGTCCATCTGCATCGAAGGTGCACGCCGGGCTTTTGCCCGTGTGAAGGTGCACTGGGCCAAGATGGACGCCGAGAAGCTGGTGAAGGAGGGGCCACCGCAGGGCAAGGAGCATCGCCACCACGAAATGTATTATGAGGGTGTCCTGAAGGGTGCCCGTCATGTGGCGGACGAGTGTGCGAAGGATTTAATTTTTGAATGAACTTGCTCGTGTGATCCTGTATTATGAAAACTTGTTCATATGCGCTATGCAACACTTGTTTGAATTTAAAATATTACCTTCTATGCGGCTGTTTATTAAATCTGAGAGATGGCCAGTCGTCGGCTTCTGCCCCCATGCCACGAGTGCTGGGGTGTTCGGGATAAATCGGAGCACTCTTTTTCCCATTGTTGGGTCCTTCGAGGGATGTGCTCAGCACAACGAACAAGGCAATCGGACTATAATGTTTTATCACTCTCACTTAGCCATAGAAGTCTACAATTTTAAATTTTGGCGAAGCCCCTAGTACTAGGAAGGCCGAATTCGGGGCGCTATACACGCCTTAAGCCGGACAAAGCTGACTCCTCGCTCTAAGCGGCATAATTCTTTAGGGACTCGAGACCTCTCGAACAGCGACCAGCTCTTGCCTTATCATGATAGTCAGTTTTAGCTTTCTCTACTGAGGTGCTTGCCCAGATGAACTGGGGCATAATCGCAGTAGTTCTCCCAGTGCGACCTTAGCCGATATAGCGGAACGTAGGGTACCAAAACATGGGAGCCGGGCAAACCCAAATATTGACCCAAGACATGATTCAGAGCTGATGCATATAATGCTATAAGTTCGGGGTGCCGCACTTTCGAAAGTGTTCGGACTTCTCACGCCGTATTATGGGGTATGCTTAAGCCCCTAGCGTGTTGGCCATACCAGAGTGTATGGGTGCTGAATGTCATGAATGAACATATGTATATAAAAGAATAGAGAATGCGGTAATAGTCTAGTGCTATGCATTGTTTACTCAAAAAGGCGCGTTGAAGCAGAATGATACAAGTAGTGCGATAAGCAAAAAGTAGGACTATTTGACATGTCCCCTCACTAGTAGAAAATAGGGCTTTGGTCCAGGCCGGGTCAGCCCATTAGTCCCGGTTTAGTCCAGAACCGGGACCAATGTGGGCATTGGTCCCGGTTCGTGAGCCCAGGGGGCCGGCCGGGCCACGTGGGCCATTGGTCCCGGTTCATCTGGACCTTTTGGTCCCGGTTGGTGGGATGAACCGCGACCAATGGGCCTCGCTCCTGGCCCGCCACCATTGGTCCCGGTTGGTGGCTTGAACCGGGACCAAAGGCTCCCCTTTAGTCCCAGCTCATGTCACCAACCAGGACCAATGAGGTGCCTATATATACCCCTCGCTCGTGAGCAGAGCACCCCAGTGCTCTGTTTTTCTCTGGCCGAGGGGGAGAGGGCTTGGTCGTGCTCTATCTCACCTCCGATGCACACAAGGTGTTCGATGGAATGCCCGATCCACACTACTTAAGCATTCTCCTCTCCAAGCTCGACCTCCAAGCTCCATTTTCCATAATATTTATCTAGGTTTAGCGGTCCGTCACGCCCCGTCCCCGTCTTCACCGCCGTCGATCACCCGCGTCGAGCTCATCGCCGGCACCACCGTGGTGAACCTCTTGTTTTATCTTCTTTCTGAAAGGAAAAATATTCTTACTTGTATGTTTACATAGATACTTGTATTATTTTCTTACTTTTATTATTGCATCTTATATAGTGCGATGGTTTTGGTATCCGCCCCCATCGGCCCTCGTCCTGTCTATGATTCGGATGTGGTATATATATTATCTTTATAACTATTGGTTCATTTATTGTTTATGAAAATTATGCCGACCAACGTGACATAGATTTTATTTATGTAGAATGTATGTGAATCGGAAATGCCAACCGACCCTATTGTCGAGAGGTTAAATTTAGTTGAAGAAGAAAACAATTTGTTGAAGGAAAAAAAATTGAGGAGGAGAAGATGATATTGGAGTTGCATGTTGCGGATGTCGTCGATGATCACAAGATCAAGATGGATGCAATGCGCTTGAAGATTAGAAAGATTAGAAAATATGCCATTCATACCGAGGATTGGTATCATTATGCCGTTGGATCAATTGTTACCTTGGTTGTGATTATGATCGCATTTGTTTTCGCATTGAAATGTTTTACATAGTTTCAATGTATGGTTTAATTAATTAGATGCTCTGGAGAGCTATATGTTGTTAGATGAGAACTATGTATGCACTTTGGTTTTAATGTGATGATGAACTTCTATTAATTTGGACACTTAATTATATATAATGCACGCAGATGAACCGGCAATGGATGTACGGTGACAGACACACCCGCGAGTACATTAAGGGCGTGCATGAGTTTCTCGATGCGGCTAAGGCAAACAAGCAGAATGGTTTTATGTGTTGTCCATGCATTGAATGTGGGAATACGAGGTCTTACTCTAACCGGAAAATCCTTCACTCCCACCTGCTTTACAAGGGTTTCATGCCACACTATAATGTTTGGACAAGGCACGGAGAAATAGGGGTTATGATGGAAGACGGCGAAAAAGAAGAGTACGACGACAACTATGTGCCCCCTGAATACGGTGATGCTGCAACGGGGGGAGCTGGTGAAGATCAATAGGAACCAGACGATGTGCCCAATGATGTTGCAACGGGTGAAGCTGCTGAAGATCAAGAGGAACCAGATGATGTGCCCGATGATGATGATCTCCGCTGGGTCATTGTCGATGCAAGGACGCAATGCGAAAGTCAAAAGGAGAAGCTGAAGTTCGATCGCATGTTAGAGGATCACAAAAAAGGGTTATACCCCAATTGCGAAGATGGCAACACAAAGCTCTGTACCGTACTAGAATTGCTATAGTGGAAGGCAGAGAATGCTGTGGCTGACAAAGGATTTGAGAAGCTACTGAAAATATTGAAGAAGAAGCTTCCAAAGGATAAGAATTGCCCGACAGTACATACGCAACAAAGAAGGTCGTATGCCCTCTAGGATTGGAGGTGGAGAAGATACATGCATGCCCTAATGACTGCATCCTCTACCGTGGTGCATACAAGGATCTGAACGCATGCCCGGTATGCGGTGCATTGCGGTATAAGATCAGACGAGATGACCCTGGTGATGTTGACGGCGAGCCCCCCAGGAAGAGGGTTCCTGCGAAGGTGATGTGGTATGCTCCTATAATACCACGGTTGAAACGTCTGTTCAGAAACGAAGAGCATGCCAAGTTGATGCGATGGCACAGTGAGAACCGAAAGAAAGATGGGAAGTTGAGAGCACTCGCTGACGGGTCGCAGTGGAGAAAAATCTAGAGAAAGTACTGGGATGAGTTTGCAAAGGATACAAGGAATTTATGGTTTGCTTTAAGCGCGGATGGCATTAATCCTTTCGGGGAGTAGAGCAGCAATCACAGCACCTGGCCCATGACTCTATGTATGTATAACCTTCCTCCTTGGATGTGCATGAAGCGGAAGTTCATTATGATGCCAGTTCTCATCCAAGGCCCTAAGCAACCCGGCAACGAAATTGACGTGTGCCTAAGGCCATTAGTTGAAGAACTTTTACAGCTGTGGAATGGAAACGGTGTACGTACGTGGGATGAGCACAAACAGGAGGAATTTAACCTTAAGGCGTTGCTGTTCGTGACCATCAACGATTGGCCCGCTCTCAGTAACCTTTCAAGACAGACAAACAAAGGATACCACGCATGCACGCACTGTTTAGATGACACTGAAAGTATATACCTGGACAAATGCAGGAAGAATGTGTACCTGGGCCATCGTCGATTTCTTCCGACCAACCATCAATGTCGAAAGAAAGGCAAGAATTTCAAAGGCGAGGCAGATCACCGGAAGAAGCCCGCCATGCGCACCGGTGATCACGTGCTTGCTATGGTCAATGATTTACACTACATAATCTTTGGAAAGGGTCCCGGTGGACTAGCTGTTCCGAATGATGCTGAGGGACACGCACCCATGTGGAAGAAGAAATCTATATTTTGGGACCTACCCTACTGGAAAGACCTAGAGGTCCGCTCCTCAATCAACGTGATGCACGTGACGAAGAACCTTTGCGTGAACCTGCTAGGCTTCTTGGGCGTGTATGGGAAGATAAAAAGATACACCTGAGGCGCGAGAGGACCTGCAATGTTTGCATGAAAAAGACGGCATGCCTCCGAAGCAGTATAAAGGTCCTGCCAGCTACGCTCTTACGAAAGAAGAGAAAGAAATCTTCCTTGAATGCCTGCTCAGTATGAAGTCACGACTGCCTTCTCATCGAATATAAAGGGAATAATAAATATGCCAGAGAAAAAGTTTCAGAACCTAAAGTCTCATGACTGCCACGTGATTATGATGCAACTGCTTCTGGTTGCATTGAGGGGGCTTCTACCGGAAAACGTCCGATTAGCCATTGTGAAGCTATGTGCATTCCTCAATGCAATCTCTCAGAAGGTGATCAATCCAGAAATCGTACCAAGGCTAAGGAGTGATGTGGCGCAATGTCTTGTCAGTTTCGAGTTGGTGTTCCCACCATCCTTCTTCAATATCATGACGCATGTCCTAGTTCATCTAGTAGACGAGATTGTCATCCTAGGGCCCGTATTTCTACACAATATGTTCCCCTTTGAGAGGTTCATGGGAGTCCTAAAGAAATATGTCCGTAACCGCGCTAGGCCAGAAGGAAGCATCTCCATGGGCCATCAAACAGAGGATGTTATCGGGTTTTGTGTTGACTTCATTCCTGGCCTTAAGAAGATAGGTCTCCCTAAATCGCAGTATGAGGGGAGACTGACTGGAAAAGGCACTCTTGGAAGAGACTCAATAATATGCAGGGACGGATATTCTTGGTCTCAAGCAAACTACATAGTTCTACAGAACTCTACCTTGGTGACCCCGTATGTCGATGAACACAAGAACAGTCTGCGCTCCAAACACAAGGAGCAGTGCGACGACTGGATTACATGTGAACACATCAGTACTTTCAGCAGTTGGTTGCAAACACGTCTCAGAGGTGACAACACTGTTTTTGATGAGTTGTGCTTGTTGTCGAGGGGACCATCTTTGACTGTATTGACTTACAAAGGATACGAGATAAATGGGAATACATTTTACACGATCTCCCAAAATCAAAAGAGCACCAACCAAAACAGCGGTGTCCGCTTTGATGCAGCAACCGAGAGAGGAAAGGACACATATTATGACTACATAGTGGACATATGGGAACTTGACTATGGACATGATTTTAAGGTCCCTTTGTTTAAGTGCAAATGGGTCAATCTGTTAGGCGGCGGGGTACAGGTAGACCCATAGTACGGAATGACAACAGTGGATCTGAAAAGTCTTGGGTACACTGACGAACCGTTCGTCCTAGCCAATGATGTGGCACAGGTTATCTATGTGAAGGACAAGTCTACCAAACCGAGAAAAAGAAAAGATAAGGAAGCGAATACATCATACAATGAGCCAAAGCGCCACATAGTTCTTTTAGGAAAAAGGGACATCCTGGGAGTGGATGGCAAGACAGACATGTTTGAAGATTATGAATAGTTTCATGAAATTCCTCCCTTCAATGTCAAGGCTGACCCAAGCATCCTGATAAACAATGAAGATTATCCATGGTTACGGCGCAATAAGCAAATGACACAAGCAAAGAAAAAGTGAAGACTTTCTCCCGCCACGATTATGATGATACGATGCCAACTTTGTAACACACGAACATGCTACCATCGTTCGTTTTGTACATGCCAACTTTCAACTTTTTTAGAGTTCATTTGAAATGCTTTCATGTCTTATGGTTCGGCCCTCGTAATACCATGACCATTAGTCCTTGGCCCATGCCAACTTTCAACTTTCAACTTTCTAAAACTAATGGCACTAACAGAAAGTTTATAATTTTGCTCCTCGCCCCTGGCCCGTGACCATTAGTCCCGGTTTGTGCCACAAACCGGGACTAAAGGGTTGGTCCTCGTTGCGGGCAGAATTTAGTCCCACCTCGCCAACCGAAGGGGCTCACACCGGTTTATAAGCCCTTCCCTCTCTGCCTTGTTGAGCTCCTCTCAAAGTGAAAATAGATGCCCTAATAGAGAAAAGTTTAACCTAAATTCATACTGAATTTCTCTGAAATTCATAGAAATTTACTAGGAATTTAGGTTGAATTTTCTCTATAACCGCATCTATTCTCATTTTTTTAGTAAGTTAATCACAAACTTGTGATTCAAACAATTTTCAAAGAATTCAAATTTTAACTATTCAAATTTGAAAACTAATGGCACTAACAGAAAGTTTATAATTTTTCTAAAACTAATGGCACTAACAAGAAGTTTATAATTTTGCTAACCTAAAAGCAAACAGAATTAAAAATTAAAGCAAAAAATAAAAGAAAATAAATAATGCAAAAAACAAATAAAAAAACAGGAAAAAACTATTTTTATAGTAAAGTTAATCACAAAATAAAGTAAATAAAGCAACAAAGAAAACAAAAAAAGATAAAAAAAGTGTTTTCAAATTTGAAAACTAATGGCACTAACAGAAAGTTTATAATTTTTCTAAAACTAAAAGCAAAAAGAATAAAAAAATAAAGAAAAAAACAAAAGAAAATAAATAAGGAAGAAAACAAAACAAAAAAACTGGAAAAAATAGCAACAATAAGTATTTTGTTGTAAGTAGAAACAAAATAAAATAAATAAAGCAACAAAGAAAAAAACAAAAAAAGTGTTTTTAAATTTGAAAACTAATGGCATTAACAAAAAGTTTATAATTTTTCTAAAATTAAAGCATAAAGAATTAAAAAATAAAGCAAAAAACAAAAGAAAATAAATAAAGCAACAAAAAACCAGAAAAATGCCGCCTACTGGGCGCCCACAGCCTGCATACGACTAGAAACCCATCCAAGGGCCAGGATTCAGGCCCGCAGGAGGCCTAGTAGGCCCACAGGCATAGCAGTGACAATTAGGCCCGTAAGCCTACAATGGAGAGGAGCTCGACAGGGGTGCATCAATGGGTCTTATAAACCACTACGCACCCCTCTCGACTAGCGAGGTGGGACTAAACTTTCGACGCAGCAGCCGCACAAGGCCTTTGGTCCCGGTTGGTGGCACCAACCGGGACTAAAGGGGGGCATTGGTCACGGTTTGTGGCACAAATCGTGACCAATGCCCCCCTTTAGTCCTGGTTGGTGCCACCAAACGAGACCAAAGGCCGCCGCTTCCCGCCCTTTGGGCTGCTGAAAAGAGGCCTGTGGTCTCGGTTGTTGGCACCAACCGGGACTAATGCCCACCTTTAGTCCCGGTTGCTGCCACGAACCGGGACTAAAGGCTCTGCTATATAAGTCTACACTTTGGAAATTTTCGCCAACTGCTCCATTCCCCATCACCGACGCCGCCAGGCTGCTCGTCCTCCTCG
Source organism: Triticum aestivum (assembly GCF_018294505.1). Lineage (NCBI taxonomy): Eukaryota > Viridiplantae > Streptophyta > Magnoliopsida > Poales > Poaceae > Triticum > Triticum aestivum. Next base: position 689,029,376 of record NC_057812.1, read on the forward strand.
TCGCCGTCGCCGCGCCCTGCCCCATCCCCCCGTGCTTGCCGTCGCTATGGCCTGCCCCGTCGCCGTCGGCGCGCCCTGCCCAATCGCCGTCGCCGTGCCCTGTCGCTGTCGTCGTCGTCGCGCCCTCCTGCCCGTCGCCGGCTGCCCTGCCCCGAGCTCGCTGCCGTCCGCCTTGCCCCGGGCCCCGCCTCCTCGTCCCCGTCGCCGTGTGCCGCCCCGAGCCTGCGGCTGTCCCCGTCGCCGTGTGCCACCCTGAGCCCGTCGTCCCCGTCACCGCGTGCCGCCCCGCGCATGCCGTCCCCGTCGCCGGCATCCCCGAGCCCGCCGTCCTCCTTCCCGTCGCTGGCCTCCTCTCCCCGTTGCCGCCCGCCCCTAGTGAGCTCCCCCCTTTCCCATCCCCGTCGCCGACGACGCCACCCATTGCCGCCGCTGCTCTTTGTTTATGGATATGGCTATATATGCATGTATTTTCTCTGCTTATATATGTTCATATATGCAAAAGTTACATTTTTAGAAAATCATCTATATATGTTCAGAAAAGTTCTATATGAATGTGGCTATATGTATGTTCATGGAAAATAATTTTGCTCGATGATCTTTTTGTTCACGATGTACATATAATTTTTTTTCATGTATGTATAAATGTTGATATGAATTGTACCTACGATGTTTTTTTATTCATAGATGAATATGTATGTGGCTATGTATGTTTTTGGCTATGTGAATATGCAAAGAAGAGGAGATGAAGAAGATGATATATTTTCTTATTCATGGGTGTGTCGAGAGGGTCATCGATAACTTTAGTGAATTTTAGGTTATTTTCATTTTAGGTCAGTTTTAGGTCGTGGGTGTGTCGAGAGGGCGGCCAAGGGGTCGAGGGTCGTCGAACATGAGAGGAGGGATGATAGATGATGATGAGGGGGGGGGAGGGGGGACGTCGGAAATTCATGAGAGAGGCGGGGAAGAAGGGGAAGAAGAGGGAGAAGAAGAGGGGGTCTAGAGGGGGTCTAGGGTCGCCGAGGGGTCGAGGGTCATCGAACATGAGAGGAAGAAGAGGATAAAAAAAGAAGTGGAATAAGAAAAAAAGAGGAGAAGAAAGAATAGAGGAGAATATCTCCTCTATTCTTTCTTCTCCTCTTTTTTTCTTCTTCTTCCTCTTTTTTTATTGGGAGTGAGGGTCGTCGAGGGTTACTGAGCGGTAGAGGAAGAAGAGGATAAAAAAAAGAGGAAGAAAAAAAAGAGAGGGGTCGACGGTCGCCTAGGGGTCGAGGGTCGAGAGGGGGTCTAGGGTCGCCGAGAGGGGAGAGGAAGAAGAGGAGAAATAAATAAGAAGAAGAAAAAAGAAGGAAAAGAAGAGGAGAAGAAGAAAGGAATAGTGGAGAAGAAGAGAAAATAGAATATTCTATTTTCCCTTCTTCTCCACTATTCCTTTCTTCTTCTCCTCTTCTTTTTCTTCTTTTTTTTCTTCGATCTTCTCCTCTAGCTATTCCTTTCTTCGAGGTTTCTATAGGGTCGAGGGATCGAGGGTCGAGGGTTCCAGGGTCATCTAGGGTTCGAGGGTTCCAGGGTCGTCGAGGGTTCGAGGGGTCGAGGATCGCCGAGGGGTCGAGAGAGGTTTCCTAGTGTCAAAGTATTGAAGAAATCCATGGCTTCATCATTAGCCGGAAGTAACCAGGGCATGACGAAGTCCTCCAAAGTTATTTTGGAATGGTGTCCCGGATAGGATAATTTGCCTTTTTGTATGAATTTCAGCAAAGGCCTTCCAAATAACGATATTTGGAAGGTTCTTGCTGAACTTTGTACCGAAAAGCGAATTATCTTATCTAGGACTCCGTTCCAAAATAACTTTGGAGAGCTTCGTACCATCATGCACCTGTTACTTTCGCCTAACGATGAAGACATGGTTTTGTTGAATCCTTTGACACTAGGAAACCTCCCAACCCCTCGGCGATCCTCTCGAACATGAGAGGAAGAAGAGGATAAAAAAAGAAGAGGAAGAAGAAAAAAAAGAGGAGAAGAAAGAATAGAGGAGTTCTTCTCCTCTATTCTTTCTTCTCCTCTTTTTTTCTTCTTCTTCCTCTTTTTTTATCGGGAATGAGGGTCGTCGAGGGACGCCGAGCAGTAGAGGAGAAACCCTAAATAGAAAGTATCGTCGGTGTGAGATACATGTACCGTCGGTGTCGGACACTACATCCACGTCCCACAAGTGGCGCGGGCTTAGACGCCCACGTCACTTGTGGGACGTGGATGTAGTGTCCGACACCGACAGCCACATGTATCTCACACCCACGATACTTGCTATTTAGGGTTTCCTCTACCATTCGGCGACCCTGACCCTCGATGACCCTCGTTTCCGATAAAATAAACAGGAAGAAGAAGAAAAAAAAGAGAAGAAGAGAAGAAGAAGAAGAAAAGAGGAGAAGTCAGGGTCGCCGAACGGTAGAGGAAACCCTAAATAGAAAGTATCATCGGTGTGAGATACATGTGGCCGTCGGTGTCGGACACTACATCCACGTCCCACAAGTGGCGCTGGCTTCGACGCCCACGTCACTTGTGGGACGTGGATGTAGTGTCCGACATCGACGGCCACATGTATCTCACACCCACGATACTTGCTATTTAGGGTTTCCTCTATCGCTCGGTGACCCTCGACGACCCTCGTTCCCGATAAAAAAAAGGAGGAAGAATAAGAAAAAAAGAGGAGAACAAAGAATAGAGGGGTTCTTACTCCTCTATTCTTTCTTCTCCTCTTTTTTTCTTCTTCCTCTTCTTTTTTTATCCTTGAAGCGTTGTCGAGGCCACCCCAAACCCTAGAGAAGCAGCGTCGAGGCCACTAATTAATATTAGTTCTACGTTTTTGCCACTAATATATCCATCTGTCATGTTTGAATAATAATTCCCATGTTGTCAACATTTGTAGAAACTATGGACACCGCCCGAGATGAAGTACAAGAAGAGTTGTTGGGGGACATAATCGCACGAGGAAGTGATGCCATCTGCTCGTTATTTCTCAATGAGACCGATGGTCTGGAAGCAGCTGATTATGATGGCTCCGGTGACCTAATGCCAGTGCAAGAAGGAGACCGTGAGGACGGCTCTGGTGACCCAATGCCGGTGCAAGAAGGAGACCGTGATGACGTCTCCGGTGACCAAACCGAGTCCGGCCAGGTATATATATTAGTTAAGCTTCTGCTGACTAGCTAATTGATGCATTCATTGTTTTGGTATGTACACATATTAATTAAGTCTTTGTTCTTTTTTCTAGCCCTCCGGATCGAGCACAACTTCGGTAAAGAGACGAGGCCCGAAGAAAAAGTTGAGCTCGGATGAAAAGTTTGAGATCATAGCAATCGCGCCCGACGGCCAACCGATTGAACCCCTCCGGACAAAGAGCGCATTTGTTGCTCACTGCGGGTTTTTGGTTAGGGACAAGATCCCGATCAGCATCCAGCAATGGTTTAAGCCGGCTACAGAAGACCCTGAGGTGTCTTATGTCAATGATATGCAGAAAAATGATCTTTGGACTGAGCTGAAGTCAAATTTCACCCTACCGCCAGAGGATAATCCAGAGAAGCCAGTTAAAGAGCAATTAATCAAGTCTTTTGCTCTTAAGAGGATGGCAGAACTATTCAGGAGGTGGAAGAAAGAGCTGAATAAGTTTGTCGAAAATAATGAGACACCAGAATTCAAGGACAGATATGAGAAGATCAGAGATCACTGGACCGCATTTGTGGCCCACAAGACATCGGAAAAGAGTAAGAAGATGTCGGCGGCAAACAAGCAAAATGCTGCGAAGAAGAAGCATCACCATCGCACGGGGTCAGGTGGCTACCTCGTAGCTCGGCCTAAGTGGGCCAACACTGAGAATAATCTGGTTGATAAAGGGATCGAACCAGAGACAATTAACTGGCCAGACCGTTGCCGTACTTGGTTCTTCGGGGATGGAGGAACCTTGGACCCTATAACAGGGAAGTGCATTTGGATGAACGATCAAATGGACATACCAGTCAGGAAGCTTTAGCACTATATCGAAGCAGCGCAGCAAGGGACGTTCTTTCCAGACAGAGAGAACGACAAGCTCACAATGGCCCTCGGGAATCCTGAGCACCCTGGACGGACACGAGGCATGCCAGGCTCCATTCCGTGGAAGGTTGGGTTTCCAGACGCAGGCGGTTACAAATCCCATGAGAGGAGGAAAAAAGTGCAGCAGACCCAAATGCAGGCGCTGCAAGCAAGGGTACAAGCGATAGAGGAACGAGAAGCAAATCGCAGCAAACGTACTGCCGAAGCTTCCCATGAAGCTACCCCGCCATCTCAGCGGAGAAGCAGCATGGCTGCCACCGAGCTGCTTCAGTCGGAGCATGCCTTGACGGCTCCTGCCAGCTATCCCGTGGATGCTATCACGGTGTCTCAAAATTGCCACCTTATGACGCAATGCATGAATTTGAAGGTCAAGGCGGTTGTTGGCTCTGTTTATCCTACTGAACCCGGCGCAACTTTTCACTGCCGGCCGATTCCAGAAGGATATGCTAGGATGATGGTGGATGAAATAACGGAGGGATTTGAGGACCTCCAGCTTGACCACCCTACCGGTGAAGGGGAGACTAGGCTGGGGTCTACTCTGAAGACTCCATGCCTATCGCGGAAGGAGCTAATCAACCTTCCGAACTGGACGCCTCCGCCTCCTCCTCCTCCTCCTCCGGCAAGTCAGGGCACTCCGCCTCCTCCACCGCCTCCTCCTCCAGCGAGTCAGGGCACTCCGCCTCCTCCACCGCCTCCTCCTCCGGCGAGTGACGATCAGGGCACTCGACCGGCTCCTTCTCCAGCACGTGGCGGCACTCCGCCTCCTTCTCCGCCTGCGCTGACGCGCCCGAGAAGCTAGCCTCCTCGTTCTCTGCCTCATCAGCAAGGGCGGAAGAGACCTGCCGCCGCTCCGGCTGCTTCGGCGCGTCGTAGTCCTTCTCCTCTGCCTCGTAAGCAAGTAAAGAAGACAACCGCTCCATCTGCTCGGCTGGCGTCTAGCAGTACAGCCAGAGGCGGGAGGACATACAGATTCGGTCCTTCTCTGAAGACTCCAGAGAAGTTACCATACGAGAGGACCTCGGAGGAGAACGCCGAGATCGCACGAACCGAAGTGGATGACTGGTTTCAAGGGTTGAAAGCAAAGAGACATCCACTTCCGGAGGAGAAGGTAGATCCGGTGAAAGCGAAGCGCACTCTGGCTGCCCTGACGAAACCACTCAAGTCTCCGCCGAAAGGAAACTATGAGCGCATTATTGGAAAGGAATTTGCCGAAGCGGAGCGGTCGGGAAGTACTGTCAGTGATCAAAGGCTGAAAGAACGACGAGCTGGGAAACAAATTGCCTAGCCACAACGTTGCTAATGATCTGAGGATGGTGCCCGGTTATAGCAATCTTGCAGATTATCTGCCCGACGATGTACATTATGAACCCATGGAGGTGCAGATACAAAGATACGAGTACGGGAAGCCTCTCGTCAAAGATGAAAGATATCTATCAACGATGATGCGAAGATTGCATGATTGGTACTTGAAAATATGCAGAGACTCTGGGGGGAGGAGTACTTTGTATGTGAAAGTTAAAAAGGAGCATGACCTCATTGGAATTGAACTGTTGCCTGTTCCATTTGAGGAGTTCTATCAGTTTTTCAATCAATTGGCCCTCGATAAAACAACGGTCGCCTGCTACAGTCTGTAAGTAGTACTACTTCTGTCATTAAGTCTCTCTATATAGCTCAGCTCATTCATTGCATGTATTTATAATCATCCTCACTATATTATGCAGATTGAAGATCACCGAATTGAAGAAAAGACAAGTCGGTGAGTGTTACTGTCTTGTGCGTATTCAGTTTCCCTTATATATTAGTCAAGGTTATAGTAATGTAATTGATGAGTTATGCATGCGTGTGCAGTTTCCACTATATTCTCCTAGAGATTAAGCTTGAGCAGGGACTAGTAACCGTCTTAGACTCAAGACGAAAAGATCCCCAGGACTATGCAGACATGACTCAAATACTCGAGAAGTAAGTTAAATCGATCATTATCCACCATATCAGCAACTTTGTTCATTTCCTGATATATCAAGTAATTGTTTTCTTTGTCCGGCAGGGTTTGGAGAAAATTCACCAGAAAAGCTCCGGGAATGCCGAAGGAGCTGCAATTTAGACACCCGAAAGTAAGTACTATAGTAGCATGTTCCGCGCACCTACTAGTCATTCAAGCGCTAGTTTCATCAATACCATTTGGCATTCTTGCATATCAGTTTGATTGACCTCTATTTCTTGTAAAGTGGTTGTGGAAGGAACAAGGGAATGATTTCTGTGGATACTACGTTTGCGAGTCCATACGCCACACGACCTATGAGCGGGGCTACACTGACGCTCAATATGAAGTACGTAAATAACAACATTCACAATTTTATTTTATTACCATCATTTGTGTTGAGTTTCATTCATTCATATATATATGTATTGATCCCCTTCTTTAAATTTAGATGTTTCGGAAGCGGGATGAACTCCTAGCACCAGCTCGCATGCGAGCAATTCAAGAGGAATTGGTGGCATTCTTTCTTGACCACGTGATCCCTGAAGACGGAGAATACTATGTGGACCCTGAGTCCGTATGATTATATTTGTAAGAGATAATTATTGTATATATGTAGCCGGTAGTGTCGGATAGATATACGAGAACTTGTTGTTCGACCAATCTCTCGGAGAAGGAGAGGTGGTCGATATCACTTCTCTCTGTATACATATATGTTCATGATGATATTCTATTTTCTTCCTTTGCTTACTAGCTAGCTAGCGTGTCTAGTCCTCTCTATACATATGTATAGTACGTAGCGTCGACCAAGCACGCACATAAGAGAGGACACTTCTCTCTATTAATTATAGCTAGCTAACACAATATATGAAACACCTAAATTAACCCCCCAAAACCCCCAACCCCCCCCCCTTTCAAAATAAAACAAAAACCCCAACCACAGAAATGCTGACGCGTGGATGCCTATTGGTCCCGGTTGGTGCCACCAACCGGGACCAAAGGGTCTCCTGCCGGGGCTCCGTGCACTGGCCACATGGAGGCCCATCTGTCCCGGTTCTGGATTGAACCGGGATTAAAGGGAAAGGGCATTAGTACCGACCCTTTAGTCCCGGTTCCAGAACCGGGACAAAAGGACCTTACGAACCGGGACAGCAGGCCCTTTTTCTACCAGTGCCTCCAAGGGCAAACTGAGGAATGGTATTTAAAGCAGGTATTTTACTCGTTATCAGAGACCACCTGGTAGTTCCATGGTGCGACGTAGCTTTTTGCCTCCTTGGTTGTTGTATCATGTGTTTGGCAATCGTACTGTCGGACGGGATTTCCAGAGAGTAAAATCTTGAAAGAGAGAAAAAATAACAAAGCGGGAAGCCCCTAGTGCGGTTGAGCCGCGTTTGGGGCATGTCGTAGTCGTGCCCCCCCCCCCTATGCCCATGGTATTTTCAATGCATAATTATGTACGCATGGCACGGATTTCGCCATTTGGCTGGGACTGGGGTGAGGGCCGCATTGTTATGCGAGCTCAGAATGTGCCAGGCGGTCTTGTTGTAGATTACTCTGGGCGCACTGGACGGTGTCCGGATGTTTAATCACCCAACTAGTGGATTGCCTGAAGAGGTTGCTTTGTGCTTCTGCTGCGAAGGCCGCAGTGTGCTCCTCCGTGCGGAGAGAGCTCTCTGTGTTTCCATTTACTGTGATGACCCCTCGAGGTCCTGGCATCTTGAGCTTGAGGTATGCATAATGCGGTACCGCATTGAATCTTGCAAATGCAGTTAGCTCGAGCAGTGCATGATAGCCACTGCTGAACGGGACTATATCAAAGATTAACTCCTCGCTTCGGAAGTTATTCGGGGATCCGAAGACCGCTTCCAGCTTGTGCAATGGGCCTCTACACCTGGTATGACGCCTTTGAAGGTCGTTTTGGTGGGTTTAATCCTTGAGGGGTCTATACCCATTTTGCACACTGTGTCCTGATAAAGCAGGTTCAGGCTGCTGCCGCCGTCCATAAGGACTCGATTGAGGTGAAATCCATCGATGATTGGGTCTAGGACCAGTGCGGCGAATCCGCCATGACGGATACTAGTGGGATGGTCCCTATGATCGAAGGTGATCGGACAGGAGGACCATGGGTTGAACTTTGGGGCGACTGGCTCCAACGCATATACGTCCCTTAACACACACTTCTGCTCCCTCTTGGGAATGTGGGTTGCGTATATCATGTTCACCATCCGCACTTGTGGGGGGAACCTCTTCTATCCTCCAGTGTTCGGCGGCCAGGGCTCCTCCTCGTCATCGCTATGTGACCCCTTATCTTTGTTTTCGGCATTTAACTTGCCGGCCTGCTTGAACACCCAACATTCCCTGTTGGTGTGGTTGGCTGGCTTGTCGGGGGTGCCGTGTATTTGACATGAGCGATCGAGTATACGGTCCAAACTGGACGGGCCCAGGGTGCTTCTTTTGAATGGCTTTTTCCGCTAACCGGGTTTAGAGCCTCTGAATCTGGCATTGACTTACGTATCCTCGGTATTGTCGTTGTTGATGCGGCGCTTGTGTTTGTTGCGACATGACCTGCCATTGCCATCCTTGGTATCTGAAGTACCATGGTTCTTTGATATATTATTGCTGCGAGCTAGCCAGCTGTCCTCTCCCGCGCAAAAGCGGGTCATGAGTGTCGTGAGGGCTGCCATAGATTTCGGCTTTTCCTGGCCAAGGTGTCGGGCGAGCACTCATCGCAGATGTTGTGCTTAAAAGCTACTAGGGCCTCTGCATCCGGACAATCGATGATTTGATTTTTCTTTGTCAGGAACCATGTCCAGAATTTCCTGGCCGATTCCTCTAGCTTCTAAACTATGTGGCTCAAGTCATCGGCATCTGGTGGTCGCACATAAGTGCCCTGGAAGTTGTCGAGGAATGCGACTTCCAGATCTTCCCAACAGCCAATGGATTCTGCTGGCAGGCTGTTGAGCCAATGCCGAGCTGGTCCTTTGAGTTTAAGTGGGAGGTATTTGATGGCGTGTAGATCGTCACCGCGGGCCATGTGGATGTGCAGGAGGAAGTCCTTGATCCATACCGCGGGATCTGTTGTGCTGTCGTATGATTCGATATTTACGGGTTTGAAACCCTCTGGGATTTAGTGATCCATTACTTCATTTGTGAAGCATAGGGGGTGTGTGGCGCCTCTGTACTGGGCTATGTCACGACGTAGCTCAAATGAATCATGTCCGCTTCGTTCGGCCCGGCCGGATTTACTTTTACTGTATCCGGCGTGACAGTTATCATCTCGCATAGTGGCGCGCCCTCGTGATCCGTAGATCGATCTTGCATGTTTTGCTTTGTCCTCCAATACGTCTCGTAGGTCTAGCGTGTTTCCCCGTGCTTTGACATTTTTATTTGAGTGGCGTCGGGGTGCGGGCTGAGCTTTTGGCTGAAATGCCTCTCTGTCGCGGCCACGAGGTGGCCGATCAGCCGCGTCATACGCTGGAGATGTAGGTTCTAATGCTTCCTCCTCCAGTCTGGGTAGCAACCTGTGCTTTGGGTAACTCTTGGAGGGGCGTTCGAGTTCATATTCCTCGGCCGCAAGGACTTCAGTCCATCTGTCAGCTAGCAAATCTTGATCAGCTTGAAGCTGCTGTTACTTTTTCTTAAGGCTATTTGCCGTGGCTATAAGCCGGCGCTTGAGGCGCTCTTGCTCGACGGGATCCTCAGGCATGACAAATATGTAAATCGTTGAGGCTTGCCTCGTCTTTGGAGGGAGGCATGTAATTATCATCCTCCCCCTCTCCATACGCCGCTCTCTCGGGAGGGCTGGCTTCTCCATCCTCCTGCTCTAAATCTTGCTAGAGGGGATTGTCATCATATTTGGCATTGTCCAGAGTGCTAATATCTCCTATGCCGGTATCACCTCTTTTTCCTTGGCAAGACTTAGAGCGGCGCCGCTAAAGTTGGTTCTTGGGTTGCTTCTTGGAGGGGTCATCCTCCGCTGTCCCGTCGCCATTGCCTTCTTTGGGTGTGTCCACCATATATATATCATATGATGAGGTGGCTGTCCAGTGCCCTGTGGGCAGTGGTTCTTGTTCATCTCCTGCATCATCGTCCATACCGTCGATGTCTTCGGAGTCGAAGTCGAGCATGTCGGTCAAATTGTCGACAGTGGCTACTAAGTGGGTGGTGGGTGGATGGCGAATTTCTTCGTCATCCGCATCCCTATCCTGTCGGACATAGTTCGGTCAGGACTCTCCTAACAGGTAGAGAGACCTTAATGAGTTCAGTATGTCACCGAAGGGCGAGTGCTGAAAGATATCCGCAGAGGTGAACTCCATGATCGGCGCCCAGTCAGATTCGATAGGCATGGGCGCAGGCGGTTCGGAGTCGGTGGCCGGGGCAGAATCCGGCAATTTGGCGTCACGGCTCTCGTGAAGGGTAAGGTCGATACTCAGCTCGATCGCCGTTGAGAATGCAGCCTCTATGGCAGGGTCTATCCCTCCGTCCATGGACGGTGCAATTGGCTCCGAATTAAGGGTCCGAGCGGTTGCCGGTGCGGTCTCCTGAACATTGTCCGATGGTAGAGCTAAATCATGCTCATCGTAACGGTGGGGCGCGCTCGGCAGGGGCTCGAATCCATCGAAGATCAAGTCTCCGCGGATGTCGACAGTGTAGTTTAAGCTTCCAAACCTGACCTGGTGGCCAGGGGCGCAACTCTCGATCTGCTCCAGATGGCCAAGCGAGTTGGCCCGCAGTGCGAAGCCGCCGAATACGAAGATCTGTCCGGGGATAAAAGTCTCAACCTGGACTGCATCGTTATCGATGATCGAAGGAGCCATCAAGCCTAACAATGACGACACAGAGGAACTCTCAATGTGAGCACCAATGTCGGTGTCAAAACCGGCGGATCTCAGGTAGGGGGTCCCGAACTGTGCGTCTAGGCGGATGGTAACAGGAGGCAGGGGACACGATGTTTACCCAGGTTCGGGCCCTCTTGATGGAGGTAAAACCCTACGTCCTGCTTGATTATTCTTGATGATATGAGTAGTACAAGAGTTGATCTTCCACCAGATCAGAGATGCTAAACCCTAGAAGCTAGCCTATGGTATGATTGTTGTTGTTCGTCCTACGGACTAAACCCTCCAGTTTATATAGACATCGGAGGGGGCTAGGGTTACACAGAGTCGGTTACAAGGAAGGAGATCTACATATCCGTATTGCCAAGCATGCCTTGCACGCGAAGGAGAGTCCCATCTGGACACGGGACGAAGTCTTCAATCTTGTATCTTCATAGTCCAACAGTCCGGCCAAAGGATATAATCCGGCTGTCTGGATACCCCCTAATCCAGGACTCCCTCAAGGAGAACTTTGTATTGAGATCCAAAGAGAGAGAAGAAGACATATAGATAATAACTATGCACCCCAAGGTCTGTGGTAAACTACTCACACATCATCAGAGAGGCTATGGTGTTGATGTAGAAGCCCTCCGTGATCGATTCCCCCTCCGGTAGAGCGCCGGAAAAGGCCCCAAGATGGGATCTGACGGCTACAAAAGGTTGCGGCGGTGGAAATATGGTTTCGTGGTGCTCCTGGATGTTTTCGGGGTATATGGGTGTATACAGGAGGAAGAAGTACGTCGGTGGAGCTGCGAGGGGTCTATGAGGGTGGGGGGCGCGCCTACCCCCCTGGGCATGCCTCCTTGCCTCGTGGCCTGCTCGCTTCTTTCTTGACGTAAACTCCAAGTCTCCTGGATCATGTTTATTCCAAAAATAACTCTCCCGAAGGTTTCATTCCGTTTGATATTCCTTTTCTACGGAACACTGAAATAGGCAAAAAACAGCAAGTTGCACTGGCCGTTGGTTAGTAGGTTATTCCCAAAAATATTATAAAAAGGTATACTAAAGCCCATTAAACATCCAAAACAGGTAATATAATAGCATGAAACAATAAAAAATTATAGATATGTTGGAGACGTATCAAGCATCCCCATGCTTAATTCTTGCTCGTCCTCGAGTAGGTAAATGATAAAAACAGAATTTTTGATGTGGAATGGTACCTAGCATAATTCTCAATGTAATTTTCTATATTGTGGCATGAATGTTCAGATTCGAAAGATTCAAGAAAAAAGTTTAATATTGACATAAAAATAATGATACTTCAAGCATACTAACAAAGCAATCATGTCTTCTCAAAATAACATGGCCAAAGAGAGTTAGCCCTACAAAATCATATAGTCTGTCTATGCTCCATCTTCACCACACAAAATATTTATATCATGCACAACCCCGATGACAAGCCAAGCAATTGTTTCATACTTTTGATGTTCTCAAACTTTTTCAATCTTCACGCAATACATGAGCGTGAGCCATGGATATAGCACCATAGGTGGAATAGAATGGTGGTTGTGGAGAAGACAAAAAGGATAAGATAGTCTCACATCAACTAGGCGTATCAATGGGCTATGGAGATGCCCATCAATAGATATCAATGTGAGTGAGTACGGATTTCCATGCAACAGATGCACTAGAGCTACAAGTGTATGAAAGCTCAACAAAAGAAACTAAGTGGGTGTGCATCCAACTTGCTTGCTCACGAAGACCTAGGGCATTTTGAGGAAGCCCATCATTGGAATATACAAGCCAAGTTCTATAATGTAAAATTCACACTAGTATATGAAAGTGACAACATAGGAGACTCTCTCTATCATGAAGATCATGGTGCTACTTTGAAGCACAAGTGTGGTAAAAGGATAGTAGCATTGTCCCTTCTCTCTTTTTCTCTCATTTTTTCTTTTCTCCTTTTTTGGGCCTTTTCCCTTTTATATGGACTTTCTCCTTTTTTTTGTCTGGAGTCTCATCCTGACTTGTGGGGGAATCATAGTCTCCATCATGCTTTCCTCACATGGGACAATGCTCTAATAATGATGATCATCACACTTTTATTTACTTACAACTCAAAAAAATTACAACTCGATACTTAGAACAAAATATTACTCTATGTGAATGCCTCCGGCGGTGTACCGGGATGTGTAATGACTCATGAGTGACATGTATGAAAGAATTATGAATGGTGGCTTTGCCACAAATACAATGTCAACTACATGATCATGCAAAGCAATATGAAAATGATGAAGCGTGTCATAATAAACGGAACAGTGGTGAGTTGCATGGCAATATACTCCCTCCGGTCCTTTTTACTCTGCATATTAGAATTCTCTAAAGTCAAACTTCACAAAGTTTGACCGTATTTATATGAAAAAATATCAACATCTGCCATGCTAAAGTTATACAATATGAAACATTAAGTCATGACACATCTATTGATATTGATTTCAGATTGTGAATGTTGATACGTTTTTCTATAAAATTAGTCAAACTTTACAAGGCTTGACTTCAGTCAAATCTTATATGCGAACTAAAAAGGACTGGAGGGTGTATCTCGGAATGGCTATGGAATGCCATAATAGGTAGGTATGGTGGCTGTTTTGAGGAAGGTATATGGTGGGTTTATGGTACCGGCGAAAGTTGTGCGGTACTAGAGAGGCTACCAATGGTGGAAGGGTGAGAGTGCGTATAATCCATGGACTCAACATTATTCATAAAGAACTCACATACTTATTGCAAAAATCTATTAGTTATTGTAACAAAGTACTATGCACATGCTCTTAGGGGGATAGATTGGTAGGAAAAGACCATCGCTCGTCCCCGACCGCCACTCATAAGGAAGCCAATAAATAAATAAATCATGCTCCGACTTCATCACATAACGGTTCACCATACGTGCATGCTACGGGGATCACAAACTTTAGAACAAGTATTTCTCAAATTCACAACTACTCAACTAGCATGACTCTAATATCACCATCTTCATATCTCAAAACAATCATCAAGTATTAAACTTCTCATAGTATTCAATGCACTTTTTATGATAGTTTTTATTATACCCATCTTGGATGCCTATTATATTAGGACTAATTTTATAACCAAAGAAAATTACTATGATGTTCTAGAGGACTCTCCTAATGATATAAGTGAATCTTGAGAGATCAATAATTTCTATAAAATAAAACCACCACCGTGCTCTTAAAGATATAAGTGAAGCACTAGAGCAAAATTATCTAGCTCAAAAGATATAAGTGAAGCACATAGAGTATTCTAATAAATTCCAATTCATGTGTGTCTATCCAAGTGGTGTGTACAGCAAGGATGATTGTGTTAAACTAAAATGCAAAGACTCAAATCATATAAGATGCTCCAAGCAAAACACATGTCATGTGGTGAATAAAAATATAGCCTCAAGTAAAGTTACTGATAGACGAAGACGAAAGAGGGGATGCCTTCCGGGGCATCCCCAAGCTTAAGATTTTGGTTTTCCTTGAATTTCACCTTGGGGTGCCTTGGGCATCCCCAATCTTAGGCTGTTGCCACTCCTTATTCTAAAATCCGTCAAATCTTTACCCAAAACTTGAAAACTTCACAACACAAAACTCAACAGAAAATCTCATGAGCTCCGTTAGTATAAGAAAACAAACCACCACTTCAAGGTATTGCAATTACCTCATTCTTTATTTATATTGGTGTTAAACCTACTGTACTCCAACGTCCCTATGGTTCATACCCCCCGATACTAGCCATAGATTCATCAAAATAAGCAAACAACACACGAAAAATAGAATCTGTCAAAAACAGAACACTCTATAGTAATCTGTAGGTTTCGAATACTTATGTAACCCCAAAAATTCTGAAATAAATTGTTGGACGTGAGGAATTTGCCTATTAATTCTCTGCAAAAAGAATCAACTTAATCGCACTCTCCAGTAAAAAAATGGCAGGAAATCTCGTGAGCACTAAAGTTTCTGTTTTTTACAGCAAAATCACATAAACTTCCCCCAAGTCTTCCCAAAGGTTCTACTTGGCACAAACACTAATTAAAAGCATAAAACCACATATAAACAGAAGCTATATGAATTATTTATTACTAAACAGAACCAAAAAAAAAGAAACAAAAATAAAATTGGGTTGCCGCCCAACAAGCGCTATCGTTTAACGCCCCTAGCTAGGCATAAAAACAAGAATAGATCTAGGTATTGTCATCTTTGCTATGCAATCCATAAGTGGCTCTCATAATAGATTCATAAGGTAATTTAATTCTCTTTATAGGAAATTGTTCCATGCCTTTCCTTAACAGAAATTGGAATCTAATCTTTCCTTCTTTTGTATCAATAATTGCACCAATCGTTCTATGGAAAGGTCTACCAAGAATAATAGGACATGTAGGATTGCAATCTATATCAAGAATAATGAAATCTATGGGCACATTATTGCTATTTGCACCCATAAGAACATCATTAATCCCTCCCATAGCTTTCTTAATAGTGGAATCTACAAGATGCAAATTTAAAGAACAATCATCAAATTCACAGAATCCTAACACATCACACAAAGATTTTGGAATCGTGGAAACACTAACACCCAAATCACACAAAGCATAACATTCATGATATTTAATTTTAATTTTATTAGTAGGTTCCCACTCATCATGAAGTTTTCTAGGGATAGAAACTTCTAATTCAAGATTTTCTTCATAAGATTGCATTAAAGCATCAACGATATGTTCGGTAAAACCTTTATTTTAACTATAAGCATGAGGAGAATTTAGCACGGATTGCAACAAGGAAATACAATCTATCAAAGAGAAATTATCATTATTAAATCCCTTGAAATCCAAAATAGTGGGTTCATTGCTATGTAAAGTTTTGACCTCTTCAATCCCACTTTTTTAACTTTTGCATCAAGATCTAAAAACTCTGAATCATTGGGACGCCTTTTAGCTAAACTTGACTCATATCCAGTGCCATCATTATCAAGATTCATATTGCAAAACAAAGATTTAATAGGAGACACATCAATCACTTTTAGATCTTCATCCTTATTATCGAGAAAACTGGAAGAACACACTTTTATAAAGCAGTCCTTTTTAGCACGCATCCTAGCGGTTCTTTCTTTGCACTCATCAATGGAAATTCTCATGCCTTTGAGAGACTCATTGATATCATGCTTAGGTGGAATATATCTAAGTTTCAAAGAATCAGCATCAAGAGAATTCTATCCACGTTCCTAGCCAACTCATCAATCTTAGGCAATTTTTCTTCAAGCAAAGCACTGAAATTCTTTTGCAAAATCATAAATTCTTTAACAATAGTCTCAAAATAAGAGGGCATCTTCTTAAAATTTCCATAAGATTTGTTGTAGGAATTACCATAATTATTAGAGGAATTACTAGGAAACGGCCTAGGATTAAAGTTTCCTCTATAAGCGTTGTTACCTAAATTGTTCCTACCAAAAAAATTCACATCCATAGATTCATCATTCTTCTCAATCGAAGTAGATAAAGGCATATCATTAGGATCAGAAGAAATACTCTTATTAGCAAACAATTTCATAAGTTCATCCATCTTTCCACTCAAAACATTAATTTCTTCTATAGCATGAACCTTTTTACTAGTAGATTTTTTGGTGTGCCATTGAGAATAATTAACCATAATATTATCTAGGAGTTTAGTAGCTTCTCCTAAAGTGATTTCCATAAAAGTGCCTCCCGCGGCTGAATCTAAAAGATTTCTAGAAGCAAAATTCAATCCAGCATAAACATTATGTATGATCATCCATAAGTCTAATCCAATAGTAGGGCAATTACATCATTAATTTCATCCTCTCCCAAGCTTGTGCAACATGCTCATGATCAAGTTGCTTAAAATTTATAATATTGTTTCTAAGAGAGAAGATCTTAGCGGGAGGAAAATACTTAGAGATGAAAGCATCTTTGCACTTATTCCATGAATCAATAATATTTTTAGCCAAAACGAAAACCAAGTTTTAGCATGATCTATAAGCGAAAACGGAAATAGCTTCAACTTAACAATATCATTATCCACATCTTTCTTCTTTTGCATATCACATAAATCAACAAAGTTGTTTAGATGGGTAGCGGCATCTTCACTAGGAAGTCCAAAAAACGGATCTTCCATTACAAGATTCAGTAAGGCAGTATTACTTTCACAAGATTCAGCAGCGGTAAGAGGAGCAATCAGAGTACTAATAAAATCATTGTTGTTGGTATTGGAGAAGTCACACAATTTAGTATTATATTGAGCCATCATGACAAACAATCAATCCAACACGCTAGCAAACAAAAAGCAAGCAAAAAGAGGCGGACAAAAAAGAGGGCGAATAAAACGGTAAGGGCGAAGTGGGGGAGGAAAACGAGAGGCAAGTGGCAAGTAATTTAATGCGAGGGATAAGAGTTTGTGATGGGTACTTGGTATCGCGCCAGAAATCCGCATGTTGGTGGGAGATCAAATCTTGACTTGACTTGGTGTAAACCTCCCCGGCAATGGGGCCAGAAATCCTTCTTCCTACCTCTTGATCTTGCGTTGGTTTTCCCGTGAAGAGGAAAGGGTGATGCAGCACAGTAGCGTAAGTATTTCCCTCAGTTTTGAGAACCAAGGTATCAATCCAGTAGGAGGTAACACACAAGTCCCCTAGTACCTGCACAAACAAACAAGAACCTCGCAACCAACGCGATAGAGGGGTTGTCAATCCCTTCACGCTCACTTACGAAAGTGAGATCTGATAGAGATAATAAGATAAATATTTTTGGTATTTTTATTGTATAGATTGGAAAATAAAGATTGCAGAATAGAAATAGCAAATTGATAAGAAAATACTATGACGGAAGATAATCCCGGGGGCCATAGGTTTCACTAGTGGCTTCTCGCAAGATAGCAAATTCTATGGTGGGTGAACGAATTACTGCCGAGCAATTGATAGAAAAGCGCATAGTTATGACAATATCTTGGCATGATCATGTATATAGGCATCACGTCCACGACAAGTTGACCGAAACGATTCTGCATCTGCTACTATTACTCCACACATCGACGGCTATCCAGCATGCATCTAGAGTATGAAGTTCATAAGAACATAGTAACGCATTAGGCAAGATGACATGATGTAGAGGGATAAACTCAAGCAAAATGATATAAACCCCATCTTTTTATCCTTGATGGCAACAATACAAAACGTTCCTTGCTGCCCCTGCTGTCACTGGGAAAGGACACCGCAAGATTGAACCCAAAGCTAAGCACTTCTCCCATTGCAAGAAAGATCAATCTAGCAGGCCAAACCAAACTGATAATTCAAAGAGACTTGCAAACATATTTAAATCATGCATAAGATATTTCAGGGAAGAATCAAATATTGTTCATAGATAATCTTGATCATAAACCCACAATTCATCGGATCTCGACAAACACACCACAAAAAGAATTACATCAGATAAATCTCCAAGAGAATCGAGGAGAACTTTGTATTGAGATCCAAAGAGAGAGAAGAATCCATCTAGCTAATAACTATGGACCCGAAGGTTTGTTGGGTAACGTAGCAGAAATTCAAAAAATTTCCTACGTGTCACCAAGATCAATCTATGGAGTCATCTAGAAACGAGGGAGGAGTGGATATACATACCCTTGTAGATCGCGCGTGGAAGCGTTCAAGAGAACGGGGTTGATGGAGTCGTACTCGTCGTGATCCAAATCACCAATGATCCTAGCGCCGAACGGACGGCACCTTCGCGTTCAACACACGTACGAAGCAGCGAAGTCTCCTCCTTCTTGATCCAGCAAGGGGGGAGGAGAGGTTGATGGAGATCCAACAGCACGACGGCGTGGTGGTGGAAGTAGCGGGATTCCAACAGGGCTTCGCCAAGCACTGCGGGAGGAGGGAGATGTGTCATGGGAGGGAGAGGGAGGCGCCAGGGCTTAGGTTTTGTTTGTCCTCCCTTCCCCCCGCTATATATAGGGCCAAGGGAGAGGGGGAGGGCGCAGCCTTGCCCCTTCCTCCAAGGAAGGGTGCGGCCAAGGGGGGGAGGAGTCCATCCTCCCCAAGGCACCTCGGAGGTGCCTTCCCCCTTTAGGACTCTTCCTCTCCCTTGATTCTTGGCGCATGGGCCTCTTGGGGCTGGTGCCCTTGGCCCATATAGGCCAAG
Source organism: Triticum aestivum (assembly GCF_018294505.1). Classification (NCBI taxonomy): domain Eukaryota; kingdom Viridiplantae; phylum Streptophyta; class Magnoliopsida; order Poales; family Poaceae; genus Triticum; species Triticum aestivum. The sequence goes on from NC_057812.1 coordinate 689,048,460, forward strand.
GCGCACCCCCTACAGCCCATGTGGCCCCCCGGGGCAGGTGGCCCCACCTGGTGGACCCCCGGGACCCTTCCGGTGGTCCCGGTACAATACCGGTGACCCCTAAACTTGTCCCGATGGCCGAAATAGCACTTCCTATATATAATTCTTTACCACCGGACCATTTCGGAACTCCTCGTGACGTCCGGGATCTCATCCGGGACTCCGAAAAACTTTCAGGTTACCGCATACTAATATCTCTATAACCCTAGCGTCACCGAACCTTAAGTGTGTAGAACCTACGGGTTCGGGAGACATGCAGACATGACCGAGACATTCTCCGGTCAATAACGAACAGCGGGATCTGTATACCCATATTGGCTCCCACATGTTCCACGATGATCTCATCGGATGAACCACGATGTCAAGGACTTAATCAATCTCGTATACAATTCCCTTTGTCTATCGGTACGATACTTGCCCGAGATTCGATCGTCGGTATCCCGATACCTTGTTCAACCTCGTTACCGGCAAGTATCTTTACTCGTTCCGTAACACATCATCCCGTGATCAACTCCTTGATCACATTGTGCACATTATGATGATGTCCTACCGAGTGGGCCCAGAGATACCTCTCTGTCACATGGAGTGACAAATCCCAGTCTCGATTCGTGCCAACCCAACAGACACTTTTGGAGATACCCATAGTGTACCTTTATAGCCACCCAGTTATGTTGTGACGTTTGGCACACCCAAATTACTCCTACGGTATCCGGGAGTTGCACAATCTCATGGTCTAAGGAAATGATACTTGACATTAGAAAAGCTTTAGCATACGAACTACATGATCTTGTGCTAGGCTTAGGATTGGGTCTTGTCCATCACATCATTCTCCTAATGATGTGATCCCGTTATCAACGACATCCAATGTCCATGGTCAGGAAACTGTAACCATCTATTAATCAACGAGCTAGTCAACTAGAGGCTTACTAGGGACATGGTGTTGTCTATGTATCCACACATGTATCTGAGTTTCCTATCAATACAATTCTAGCATGGATAATAAACGATTATCATGAACAAGGAAATATAATAACAACTAATTTATTATTGCCTCTAGGGCATATTTCCAACAGTCTCCCACTTGCACTAGAGTTAATAATCCAGTTCACATCGATATGTGATTAACACTCAAGGTCACATCCCCATGTGACTAACACCCAAAGAGTTTACTAGAGTCAATAATCTAGTTCACATTACCATGTGATTAACACTCGATGAGTTCTGGGTTTGAACATGTTATGCTTGTGAGAGATGTTATAGTCAACGGGTCCGAATCTTTCAGATCCGTATGTATTTCGCAATTTTCTATGTCATCTTGTAGATGCAACTACTATGCTACATTTGGAGCTATTCCAAATAACTGTTCTACTAGACGAATCCAGTTTACTACTCAGAATAATCTGGATTAGTGTCAAAGTTTGCATCGGCATAACCCTTTACGACGAACTCTTTTACCACCTCCATAATCGAGAAAATTCCTTAGTCCACTAGTTACTAAGGATAACTTTGACCGCTGTCTTGTGATCCATTCTTGGATCACTCTTGTACCCCTTGACTGACTCATGGCAAAGCACATTTCAGGTGCGGTACACAGCATAGCATACTGTAGGGCCTATGTCTTAAGCATAGCGGACGACCTTCGTCCTTTCTCTTTATTCTGCCGTGGTCGAGCTTTAAGTCTTAACTTCATACCTTACAACTCAGGCAAGTACTCCTTCTTTGACTGATCCATCTTGAACCCCTTCAAGATCATGTCAAGGTATGTGCTCATTTGAAAGTATCATTAAGCGTTTTGATCTATCCTTATAGATCTTGATGCTCAATGTTCAAGTAGCTTAATCCAGGCTTTCCATTGAAAAACACTTTCCAAATAACCCTATATGCTTTCCAGAAATTATACGTCATTTCTGATCAACAATATGTCAACAAGATATATTCATCAGAAATTCTATAGTGCTCCCACTCACTTCTTTGGAAATACAAGTTTCTCATAAACTTTGTATACACCCAAAATCCTTGATCATCTCATCAAAGCGTACATTCCAACTCCGAGATGCTTACTCCAGTCCTTAGAAGGATTACTGGAGCTTTGCATACTTATTAGCATCTTTCAGGATTGACAAAACCTTCCGGTTGTATCACATACAATCCTTCCTCAAGAAAATCGTCGAGGAAACAATGTTTTGACATCCTATCTGCAAGATTTCATAAATAATGCAGTAATCGCTAATATAATTCCAACGACTCTTAGCATCGCTACGAGTGAGAAAGTCTCATCGTAGTCAACTCCTTGAACTTGTCGGGAAACATCTTAACGACAAGTCGAGCTTTCTTAATGGTGACATTTACCATCATTGTCCATCTTCCTTTTAAAATCCATCTTCACCCAACAGCCCTACGACCATCAAGCAGTTCTTCCAAAGTCTACACTTTGTTTTCATACATGGATCCTCTCTCAGATTTTATGGCCTCGAGCCATTTATCGGAATCTAGGCCCACTCTCCATAGCTCGTAGGTTCATTGTTGTCTAGCAACATGACTTCCAAGACAGGATTACGTACCACTCTGAAGTAGTACGCATCCTTGTCATCCCATGAGGTTTGGTAGTGACTTGATCTGAAGTTTCATGATCACTATCATAAGCTTCCACTTCAATTGGTGTAGGTGCCACAGGAACAATTCATGTGCCCTGCCACACACTAGTTGAAGAGACGGTTCAATAACCTCATCAAGTCTCCACCATCCTCCCACTCAATTCTTTCGAGAGAAACTTTTCCTCAAGAAAGGACCCGATTCTAGAAACAATCCCTTATTGCTTTTGAATCTGAGACAGGAGGTATACCCAACTGTTTTGGGTGTCCTATGAAGATGCATTTATCCGCTTTGTGTTCGAGCTTATCAGCCTGAAACTTTTTCACATAAGCGTCGCAGCCCCAAACTTTTAAGAAATGACAGCTTAGGTTTCTCTAAACCATAGTTCATACGGTGTCATATCATCGGAATTACGTGGTGCCCTATTTAAAGTGAATGTGGTTGTCTCCAATGCCTAACCCATAAACTATTGTGGTAATTCGATAAGAGACATCATGGTATGCATCATATCCAATAGGGTGCCATTATGATGTTCGGACACACCATCACACTATGGTGTTCCAGGCTGTATTAGTTGTGAAACAATTTCCACAATATCTTAATTCTGTGCCAAACTCATAATTCAGATATTCATCTCTATGATCATATCATAGATATTTTATCCTCTTGTCACGACGATCTTTCAACTTCACCCTAAAATTACTTGAACCTTTCAATAATTCAGACTCGTGATTCATCAAGTAAATATACTCAACATCTACTCAAATCATCTGTGAAGTAAGAACATAACGATATCCACTACATGCCTCAGCACTCATTGGACTGCACACATCAAAATGTATTACTTCCAACAAGTTGCTTTCTAGTTCCATTTTACTGGAAATGAGGCTTTCAGTCATCTTTCCCAATGTGGTATGATTTGCATGTCTCAAGTGATTCAAAATCAAGTGAGTCAAAACGGTCCATTTGCATGGAGTTTCTTCATGCATATACACCAATAGACATGGTTCGCATGTCTCAAACCTTTCAAAAACAAGTGAGCCAAAAGATCCATCAACATGGAGCTTCTTCATGCGTTTTATACCGATATGACTTACATGGCAGTGCCACAAGTAGGTGGTACTATCATTACTATCTTTTGGCATGAACATGTGTATCACTACGATCGAGATTCAATAAACCATTCATTTTAGGTGTAAGACCATTGAAGGTATTATTCAAATAAACAGAGTAACCATTACTCTCTCCTTAAATGAATAACTGTATTGCGATAGACATAATTCAGTCATGTCTATGCTCAACGCAAACAGCAAATAACAATTATTTAGGTTTTAATACCAATCTCGATGGTAGAGGGAGCGTACGATATTTGATCAACCTTGGAAATACTTCCAACACATATCGTCATCTCACCTTTAGCTAGTCTCCGTTTATTCCGTAGCTTTCATTTCGAGTTACTAACACTTAGCAACCGAACTGGTATCTAATACCCTGGTGCTACTAGGAGTACTAGTAAAGTACACATTAACATAATCTATATCCAATATACTTCTATCGACCTTGCCAGCCTTCTCATCTACCAAGTATCTAGGGTAATTCTGCTCCAGTGGTTGTTCCCTTTATTACAGAAGCACTTAGTCTCGGGTTTGGGTTCAACCTTGGGTTTCTTCACTAGAGCAGCAGCTGATTTGCCGTTTCATGAAGTATCCCTTCTTGCCCTTTCCCTTCTTGAAACTAGTGGTTTTACCAACCATCAACAATTGATGCTCCTTCTTGATTTCTACTTTTGTGGTGTCAAATATCGCGAATATCTCAAGGATCATCATATATGTCCCTGATATATTATAGTTCATCACGAAGCTCAAGCAGCTTGGTGGTAATGACTTCGGAGAACCATCACTATTTCATCTGGAAGATCAACTCCCACTCGATTCAAGTGATTGTTGTACTCAGACAATCTGAGCACAAGTTCAACAATTGAGCTTTTCTCCCTTAGTTTGCAGGCTAAGAAAATCGTTGGAGGTCTTATACCTCTTGACATGGGCACGGGCCTGAAATCCCAATTTCAGCCCTCGAAACATCTCATATGTTTCGCGATGTTTCAAAACGTCTTTGGTGCCTCAACTCTAAACCGTTTAACTGAACTATCACGTAGTTATCAAAACGTGTATGTCAGATGTTCGCAACATCCACAGACAATGTTCGAGGTTCAGCACACTGAGTGGTGCATTAAGGACATAAGCCTTCTAAGAAGCAATGAGGACAATCCTCAGTTTACGGACCTAGTCCGCATAATTGCTACTATCAACTTTCAACTAATTTTTCTCTAGGAACATATCTAAACAGTAGAACTAAAGTGCGAGCTACGACATAATTTGCAAAATCCTTTTTGACTATGTTCAGGATAATTAAGTTAATCTTATGAACTCCCACTCAGATAGACATCCCTCTAGTCATCTAAGTGATTACATGATCCGAGTCAACTAGGCCAAGTCCGATCATCACGTGAGACGGACTAGTCAACATCGGTGAAAATCTTCATGTTGATTGTATCTACCATACGACTCATGCTCGACCTTTCGGTCTTCTGTGTTCCGAGGCCATGTCTGTACACATGCTAGGCTCGTCAAGTCAACCTAAGTGTTTTGCGTGTGTAAATCTGTCTTACACCCATTGTATGTGAACGTTAGAATCTATCACACCCGATCATCACGTGGTGCTTCGAAACAACGAACTGTCGCAACGGTGCACAGTTAGGGGGAACACTTTCTTGAAATTATTATGAGGGATCATCTTATTTACTACCGTCGTTCTAAGTAAACAAGATGCAAAAACATGATAAACATCACATGCAATCAAATAGTGACATGATATGGCCAATATCATATTGCTCCTTTTGATCTCCATCTTCGGGGCTCCATGATCATCATCGTCACCGGCATGACACCATGATCTCCATCATCATGTCTTCATGAAATTGTCTCGCCAACTATTACTTATATTACTATAGCTAACGGTTAGCAATAAAGTAAAGTAATTACATGAGGTTTATGTTGACACGCAGGTCATAAATAAATTAAGACAACTCCTATTGCTCCTGCCGGTTGTCATACTCATCGACATGCAAGTCGTGATTCCTATTACAAGAACATGATCAATCTCATACATCACATATATCATTCATCACATCCTTTTGGCCATATCACATCACATAGCATACCCTGCAAAAACAAGTTAGACGTCCTCTAATTGTTGTTTGCATGTTTTACGTGGCTGCTATGGGTTTCTAGCAAGAACGTTTCTTACCTTCGCAAAAACCACAACGTGATAAGCCAATTTCTATTTACCCTTCATAAGGACCCTTTTCATCGAATCCGATCCGACTAAAGTGGGAGAGACAGACACCCGCTAGCCACCTTATGCAACTAGTGCATGTCAGTCGGTGGAACCAGTCTCACGTAAGAGTATGTGCAAGGTCGGTCCGGGCCGCTTCATCCCACGATGCCGCTGAATCAAGATAAGACTAGTAATGGCAAGCATAATGAACAAAATCAACGCCCACAACTACTTTGTGTTCTACTCGTGCATAGAAACTACGCATAGACCTAGCTCTGATACCACTTTTGGGTAACGTAGCAGAAATTCAAAAATTTTCCTACGTGTCACCAAGATCAATCTCTGGACTCATCTAGCAACGAGGGAGGAGTGGATCTACATACCCTTGTAGATCGCGCATGGAAGTGTTCAAGAGAACGGGGTTGATGGAGTCGTACTCGTCGTGATCCAAATCACCGATGATCCTAGCGCCCAACGGACGGCACCTCCGCGTTCAACACACGTACGGAGCAGCGACGTCTCCTCCTTCTTGATCCAGCAAGGGGGGAGGAGAGGTTGATGGAGATCCAGCAGCACGACGGCGTGGTGGTGGAAGTAGCGGGATTCCAATAGGGCTTCGCCAAGCACTGCGGGAGGAGGGAGATGTGTCATGGGAGGGAGAGGGAGGCGCCAGGGCTTAGGTTTTGTTTGCCCTCCCTTCCCCCACTATATATAGGGCCAAGGGAGAGGGGGAGGGCTCAGCCTTGCCCCTTCCTCCAAGGAAGGGTGCGGCCAAGGGGGGGAGGAGTCAATCCTCCCCAAGGCACCTCGGAGGTGCCTTCGCCCTTTAGGACTCTTCCTCTCCCTTGATTCTTGGCGCATGGGCCTCTTGGGGCTGGTGCCCTTGGCCCATATAGGCCAAGGCGCACCCCCTACAGCCCATGTGGCCTCCCGGGGCAGGTGGCCCCACCCGGTGGACCCCGGGACCCTTCCGGTGGTCCCGGTACAATACCGGTGACCCCGAAACTTGTCCCGATGGCCGAAATAGCACTTCCTATATATAATTCTTTACCTCCGTACCATTCCGGAACTCCTCGTGACGCCCGGGATCTCATCCGGGACTCCGAACAACTTTCGGGTTACCGCATACTAATATCTTTATAACCATAGCGTCACCGAACCTTAAGTGTGTAGACCCTACGGGTTCGGGAGACATGCAGACATGACCGAGACGTTCTCCGGTCAATAACCAACAGCGGGATCTGGATACCCATGTTGGCTTCCACATGTTCCACGATGATCTCATCGGATGAACCACGATGTCAAGGACTTAATCAATCCCGTATACAATTCCCTTTGTCTATCGGTACGATACTTGCCCGAGATTCGATCGTCGGTATCCCGATACCTTGTTCAATCTCGTTACCAGCAAGTCTCTTTACTCGTTCCGTAACACATCATCCCGTGATCAACTCCTTGATCACATTGTGCACATTATGATGATGTCCTACCGAGTGGGCCCAGAGATACCTCTCCGTCACACGGAGTGACAAATCCCAGTCTCGATTCGTGCCAACCCAACAGACACTTTTGGAGATACCCGTAGTGTACCTTTACAGCCACCCAGTTACGTTGTGACGTTTGGCACACCCAAAGCACTCCTACGGTATCCGGGAGTTGCACAATCTCATGGTCTAAGGAAATGATACTTGACATTAGAAAAGCTTTAGCATACGAACTACATGATCTTGTGCTAGGCTTAGGATTGGGTCTTGTCCATCACATCATTCTCCTAATGATGTGATCCCGTTATCAAGGACATCCAATGTCCATGGTCAGGAAACCGTAACCATCTATTGATCAATGAGCTAGTCAACTAGAGGCTTACTAGGGACATGGTGTTGTCTATGTATCCACACATGTATCTGAGTTTCCTATCAATACAATTCTAGCATGGATAATAAACGATTATCATGAACAAGGAAATATAATAATAACTAATTTATTATTGCCTCTAGGGAATATTTCCAACAAGGTCTGTGGTAAAATAATCACACATCATCGGAGAGGATATGGTGTTGATGTAGAAGCCCTCCGTGATCGATTCCCCCTCCGGCAGAGCGCCGGAAAAGGCCCCAAGATGGGATGCTCCTAGATGTTTTTGGGGTATACGGGTATATATAGGAGGAAGAAGTACGTCGCTGGAGCTGCGAGGGTCCCACGAGAGTGGGGGACGCGCCTACCCCCCTAGGCGCGCCTCCCTGCCTCATGGCCTCCTTGCTTCTTTCTTGATGTAAACTCCAAGTCTCCTGGATCACGTTTGTTCCAAAACTAACTCTCCCGAAGGTTTCGTTCCGTTTGATATTCCTTTTCTGCGAAACACTAAAATAGGCAAAAAAAACATCAATTTGCACTGGGCCTTTGGTTAGTAGGTTACTCCCAACAATAATATAAAAAGGTATATTAAAGCCCATTAAACATCCAAAATAGGTAATATAATAGCATGGAACAATGAAAAACTATAGATACGTTGGAGACGTATCATATGCAATGTTGTATACCAGACCTGATGTGTGCCTTGATATTAGTTTAGCAGGGAGGTACCAAAGTAATCCAGGAGTGGATCACTGGATAGCGGTCAAGAACATCCTGAAATACCTGAAAAGGACTAAGGATATGTTTCTCGTTTATGGAGGTGACAAAGAGCTCATTGTAAACGGTTACATCGATGCAAGCTTTGACACTGATCTGGATGACTCTAAGTCACAAACCGGATACGTATTTATATTAAATGGTGGATCTATCAGTTCGTGCAGTTGCAAGGAGAGCGTCATGGCAGGATCTACGTGTGAAGTAGAGTACATAGCTGGTTCGGAAGCAGCGCAAATGAAGGAGTCTGGATGACGGAGTACATATCCGATCTAGGTGTAATACCTAGTGCATCGGGTCCAATGAAAATCTTTTGTGACAATACTGGTGCAATTGCCTTGGCAAAGAATCCAGATTTCACAAGAGAACCAAGCACATCAAGAGACGCTTCAGTTCCATCCGCAATCAAGTCAAGGAGGGAGACGTAGAGATTTGCAAGATACATACTGATCTGAATGTTGCAGACCCGTTGACTAAGCCTCTCTCACGAGCAAAACATGATCGGCACCAAGACTCCATGGGTGTTAGAATCATTACTATATAATCTAGATTATTGACTCTAGTGAAAGTGGGAGACTGAAGGAAATAAGCCCTAGAGGCAATAATAAAGTTGTTATTTATATTTCCTTATACCATGATAAATGTTTATTATTCATGCTAGAATTGTATTAACTGGAAACTTAGTACATGTGTGGATACATAGACAAACAGAGTGTCCCTAGTATGCGTCTACTTAACTAGCTCGTTAATCAAAGATGCTTAAGTTTCCTAGCCATAGACATGTGTTGTCATTTGATGAACGAGATCACATCATTAGAGAATGATGTGATGGAAAAGACCCATCCGTTAGCTTAGCATAATGATCGTTTAGTTTTTCTGCTATTTCTTTCTTCATGACTTATACATGTTCCTCGGACTATGAGATTATGCAACTCCCAAATACCGGAGGAATACCTTGTGTGCTATCAAATGGTCACAACGTAACTGGGTTATTATAAAGATGATCTATAGGTGTCTCCAATGGTGTTTGTTGAGTTGGCATAGATCGAGATTAGGATTTGTCACTCCATGTATTGGAGAGGTATCTCTAGGCCCTCTCGGTAACACACATCACTATGAGCCTTGCAAGCAATGTGACTAATGAGTTAGTCATGGGATGATGCATTACGGAACGAGTAAAGAGACTTGCTAGTGATGAGATTGAACTAGATATGATGATGCCAACGATCGAATCTCGGGCAAGTAACACAATGATGACAAAAGGAACAACGTATGTTGTTATGCGGTTTGACCGATAAAGATCTTCGTAGAATATGTAGGAACCAATATAAGCATCTAGGTTCCGCTATTGTTTATTGACCGGAGATATGTCTTGGTCATGCCTATATAGTTCTCGAACCCGTAGGGTCCGCACGCTTAATGTTCGATGATGATTTGTATTATGAGTTTCGTGTTTTCATGAACCGAAGTTTGTTCGGAGTGCAGGATGAGACGATGGACATGACGAGGAGTCTCTAATTGGCCGAGACATAAATATTCATATATTGGAAGGTTACATTCTAACACCGGAATGGTTCAAGTCATTTCCAATAAGTTTCGGAGTACCGGGCGTTACCGGACCCCCCCCCCCTCAGGGAAGTTCATGGGTCTTCATGGGCCCTAGTGGAAAGGAGAGGAGGGCCACAAGGGAGGCCGTGCCCCCCCCCCCCCGCATGGCCAGTAGAATTGGACTAGGGAGGGGGGCGGCGCCCCCTCTTTCCTTCTCCCCTCTTCCTCATTCCCTCCTTCTCCCTCTCTTGGATGGAAAGGGGACTCCAACTAGGATTGGGAATCCTAGTTGGACTCCCCATGGCGCGCGCCCCCTCTAGGCCGATCTCCTCCTCCTCCCCTCTTTATATACATGGGAGGGGGGCACCCCAAAGAACACACAAGTTTCCCTTAGGCGTGTGTGGTGCCCCCCTCCACAGTCACACACGTCGGTCATATCGTCATAGTGCTTAGGCGATGCCCTGCACCGGTAACTTCATCATCACCGTCACCATGCCGTCGTGCTGACGGAACTCTCCCTCGGCCTCAACTAGATCAAGAGGTCGAGGGACGTCATCGAGCTGAACGTGTGCTGAACGCGGAGGTGCCGTGTGTTCGGTACTTGGATCGGTTGGATCGCGAAGACGTTCGACTACATCAACCGCGTTACTAAACGCTTTCGCTTTCAGTATACGAGGGTACATGAACACACTCTCCATGCTCGTTTCTATGCTTCTCCTAGATAGATCTTGCGTGATCGTAGGATTTTTTTTGAAATACTACGTTCCCCAATAGAGAAAGCGTACAATACCTCACAGTTGTGGTGGCATTGATACACAATAGCTTAAAAAATATTGATTTTGGACACTCAAAGAATAAAGGATCTGAGATTATTCAAAAATCAATCGGAGTACTGGCGCGGGAAAAGGAACACAAAAGGATATATACGTAAGCTTTTTTCTAGGTGTATTTTCCTGTTCTCTCCTCTAAGTTATTGACTAATAAATTTTTGTTAAGTTTTTTCAGGAGAAAGCGAAAAGGTTGCTTGTTTGTTAAAACTATAAAGCCAGAGCTGATTGATAATAAAATCATTGTAAACCGGACTAAATGGCCTGGGAAAAGAAGCGCAAGTCATGTGATGCATCTCAATGAAGAATCAAAAATCAAGGGAAGTCGAGAAATAAATGAATCAAAACTCATAGAATCATCCTCCACGAGGAAGCACACTACAAATTAAAACACGCCAGTATTCATAAGATTTTTTAATGATGCAAAATCAAGAAATGAAGGTAGTCAGACACATGAAGATTGAGGACCCAAGAAAATCTTAATGGTATTGACAAAAATAAATGACCTAAAAGATTTCGAAACATCGTGTACCAATGATTCAAGACCCAAAAAGAGACTCAAAAGACAAACTGCACATTGATGAATGTTTATTGACATTTAGGATTGAATAGAACATACAGGAACATCCAATTGTAGTTTATATATGCTTTATCGTTAGTCCATTCCTTTCCATAAATTACTCAAATGTGTTTTGTCTGTAATAGATGTTAGGTTTATATCTTGGGAACCCCTGTTGCTCAGTGTTGGTATTCAACATAGGTGTCCTATATCCGTTAATCTATATGAATTTTTTAGGGGGAATCTACTTGGATTATTTAATGATAAAAAATAAGAATATAACATATACAGATGATTAAACAATTGGAATGCGAAAAATACAAAAAGTAAACTGGTGATACTAGAATCTAATGATAGTCAGTCAGACATCATTGGAGCATCAACACAGAAAACCACATGGAAAATGACATAGATACTCCTGCATGAAAAATGAAAGAGATACTCCAGCTGACTGCTAGCCCGTGCAAATGCACAGGTTTACGACTAGTGTCTTTAATTTTCCTTTCCCTTTCCATTTTCAGTGTTGACATGAAGGCAAAAGGCAAGCAAATCAGCAAACAAAAATATCTTTGTGTTTTTGTAAAATTGTTTTAGAAGTGGGGGACAAGAAAACTAGAGGGAAATGGTAAATTAAAGTAAATGCAAGTAGATGAAAGTTTATGCGATGGTACTTGATAGGTTTTGGTGATGTCTCCCTCGCAACAGCGCTAGAAATTCCTCCTGCTACTTGTGATCTATGTTGGGATTTCCTCGAAGAGGAGAGGATGATGTAGTACAGTAGATATGACTATGTCCCTAGTTAAGAACCAAGGTTATCAATCCGGTAGGAGAACCACACGAAAGGTCGTGAATAACACCTAAACACAAAAGAACAAATACTTGCACCCAACGCGATCAAGGAGGTTCTCAATTCCTCGGCGGTTAATGGCGAGGATCAAGTCTGATAATGGTGGATAGATAAACCCTTTGGGCTAGAGGAGTACAGCCATGCAGTCAGAGGATGCCAACAGGAAGAAACCCTACACCACCCGTTTTGGGGATGTCCATTTGCTATGAGGTGTTGGGATTACATTTATCCCACCGGGGCACAAAATTTATCAGTCTTAGAAGCCTTTCAAGACATAAAAGAGAAACTAAGTTTGCCCTTCTTCATGGAAATTATAATTCTCAGCTCATGGACAATATGGATCTCCAGAAATAACAAGATGTTCCAACATATTTAGCCAACTTTTCAAGGATGGAAACAAATATATTTGCTAGACTTGAAGCTGCTCACTCACAGAATCAAGCCTAAGTTTGCAAATCATTTTAATTCATGGCTTCAACTTCAGGGATAGCATCCTGCTTGAGCTTTTTTAGCTCCGCTGTAATTTATTAGTTGTTTTCTCTTCTTCTTAGTTTTCTTATTTTAGTTAGTTCTTTCTAGTTTTCTTTTCTGTTTTTAAGGGGCTTTGCTCAAGCCCTTGTAACTTTTTGTCTCAGAATTACTCTGGACCTTCTTTTATTTATTTATAAAAATTGCAGTGGGGTGCTTACCCTACTGCTTATAGTCAGAAAATGGTAGATAGATAAACAAAAACACAAAATAAAAGAACGGTAAATAAATTGTAGCAAGATATTTTTAGATTTTAATATATGATAAAGGTAGGCCCGGTGGCCATAGTTTTCACTAGAGACTTCTCTCTCGAACAAAAAGCATATGGTGGGTAAACAAATTACTGTTGGCCAATTGATAGAAAAGTGCATAGTTATGACGATATTCAAGGCAATGATCATGTATATAGACATCACGTCCCATACAAGTAGACCGGCTCCTGCCTACATCTACTGCTATTACTCCACACATCGACTGATATCCAGCATGCATCTAGAGTATTAAGTTCATAAAGAACGGAGTGAACGCTTAAGCAAGATGACATGATGTAGACAAAGTAAAATCAATCAATATGAAGTTTTCCCCTTAATGGCAACAATACAAATACGTGTCTTGTCCCTTTCTGTCACTGGGATATATATCACTACAAGATTGAACCCATTACAAAGCACCTCTCCCATTGCAAGATAAATCAATCTAGTTGGCCAAACCAAATGGATAGATCAAAGAGAAATACAAAGCTATAATAATCATGCATATAAGAATTTAGAAAAGACTCAAATAATATTCATGAATAATCTGATCATAAACCACAATTCATTAGATCCCAACAAACGCACCGCAAAAGAAGATTAAATCGAATAGATCTCCATGAACATCGAGGAGAACATTATATTGAAGATCAAAGAAAGAGAAGTAGCCATCTACCTACTAGCTATAACCCCATAGGTTTGTGTCGGTGTACAAAAAGAGGGGTGCACTTTCTGTACCCCTATAACTATGCACGGGCTGTCAGAGCCGCGGGCACCACGACACCAAACAAGGCAAGGGAGGTGAGCCAGGGTAAGACCGAAGATCAAGGGAACTAGGACGATGCCAAAGCCAAAACCACGAAGAACAAAGGAGACGAAGCAGACTCCCCCGGCAAGATCCTTGCCGGGAGACAGTTTTAGCAACCCCGGCAGGACCCTTGCCGCGGCAACTCGCCCCACGCCTACAGAGCAAATCACCCTTGAGTCCACTGCCCCCATGGGGCAAGGATTCAGGAGACATCCCCGTGCTGGCATGCAGATCTTTGTGAAGACATTCAAGATCAGATATGTACAATAGAAGATGACGACCCTTGGCGGGATCCCAGCCGAGGAAGACCACAAGGCCCCCGGCAAGCACCTTGCTGGGCATTACAGCAGGCGCCCCGGCAAGACCCTTGCCGGGGCCCCGGCAAGACCCTTGCCGGGGCCCCGACAAGGCCCTTGCCAAGAACATTCGCAGGGCCACCATCAGGCCCACACCGACTAAACCACCACCACCGTACGCATGCGGCTGCCGACCCAACCAGCTGGGCAGGCACCTACGTGACGGCATGCAGATCTTCGTGAAGACCCTCCACAGGCATCGCTGGAAAGGGCGCGTGTCGACACAAGAAGGAGCGGTGACACAAGAAGAAGCGGACTCCCACTGGCGGAGTTCGTTGCAGAATGGACCGCGACGCCTGACGAAGAAGCCCAAGAGACTGCTCTCCCCGGCAAGGAGGCAAGTTGCGACTGGATCATGTACTTTGATGGAGCTTTCTCCTTACAGGACGCGAGGGCTGGCGTACTGCTTGTCGCGCCCACTGGAGAGCACCTCCAGTACGTGATCCAGATGCACTTCCCCAGGGAGGTGTCAACAAACAATACGGCTGAGTACGAAGGGCTGCTTGCTGGTCTTAGGATCGCGGCGGACCTCGGAATCAAGAAACTCGTCTTCAGGGGTGACTCGCAACTTGTCGTCAAGCAAGTCAACAAGGATTACCAGAGCCCATTGATGAAGGCCTACGTCGATGAAGTGAGAAAGCTAGAAGAGCATTTTGACGGTATACAGGCAAAACACGTTCCCCGAGCGAAGAATGACATCATCGATTACCTGTCAAAATGCGCTGCCCTCAAGCTACCTGTGGAACCAGGTACCTTTGTGCTTCGGCTAACTCAGCCAGCCGTTGATCCATCAACACAGTAGAACAAGAGGAGAAAATCAGGGCCCGGCAAGTACTTTCCCGCCGAGCTCCCCGAAGCCGCCGGCAAGGATGTTGCCGGAGACACTGAGCCCGCCACAGTACGGCTAGCTCCGACGGAGCATCAAGCTCTTGCCGTGGAGACAACCGCTCCTATAGCGGAGCAAATACCTTTAGTCCTCGCCGTCGAGCCCCAGGCTCCAGCGTGGGCATAGCATACCGTCCGATTCCTCCAAACAAGGGAACTTCCTGAGGAGCAGGAAGAAGCGGAAAAAGTAGCCCGTCACTCTACTATGTACGAGTTCGTTGATGACATCCTGTACAGAAAGAGGCCGAACGGTCTGAAATTGAAGTGTATCCCTCGAGAGGAAGGACTGGGGCTGTTGGCGGAGATACATGGAGGCGTATGTGGATCCCACATAGGGTCGAGGGCCCTTGCCGGCAAAGTATTTCGGCAAGGCTTCTTCTGGCCCACCGCCCTCCAGGATGCAATGACACTAGTCACCAGGTGTGAAGCGTGTCAGTTCCATTCAAAGAAGCTTCATCAGCCAGCTCAAGCCCTTCAAACCATTCCTCTCTCCTGTCCTTTCTCGGTATGGGGGCTCGACATACTGGGCCCTTTCCCCCGCGCTGTCGGGGGCTTTGAGTACTTGTACGTTGCAATCAACAAGTTCACAAAGTGGCCAGAAGTGGAAGCAGTGAGGAAGGTCACAGCACAGTCAGCCGTCAAGTTCTTCAAAGGACTGGTGTGCCGTTTTGGTGTACCCAATAGGGTCATCACCGACAACGGCACGCAGTTCACAAGCCACACCTTCATGCAATATATTCAAGACCTCGGCAGCAAGGTCTGTTTCGCTTCCGTTGCTCACCCACGAAGCAATGGTCAAGCTGAGAGGGCAAATGCTGAAGTACTGCGAGGCCTGAGGACAAAGACCTTTGAGAGACTGCACAAGAGTGGAAGGCGCTAGATTGATGAATTGCTGGCGGTTCTTTGGTCAATCAGAACGACACCAAATCGAGCCACCAGCCAGACACCCTTTGCCCTGGTATACGGGGCAGAAGCAGTTCTCCCCATAGAACTCATATACGGGGCACCTCGACTACTCACTTATGACGAGCTTGAGCAAGAGCAATTGCGGCAAGATGACGCAACGCTCCTTGAGGAAGATCGTCTTTGGGCGGCTATGAGAGCAGCGCGCTACCAGCAAGCCTTGCGCTGCTACCATAGCCGCAAGGTTCATGCCCGAAGCTTTGAGGAAGGCGGCCTTGTTCTTCGGCACGTTCAATCGGCCAAGAATTCCAACAAGTTGACGCCAAAGTGGGAAGGCCCTTATCGGGTAATACGAGTCACCAGGCCCAGCGCAGTCCACCTGGAGACCGAAGATGCCATTCCGGTGAGTAACTCCTAGAACATTGAGCATCTTCACAAGTTTTACCCGTGAGGCGCGGCTTGCCGGTCCCCCCGGCAAGCCACCTTTTGTACGAGCCTTGACGATGACGCATGTAACCCTTTGTACAAAGCCAGGCGCAGACCCTGAGAATAAATAAATGAAGCGTTGGCGCCCTAAGTTATAGCATGCATGCTAGGTCGAGTCTCGTCCTTGGTTAGGGTTGATAGTGCTTAGCGGTGACTAACCCCTAGCTTAGAGGTCGAGTGTGTGTCTCTTTGTCTTTCTTTTGTCTTCTTTGGTTCACAGGACACACAGATATCCTTGCCGAACCACTTGGGGAGAAAAAAAAAGGAACAGACCAGCATCTAGGCCCCGGCAAGCCAGTATTGCCGGGGGCTGCAAGAGCAAAGATTCACCCAAGGCAAACCAGGGTTGCCGGGGGCTGCAGCTTCAGATAAGTTCTTCATCCCTTATCATGCATTCCATTATGGACTGAGGTATGTGAAACCTCGTTTTTCCTTAAGCTACCGTGCTCCCCTAACTCTAGGCCCTAG
This sequence comes from Triticum aestivum, assembly GCF_018294505.1. Classification (NCBI taxonomy): domain Eukaryota; kingdom Viridiplantae; phylum Streptophyta; class Magnoliopsida; order Poales; family Poaceae; genus Triticum; species Triticum aestivum. The sequence goes on from NC_057812.1 coordinate 689,065,521, forward strand.
GGCTCGTTACTGGGACCAAGTTTGGTCGTAGTCGCGGCAGCGAAAGGATGAAACAAGGAGCCTGAACCCGCCTCATCCCTGCCTCCGCCAATGGCATGAGAAAGGTCGAGCGAAGTGGGGAGACGGCAAGGCCTGTTGCCGGGCGAGAAAGTGTTTATCTTAGAGATATCAAGGATTTACTCCTTGTCGTGGGTTCCACCCGCAAACAAATGACCCGGCAAGCATCCCTTTTTCATTAAAAACATTCCACTCAGGTATAGTCCGTAGGGAATGAAAAACATGAATGAAGGGATTACAAGTTTTAAATTCAACAAAGGCCCGAAGGCTTCCAGACTAAAAAGAGATAAGGTGCCCGTAATCCCTTTCCTGTCCCTCTCCTCAGGAGGCAGGTCAAGGAGGCGAGAAGGGCAAAATGAGCACCTAGGCGAGCTACGGGTGGCAGAAGACGCAGGGAGAACATCTTGGTGGCCATCCAAAGGCTGGGTGGTGATGGTGGCGGCGGAAGCAGAGCTCGAAGACAACGCGGCAGGACGTCCGTACGCTTCGAAGGCGTCGGTGCCCGCATACTCTGACTTGACGGCCTTGCCGCCCACCCTCTTCCTCTTCCGCAGCCTCCCAACGCCAGCCGCCCAAGGAGACGACCCCGAGAAGTTCAAGGAGCCGGCGACATGGATGATGGGGTCGCCGGTGCCGCACGGAGGGGCACCCGACACCTAGTCGGACCCGTCATCCTGCCGCCTACCGCCCTCGTCGTCGTTGCCGCTGTCCTCCTTGTCACTCCCGCACGAGGAGGAGTCTTCGCTATCAGAAGAGCTCTCCATGCAGCACCTTGTACGAGTCCCAAAGTGCCCGAAGACTTTGACAGAGAGAAGGCCACCCTCCATCAGCTTAAAATGGATAGTGAGACCCTCCATCAAGCTGTGGATATGAGCAAACATCTTCCATCCCCGACGAAGATACATCACGTGAGGAGCGGGGAAGTCGACGCGGACCCGCGTGCCACTGATCCCGCAGCCCCTCATGTGCAGCCGCAGTGACTCCGGCGGATCCAGCACCATCTCCTGCGCAAATAGAGTCGGGATACGAAGGCGACGGTGCGGCAGCCGGCGCAGCCTGACGAAGAACTCACAAGGGTCATCCCCAACATGGCCCTCCAATGGAGGAGGACTGCTGGCGGAGGCGAGGTCGGCGCACCACCCCGTCCTCCTCTTCCCCGAGAGCCCTGGCCTCGCCCACGGCCTCGCCCCCTCCCCCTTCCCCTCGCGGCCGGCCCTGCCACCATAGGCATAGTTGTCGAGCGGCGACCCTCGCCGCCACCGTTGAAGGACCGGGATTTCCTCTCTCCATGACGAATGGAAGAGAGGACCAGAAGCGGAAGGAGGAAGGAGATGGAAGAAAGCGGGACGCCATCCCCCCTCCCGCTCTTTATAAAGGAACGGGGTTGGGGCTCGGCCGCCCCGCTCGGCCAATCAAAACACGGAAGGCGCAGGGAGCCAGGACCGACCCGCTGCCCCAACCAGCGACGGCCTGATTTCCCGCCTCCGTCGTTTGCCACCCCAAGCGCATAGGAAACATGTGGCGGACGTGCAGAACCAAGGGGACGGGTGAGGCGACCTCTCCCCACCTCGTGATCGTGGGGAGTGGACGTCTTGAGGACCGCGCCTCGGCCCCATTCAGTAAATGGGCCGTGCCTCCACGCTTCCCTCCGTTTATGGGGAAGGCGCGAACCACCCCTTTACTACGATGTGACGCATGCGTGTAGAGACCAACCCCACACATGCTGCCCACATCACGCCCACCTCCCCACGCCGCGCCACACGCGCGAGTCGTGGGAAGCGCAGCGCGCGAAGAATCTTACCGCGGTAAAAACCGCCCCGCCTACCCGCGCACCGTTTCTGGGCCTGACCTAACAACGCGTTGCACTTATGTGTGGCCCAGGCCCGGGGGCTCCTGTCGGTGTACAAAAAGAGGGGTGCACTTTTTGTACCCCTATAACTGTGCACGGGCAGTCAGAGCCGCGGGCACCACCACACCAAGCAAGGCAAGGGAGGTGAGCCAGGGTAAGACCGAAGCTCACGGGAACTAGGATGACGCCAAGGCCAAAACCACAAAGAACAAAGGAGACGAAGCAGACTCCCCCGGCAAGATCCTTGCCGGGAGACAGTTTTTAGCAACCCCGGCAAGACCCTTGCCGCGGCAACTCGCCCCACGCCTACGGAGCAAATCACCCTTGAGTCCACTGCCCCCATGGGGCAAGGATTCGGGAGACATCCCCGTGGTGGCATGCAGATCTTTGTGAAGACATTCAAGATCAGATACGTACAATAGAAGATGACGACCCTTGGGGGGATCCCAGCCGAGGAAGACCACAAGGCCCCTGGCAAGCGCCTTGCCGGGGATGACAGCAAGCGCCCCGGCAAGACCCGTGCCGGGGTGCCGGCAAGGCCCTTGCCAAGAACATCTGCAGGGCCACCATTAGGCCCATGCCAACTAAACCTCCACCACCGTACGCATGCGGCTGCCGACCCATCCAGCTAGGCAGGCACCTACGTGGCGGCATGCAGATCTTCGTGGAGACCCTCCACTGCGCCACCTTAGCTGCCTGCCTACCTACATGGCATCACATGCATCGCTGGCCAGGGCGCGTGTCGACACAAGAAGGAGCGGCAACGGACGAGACAGGTTTCTCCCCCGTCCCCGATAAAGCAAGGACACCTAAGCAAGACGCATTAAAGGCGCCTTGTCATGTAATGCGAGGGATAACCTCGCATCACTGTACCCTTTCCACCTCCTGCATGCCACTGTGGCAACCCATTTTTCTATAAAAAGAGGCCCGAGGCGACCAGGAGGAGGATTCGGCATTTTGGAGCTCCTAATGCCCCAAAGCTAGCTCAAGAACAGGAATATAAATCCACCAAAGCAGGAGTAGGGTTTTACGCATCCTCGCAGCCCGAACCTGGATAAACAAACTGTGTACTATCTGTTTGATCCGCTCTTCTCACGACCCTGCGCCCCGCTAACCGTAGTAGGGATTCTTGTGATCCCATAGGTGTCGTTCCCACCGACAGTTTGTGGTAAAATACTAACACAACATCGGAAGGGCGGCAGGGTTGACGTAGAAGCCCACCGTGATCGATTTCCCCTCTGGTAGAGTACCAGAAAAGGCCTCCAGATGGGATCCCGGAAAAACTGAAACTTGCGGTGGCGGAAAAAGTATTTTGTTTGTTTCTCTGTTGGTTTCTTGATTTTACAGAATCTATAGAGGTGTGATTAGGTCAGATAGAGCCTCGAGGGACCCACAAGGTACTAGGGCGGGGGGCCCAGGGCGCACCCAAGTGCCTGCTCGTCTACTCGTTTGCCTTCTGGTATGCTCCCGAAGCTTCTAGAGTCCTCGTATGTCCAGGAAAACAATCATCAAAAGTTTCGTGGCATTTGGACTTCATTTGGTACAGATTTCCTGAAAAAAAATAGTAAAAAACTAGCAACTAGCACTTGGCACAGAGTTAATAGGTTAGTCCCAAAAATGATATATAATTGCCTATAAAACATCCAAGATTGATTATATAATAGCATGGAACAATCAAAAATTATATATACATTGGAGATGTATCAGGCGCTGCTAGGTGAGGAAAAATATTTTGTTGGTGTTGGGCTATGTGGCACACAATCAACATATGAAATACTGCTGACGTGGGCTCCGATGCCACCACTATTTTTTAGCAATGGCACCATATTGGTGGCGTCGGGTGTCCACGCCAGCAAGGCAATTTTGCCACGCCATAGCTTGGATTTTTTGCACTAGTGTTGGGACTAAGCCATCATCACCATGTTTCATGTATCCTATCGTCTCTACCTGGCAAGCTATTAACAAGACACCATATGAGCTACTAACCTACAACAAGCTAAACATCAAATACTTTAATGTATTTAGTTGTGGGTCTTTCATTCTCGACAATAAATCACTAATAGCTAAATTTGAGCTAAGCCTATTGAGGGCATATATTTGGATATGGGTCAAACTCTCACACAATTAGTGGCTGTGAAAAATTCATGGTGTATTTAGTTTTGGTGAACATAATTGCTCCCAAGTGGAACAAGTTTTTCAAAGTGTTGTAGGTGATGCCCGCCTTCTCAAACTACTAGATCGACTATATGACACTAGTCGTCAACCCGTGCGTGCGCATGGGCTAATTAAATAATATTGCGTTGAAATCTATATCATTAACATTGATGATGTGTTTTGCAAGGATATCGAACTTGAGGATTGATGCGAAGTTATATAATAGAAATGACTTAGTTGGATGTAACCACGTTAATTAATGAGATGACACGAAAAAATAATTTGTGCCGAGATAACTTGATATAAGTTATTTGTAAATATGATGAAATAAGTTTCATATAAATTCAGTAGTATTCGAAGTCGTCAAGCTATTGCCTAATTGCTTAGCCGTACTCCATTGGCGATCTTAGAAAGTGCTATGTTTTTCTTAATGATAAACGATTGTTTCCCTTAAATAAGATCAATCTAGAAAAAACTATAAGAGAAATACTCACACATAGTTCATATGCATGACACTTCATATATCCTTGAAACTAATTGGGTAAGGAAAAAAATCTAAAGAAAGAACACACCTTATTCAAGTGAGGTAAGAAACTAAGGGACAATACAACAAATAAGTTGGAATTTAACAAACAACCTTAACACATTTTAAACTTGAAGAATGCTACAATTTCCAGAGAGATTTTGTTGAACATCACATCACAGATCCTTACATATAACTCTTTTGTATTAGATGCACTTGAACAACATATTAGAATATGTGTCATACTTAAATTTGGAGCATAGCCAGTACATATATGCAACACAGCACAACCCTGATGAAGGCTAACGCATCTCCATATGCTTACATTGTTTATCATGAAACTGCTAATTACATGTACTTACGTGTGTACAGTTGTAAAAACTTTCTTCAATGTTTAATTAACTTTGGTCGCTTGGTTATAAAAGGGGGAACAGTAACAGGTTTTGGTCAATCCCATCACTATTTTTTGCGACAGTCTAAAAGACAAATTATAATGAATAATGATTAGTGGATGAGCAATGTCCTTGTACAACTACTCATAATTGTAGGAAAGCATTTTTCAAAGGCCACCCCAAATCAGAGAAATTATTCACTCTATTGTTCATCTATACAGAGAAAATCATAATTACAAAAATAAAAATTACCCTTCCCATCTAGCATTAAATACGAACACATACCTCATCAAGCATCGATCCTCACCCTGTTGTGTATTCATCTTTGATCAGAACATAGTGTACTCAGACTACTTTGTGTACGCCATCACCCATATCTGATGAAAGAGGAGGAGAGAAATTGAGACATTGTGAAGATGTGGATTTATAGTACATATGGGTACAATCTCAGTTGAGTGTTGCAGTTTTAATTAACATAACCAATAAGAGAAAACATTTAGATGGCTTGAGAAACCTCAGCATAGCCCTGATGAAGGCTAGCACATCTTCATATGCGTACCATTGTCTATGTAAAGCTGCTAGTTACATATATATCTTTACGTGCCTATAGTTGGACACACGGGCCTTGAGTCTCGGCACGTGTACACGCCACGCAACTACATGAGTTGATTGATCAACGTTAGTTAGTCCGGGCAACGTCCAAAATTAGATGATTGGTTGTCTTTTTGTCTGAAAAACTGTGCATATATACTGGAAAGATGTACAGAATATGAACAGATTTAGTAATTTATAAAAAAAGTACATATGAGAATTTCCTTATTGAGAACACAAAGACATCGGAAAGGAGGACAACAGATTGCAAGTGCAGGATAACAATTGACCTAACAAAAGTGGTTATGATTCACATGCTGTCGAAGAGACTAAAACAGATGCATTAATCCAGCAACATCAGCAGCTATATTACCTTACACTCGTTATCGGGAACTATGAATCCTCTGTTTCTTCCACGAACTGGCTAGAGTATGAACTCTCGCCAAATTGCATTAAATTCATGTGTATAGTAATTACACTTGCAAGGGAAAGCATGAGGCAATACATGCGTATAGTAACACTACTAGGGAAAAGCCTAGTAGCAGCGCGGGTTTTGGGCCTATTAGCAGCGCGGGGGCCGGCGCTACTAATAAGGCGCTACAGCTAACGTATAGCAGCAGCGCGGGTGCCACCCGCGCTACTACTACGTCCGTTAGTAGTAGCGTGGGTAAAATCCCGCGCTACTGCTAACCTGCGGAATTTTTTTCGAATTTTTTGCGCGAATTTTCAAATTTCTGGATTATTTTAACCTCTAATCTCTAATCACCCTCATCGCTGCTCAATTTAATCTCTAGTCACCCCTCATCATTCCAAATCATCTAATTTTTCGGACGGTCACCCATCCTCTCACTACTTCGGCATGAGCACGCTTAACTTCCGGGTTCTATTCTCCCTCGATTCCAAGTCTGCACTTGTTGTTTTCCTGACAATAGTAAGATGTCAATCCTATTAACCCTCGGGAGTTTAGCTTGAGCATGAAGTCACACATTTCGCTGTTTGAGTTTAAAACTATTGTTCTAAAAAACAATAATTATTTAATAACACTAATATTTTTTGAATAAGGAGTTTGACCACATTTTGACAAAAGTTTGACCACAGTTTGACCAGATTTGACCAAAATTCCAAAAAACTGAAATAATTATTTAGTAACACTAATATTCTTGAATAATTATTTAGTAACACTAATACTTCTTGAATAAGTAGTTTGACCAGATTTGACCAAAACTAAAAAAACTGAAATTTGAGCATAACTTTTTTCCTTTTAGAATTTGAGGATTCTAAATATTTGCAAACAGGCCGTAGGCGGTCTCCATCGTATGCGGATTTTCGTGCTGAACATTTTGATATATTATACGTTTTTTCTGACATCGTATGCAAAAGTTATAGCCGTTTTACATTTTCCCTATACTTTTTGCAAAACATGTCCAAATTTAAGTTTTTAAATTTTCCTAACTAGTAGATGTAGTAACATAATTACATCTCGAAGGATTTTAATTTTTGAAACATTTTGATATATTATACGTTTTTCTCTAACATCGTATGCAAAAGTTATAGCCGTTTTACATTTTCCTTACACTTTTTGCAAAACATGTCCAAATTTAAGTTTTTAAATTTTCCTAACTAGTAGATGTAGTAACATAACTACATCTCAAAGGATTTTAATTTTTGAAGTTTTTATCATTTTCTTTTGCTTTTTACAAAATCGAAAAGGCGATCCACGAGGGGAGGGGGGGGGGTAGAGTTTCAAAATGGGACCTTTAGTAGTGGCGAGGGATTTTATCCCTCGCTACTACTATGGCATGTCCCGGGGAGGGGCATGGTTGAGACCTCTTAGTAGTAGCGAGGGGTAAAAACTTAGTAGTAGCGCGGGTTTATAACCCTCGCTACTACTATGGCATGGCCCAGGGGCACGGTAGAGACCGCTTAGTAGTAGCGAGGGGTAAAAACCAGCGCTACTGCTATCAACTTAGTAGTAGTGAGGGTTAAAAACCCGCGCTACTACTATGGCATGTCCCGGGGGGCACAGTAGAGACTGCTTAGTAGTAGCGAGGGTAAAAACCAGCGCTACTGCTATATAGTAGCGAGGGTTAAAAACCCGCGCAACTGCTACTTAGCTGCAGCGCCTGATTTTGTGTAAGATTCTGTGTATAGGCTTTTCCCTAGTAGTGTAATATGGTAGTAGTACTCCCTGGCAGTACAACGGGCTAATAGATGGGTGGAGTTCATAGAAAATATATATAAATATATGGTAGTAGTAGTCCTTTTGCTTTACGCTGTCCTAATTAATCAAATATAAATATCAGTAGTTCGAACACTTACTGGTTCGGACATTTATATCGCCATCTTGTGGAGAGAAACGCTTACATAACGATATGGCATCACCTCCAATCATTCACTCGCTGTTAGTGGTTCGACACTAACCTCTATATATGAACAACAATTACTTAATGTCAACAATAACCCCTGTAATGCCTGTACATATTACAAACCTTCCTCAATTATTTTCATGTTCGACATAAAGAGTCAATGCATTTTATTGGTACTTGTAGATCAGTACATACCATATTGCTAACTCTGAGACTTGATGATCTTGTCCTCAGAGTTTGATAGATATATCTGGTAGTAAAATAAATTGTTGGCTCCGATAGGAATTTCATCAGGCATCTAGTGAACAAATAAAAAATATATAGCCTGAAAATATTATACAGGAAACTTATAAATCTGCAAACGTGGATCACCAATCCTGCAATGGTGCTATCCATAAGACAACCAATTAAGACACCACAGTGGCATCATGTAGAGGCTATGCTTATTACGTAATCAAAGATCTGGATACAGGAAAAAAATTAAGGCGGCCACTGCTACCAAAAGAATCATATTGGGAGGCAGCATGTCATGTTGGACTGGTAGTAAAATGGATGTTCAAAACGCGTTCTAGTCATGGAGTTTATCATCCCAAGATTAAGTTTCGTTGATGATCCCAGGACCAGGAGGAAAAGATCGGCCTGGACATGATTTGCTAGCTTGCTGCCAACATAGGTAGGGCAAGAGTTTACACAGCAGGAGACAACTTTGCACATCTAAACTGAGGAGGAGCAGTTACTTGATATAGATGCGAACAACATCAGCGGACTTGGAAGATTTTATCATCAGAAAAATAACATGCTTGTGTTCCTACTGTTTCTCCGGCAAAGTGGGCATCAGTGCTAGCAACCCTACGTGCTTGCCTTCGTCTGTTTGTCCTACAAAATTAGACATGTTAGCAACGGCATGCGGCAGGTGGGGTCCACACCAGGAAAGGCTCAAGAAGGTCAGAATAGACTCCCATAAAATTCTTCGCAATGGCATGTGGCAGGACTTCAAGTAAAGCCGCCCGTGGCTGTCCTGGCGGAGGCTAGATCAGTTGTGGATCGATTGAACAATAGAATAGCCGATCCGAAGAAGAACACGATATGGACTTTGCATGAGTGTGTTTTTGTAGAGACCTATACATGGGAAGGCAAGATATTTTCCGATTAACTAAGTAGAGAAGGGAGAGTCCTGAGAGAGAGAGAGAGGTACATGCAAAAGAGAGAGACATGCGAGATTGAGCCCGGGAAAAAAAGGATACGTGAGAGACTTGGACAGGTTGAGCAGGGAAAAAGGGCTTACATGAGAGCAGATGTCTGGGAGGAGCCGCACTGCCCTCCTTCTTCCTCGAGCTTTGGGTGCCATGATCTCTTCTTCTACCTCATAGGCCGGAAGCAGTCCACAATAGTTTGCCATTGCTGTAGCCGCCAGGGAGTGGAGCGATTGGGGAATTGGATTCCATGTCAGCGCCATTGTTGATTCTACAAATTATGCGGTTTGGAAAACACACCTTCATCCTTCTATAGAGCTCGAACACAACAGAAAAGATACAACTGGTTCAAGTACAAACAGAAAAAAAATCATATAGTGGTTGGAGACGAACCTGAACACCATGAGGAAAATAATTATAATCTGATAGGCCCCTTATGTGCATCGGATCCATGCCCCAACTCGCTTCCTCCTTAAGAGAGACATAGATTTGTTTTCTGGGAGAAGAGAGACGATAGGGCACTCAGTCAAGCATGCACATGTACCCCAAAATCATGGAAACAGGAGATAGAAATCAATAAGAGAGACAAAACAAACCAATTCGTTCCATTGGCACATGTTACTCCACAATTTTCATGTGACTTGAAAAACCATAGTCAATCAGTAAGTAAAAGAAGGAGAAAATTAGCATATATAAATTAACAAAATAATTCACTCTAGCAGTCTAGCCAGGCAGCCACACTATAGCAGTCATGAGATTGACATAATTTTCCTAGAATCAAGAAATCTAGAAACATCATCTCCTACCTCCTGCTCGTCCTCCATACTTGATCATGTGCTACAACGTCCATAGAGTCCACACACCCACCAATTAGAGTGCAGCCTAGGAGGACGTAGACGTTCCATCTTCTCCATAATCTGCTCCAAGGGGCCAACTACACCCAAGAACTCTGTATCCTCAATGACAACAGCGGCCAGCCAATCTGCTTGAAATTGTCATCTATACACTTCCTCCGCTGCACCACCAAGCTCCAGTCTGATTCATCAATATGGCTAAAAAGAAAAGAAGATTGGATCGCAGAGGCTTTGGAGATTTAAAGGTTGAAGAGAAGGAATAGGGGAATAGATTAGATTGGATCGCGAGGGGTGAGGAAAGGCTCTAGCTCGGCTTTGGATGGAAAGGCATTGGAAGGAGAAGGCATAGGGATAAAAATACTGTGTGAGGGTTCTTTTGGGAAGGATTGACGCTGGAGTTTTATAGGAATACGATAGATTCTTTTGATTGTTTTTTTAAAGGTGCTCTAGATTGCTTTTTTACAACAAACGTTATGTTGGTTTTTTCTTTGATTGCAAGGCTTATATGGGTGGATCTACACCGTTATAATTCGGGCCCAGTAGATGAACAGCCAGTAATTTCTAATTAATGTGGTAATTTCTGGGGAGTCCAAAATTAGTATAGGTAGGTATAGATAGATAGATAGATAGATAGATAGATAGATAGATAGATAGATAGATGTTGCGCTATTGGCATGAAGACCAACTAGAACGATGAAGCAAAGGAATGGTACAACCGGTCCTGCTCCAACTACATCGTTAACCTATGTGATAGTATGGCGAACATGTACGATCAAGATCAAGGACTCACGAGAAGATATCACAACACAACTCTAGACACAAATTAAAATAATACCAGCTTTATATTATAAGCCAGGGGCCTCGAGGGCTCGAATACATAACCTCAAAAACACAAGAATCAGCGGAAGCAAAACTATCTGAGTACAGACATAAGTTAAACAAGTTTGCCTTAAGAAGGCTAGCACAAAAGCAGAAAGGACCCGGGGCGCTACTCGCGAACACCAGCGCCATCCCAGTAGCCGGAGTTTGGGAGGCGGCGATGTTTGTGCGCCTGGTAACGGGCCACACATCGCCAAATCCAAAGGCGGAGCCAGGCCCTCCGCGGGTGGAGAGGGGCCTTCCGAGGTCATCGCCGCCCCACCCGAAGGCGATGCAAGGGCCTCCAAGACTCCCACGCCGGCGCCAACAGCGCGCTCCTCCCAGGCAACGCGTGACGAACGGCGTCATCACGCCGAAGATCCCGGGCGTCGCCGCGGGAAGAGCCCCGAGCGCCACTTCCGGGACGTAGAAGACCTCCCCACTCGCCGAAGCACTGGTGACAACGGCATGCGACCACGGGGTCGTGATAGAGCTCCTTCTGACATGTCAGAAGTCGAAGCGCATCGCGATCCGTGCAGGTTCCGCTGCCACCGACGCCAGCAGAGGCCCTGGCGCGCCCAGTTGCTCCTCGACTTTCCTCCCACTATGGGGAAACTAGATGAATGGAGAGCCACTACCCGAAGCCTTGTTGATGTGGCCAACAAAGACGAACGAAGTCCGGTGGGGCCTCCGGGTCGACGCTCCGATGGAGTCCCACGCACCAGTGGCGGAAAGGCCGGCGGCGCCGCAACCACAGTGCATTCACCTCTTCCCCATCCAATACCGCGGACGCCGGCTCATCGCGATGTCACGGGGACGACATTTCCATAGCGTCGTCTGACCCACGGACCCACTGTGACCAGCGCCAAGTTCTTCGGGAACGAGCCCATGAAGACGCTCGAACCACTATCGAGCGCCGGCGCAGAGCGCGCCACCAGTTAGACAGGCGAGCAGGGGCTGCTGTGAACCACCTGCCCCCGGGGAGCCCTGGAGGCCTACCTTACGAGGTAGGCTGTCCGGCTTTTACTCGTGAGATGCGGTAGTTCCAGTGGCCCACTCGCCGCACCTTCAAACCTGACGTTGGCGAGAAGTACAATGGCAAGACCCACCCGTCTGAGTTCCTTAGCATCTACACCATCGCGATGCAAGCTGCCGGAGCCCGCGACAATAAGGTGCTTGCGAATTACTTTCCATTGGCTCTTAAACCCAACGCCATGTCGAGGTTGATGCACTTGTCGGTAGACTCTATTTCCTCCTGGTTGGATTTGTGCCATGAGTTTGTTGGCGCCTTTACTGGAGGCCACCAAGCCCATGGCCAAGCAAGCGACCTGCACATCATTCCCCAGAAGGGAGGCGAGAGTCTCTGCAAGTATATACAGAGGTTCAGCTGGGTACAGTACAATATCCCTGATGTTCCCCCTGCCGCCATCATCAGCGCGTTCCATCAGAACATGCGTAACCACAAGATGCGCGAAGAGTTGGCAATGAACAAGGTGAAAGACATGGCAGAACTCTATGTTCTTGCTGACAGATGTGCCCAAGCTGAAGAGGGAAGGAAGTATCCCGGCGAAGATGCCGACGTGGAAACCGACTCCTCAAATGAGGATACTGCCGCCCCGGCGAAGAAAGGCCGGCGTCACAACAGGAAGCGCAAATGTAAAGCCGTGCTTGCCGTCGAGGGATCTCACGACGCCGGCTCTGCCAAGAAAACCAAGGCAGATGACCCCGACAAGGAATTGCTAGATGTGTCGCCTGCCGGGCCTTGGCGGCTGCCGAGAAGCCAGGAAACTCTGACAAGCAATACTGCAAGATCCATCGCACCAAAGGCCATGATATCCAGAACTGCCGACAGGTTGAGCTCCTTGCTGAGAAGCAGAGGGCTGAATATGAGAGGCGAGACAAGGAGAAAGGCCAGGACGGTGCTGAGGGGTCCGGCAAGAAGTGTGACGGACAGGTGGGCCGTCGCGGCAAAGACAAACAACAGGAGAGGGCCGCCCGGGGCCGTGACAAAAAGCCAAAGGACGATGATCGCGAAGAAGACGATGAGTCTGGTGACCAAGAATTTCAGAAAGCTACGGAGGCCATGTGCGTCGATGGCTCGCCTCGCTGCATACCTCTCACCGCCAGCTTAAACAGTGGGCGCATGAGATTACAGTGGCAGAGCCATCGTTTGATGCCCAAAGTCCGCTGAAGTGGTCCAGCACACCTATCATTTTTTACACTGAGGATCACCCTGATCGCACTACTACAGTCGGGTGCTTGCCATTGTTGGTTTCACCAACAATACGCAACCTCAAGGTGACTAAGATGCTAGTCGATGGCGGGGCCGATCTGAACTTAATCTCGCCTGCCGTGATCGAGAAACTGCAGATTCCTGATGAAGACCTCGAAGAGACGGGCACGTTTCAGGGGGTCAACCCGGGAAGAAGTCAACCAAAGGGAAAGCTCACGTGCCCGTGACTTTTGGGAGTGATATGAACTACAGGACAGAAAGGATTGTGTTCGACGTTGCCAAGATCCCCTTGCCTTACAACGGGATCCTTGGCCTCCCAGCACTGGCCATGTTCATGGCGACGTCACATTACGCCTACAACACCCTAAAGATGTCGGGGCCTGTGACGATCATCACCGTCCCATCATACAAGAAGGATGCGCTAAATTGCACTGACCAACTCTACCAACAAGCAGTTGCAGTAGCCGCCACTGCTAAGGCGCTTGCTCCTGCCGCTGGAGCCCCGGGAAGGAAAAAGAAGAAGACCGGTGAGACCTCAGGCACCCACTCCTGCGAGCGCACCTCTTCGGAGTGTAGTGCTCCCATCGAGGACGTGCCAGAGAGCTCCACCGACAGAAACAAGAAGTCCAGGGCCACACCGCCGGGAACCAAGAAGGTTTCTGTCCAGGTGGACGGCACGGGAGGGGCTTTTACCATAAGCTCCGCCCTTGACGACAAATAGGAAGACGCGCTCGTCACCTTCCTGCGGGCGAATGTCGATGTGTTTGCATGGCAAGCATCCGACATCCCTGGCGTTCCCAGGGAGGTGATTGAGCACCACCTTGCTATCTATCCTCATGCGCGGCCCGTCAAGCATAAGGTCAGAAAGCAAGCCTTGGAACGACAAGAGTTCATCACAGAGGAGATCCAGAAACTGGAAGCAGCGGGTTTGGTAAGAGGAGTGCTCCATCCAACGTGGTTGGCCAATCTAGTGGTAGTGCCCAAGGCAAATGGGAAGTGGAGGTTGTGTATTGATTACACAAATATCAATAAGGCTTGTCCTAAAGACCCCTTCCCGTTGCCGCGCATCGACCAGATTGTTGACTCCACGGCTGGGTGTGATCTGTTGTCATTCCTCGATGCCTACTCCGGCTACCACCAGATCTTCATGACAAGAGAAGACGAAGAGAAAAAGACATTCATCACCCCATGTGGTACATATTGTTTAATACGGATGCCTTTTGGGTTGAAGAGTGCTGGTTCAACATTTGCAAGGGCGGTCCAAATTGGTTTTGAACCCTAGCTCCATAGAAATATGGAAGCTTATATGGATGATATAGTGGTCAAAACCAAGAACAGGGCAACCCTCATACCGGATTTACAAGAAACATTTGCAAACCTACGCAAGATCAATCTCAAGCTGAACCCTGAGAAGTGCGTCTTCGGCGTCCCGTCCGGCAAGCTTCTCAGGTTCTTTGTGTTGCAGCGCGGTATAGAGGACAATCCGAACAAGATCAAAGCTATAGAGCAGATTGAAGCACCCAAGCGAGTCAAGGATGTGCGTCGGCTTGCTGGTTGCGTTGCCGCCATGAGCAGGTTCATTTCCAAGTCCGCCGAGCGCGCCCTTCCCTTTTTCAAGATTTTTAAAAAGGCGGGCCTGATGGAGTGGACACCAGAAGCCGAAGCAGCATTGCAAGATTTGAAGAGGTACCTCTCCTCCGCGCCAATACTAGTTGCACCTAGGCCGTTGCTGCTATACTTGGTGGCAACGAACCAGGTGGTCAACGCCGCACTAGTGGCGCGGAGAGAAATTGATGACGAGGTAATGGCAGCGACAGAGCCCGATGCCACCGATGCAGAGACAACACAGCCAGTTGGAGTGCCGCCGAAGAAGAAAATGTTGCAGCACCTAGTCTACTTTGTTGGTTCCCTCCTATAGGGGGCTAGATCAAGGTACTCCGGTGTGCAGAAACTGCTCTTCGGCCTTCTTATGGCCTCGAGGAAGCCGCGTCACTAATTCCAGACGCACGAAATCACTGTCGTCACTCGCCTCCCTCTGCAACGGATATTGCACAATCCAGACGCAACGGGAAGAATCATAGAGTGGGCACTGGAACTGTCCAGCTTTGGCCTCAAGTTTGAGAGTACCTCGACGATTCAAAGCCGAGTCCTGGCGGAGTTCGTTGTAGAATGGACCGCGACACCTGACGAAGAAGCCCAAGAGACTGCTCTCCCCGGCAAGGAGGCAAGTTGCGACTGGATCATGTACTTTGATGGAGCTTTCTCCTTACAGGGCGCCGGGGCTGGTGTACTTCTTGTCGCGCCCACCGGAGAGCACCTCAAGTACGTGATCCAGATGCACTTCCCCAGGGAGGTGTCAACAAACAATACGGCTGAGTACGAAGGGCTGCTTGCTGGTCTTAGGATCGCAGCGGACCTCGGAATCAAGAAACTCGTCGTCAGGGGCAACTTGCAACTTGTCGTCAAGCAAGTCAACAAGGATTACCAGAGCCCGTTGATGAAGGCCTACGTCGATGAAGTGAGAAAGCTGGAAGAGCGTTTTTACGGTATACAGGCAGAACACGTTCCCCGAGCGGAGAATGACATCACCGATTACCTGTCAAAACACGCTGCCCTCAAGCTACCTGTGGAACAAGGTACCTTTGTGCTTCGGCTAACTCAGCCATCCGTTGATCCATCAATAGAGCAGAACAAGAGGAGAAAATTAGGGCCCGACAAGTACTTTCCCGCCGAGCTCCCCGAAGATGCCGGCAAGGATGTTGCCGGAGACACTGAGCCCGCCACAGGACGGCTAGCTCCGACGGAGCATCAAGCTCTTGTTGTGGAGACAGCCGCTCCTATAGCGGAGCAAATGCCTTTAGTCCTCGTCGTCGAGCCCCAGGCTCCAGCGTGGGCACAGCATACCGTCTGATTCCTCCAAACAAGGGAACTTCCTGAGGAGCAGGAAGAAGCGGAAAAAGTAGCCTGTCGCTCTACTATGTACCAGTTCGTTGATGACGTCCTATATAGAAAGAGGCCGAACGGTGTGAAATTGAAGTGTATCCCTCGAGAGGAAGGACTGGGGCTGTTGGTGGAGATCCATGGAGGCATATGTGGATCCCACATAGGGTCGAGGGCCCTTGCCGGCAAAGCGTTTCGGCAAGGCTTCTTCTGGCCCACCGCCCTCCAGGATGCGATGACACTAGTCACCAGGTGTGAAGCATTTCTGTTCCATTCAAAGAAGCTTCATCAGCCAGCTCAAGCCCTTCAAACCATTCCTCTCTCTTGTCCTTTCTCGGTCTGGGGGCTCGACATACTGGGCCCTTTCCCCTGCGTTGTCGGGGGCTTTGAGTACTTGTACGTTGCAATTGACAAGTTCACAAAGTGGCCAGAAGTGGAAGCAGTGAGGAAGGTCACAGCACAGTCAGCCGTCAAGTTCTTCAAAGGACTGGTGTGCCGTTTTGGTGTACCCAATAGGGTCATCACCGACAGCGGCACGCAGTTCACAAGCCACACCTATATGCAATATATTCAAGACCTCGGCAGCAAGGTCTGTTTCGCTTTTGTTGCTCACCCACGAAGCAATGGTGAAGCTGAGAGGGCAAATGCTGAAGTACTGCGAGGCCTGAGGACAAAGACCTTTGACAGACTGCACAAAGTGGAAGGCGCTGGATTGATGAATTGCCGGCGGTTCTTTGGTCAATCAGAACGAGACCAAATCGAGCACCAGCCAGACACCCTTTGCCCTGGTATACGGGGCAGAAGCAGTTCTCCCCACGGAACTCATATACGGGTCACCTCGAGTACTCGCTTATGATGAGCTTGAGCAAGAGCAATTGCGATAAGATGACGCAATGCTCCTTGCGGAAGATCGTCTTCGGGCGGCTGTGAGAGCAGCGCGCTACCAGCAAGCCTTGTGCCGCTACCACAGCCGCAAGGTTCATGCCCGAAGCTTTGAGGAAGGCAACCTTTTTCTTCGGCGCATTCAATCGTCAAAGAATTCCAACAAGTTGACGCCAAAGTGGGAAGGCCCTTATTGGGTAATACGAGTCACCAGGCCTGGCGCAGTCCGCCTGGAGACGGAAGATGCCATTCCGGTGAGTAACTCCTGGAACATTGAGCATATTCACAAGTTTTACCCATGAGGCGCGGCTTGTCGGGCCCCCCGGCAAGCCATCTTTTGTACGAGCCTTGCTGATGACGCATGTAACCCTTTGTACAAAGTCAGGCGCAGACCCTGAGCATAAATAAATGAAGCGCTGGCGCCTAAGTTATAGAAAGCATGCTAGGTCGAGTCTCGTCCTTGGTTAGGGTTGATAGTGCTTAGCGGTGACTAACCCCTAGCTTAGAGGTCGAGTGTGCGTCTCTTTGTCTTTCTTTTGTCTTCTTTGGTTCACAGGACACACAGATATCCTTGCCGAACCACTTGGGGAGAAAAAAAAAGGAACAGACCAGCATCTAGGCCCCGGCAAGCCAGTATTGCCGGGGGCTGCAAGAGCAAAGATTCACCCACGGAAACCAGGGTTGCCGGGGGCTGCAGCTTCAGATAAGTTCTTCATCCCTTATCATGCATTCCATTATGGACTGAGGTATGTGAAACCTCGTTTTTCATTAAGCTATTGTGCTCCCCTAAGTCTAGGCCCTAGGGCTCGTTCCTGGGACCAAGTTTGGTCGTAGTCGCGGCAGTGAAAGGATGAAACAAGGAGCCTGAACCCGCCTCATCCCTGCCTCCGCCAAAGGAGTGAGAAAGGTCGAGCAAAGTGGGGAGACGGCAAGGCCTGTTGCCGGGCGAGAAAGTGTTTATCTTAGAGATATCAAGGATTTACACCTTGTCGTGGGTTCCACCCGCAACCAAATGACCCGGCAAGCATCCCTTTTTCACTAAAAACATTCCACTCAGGTACAGTCCGTAGGGAATGAAAAACATGAATGAAGGGATTACAAGTTTTAAATTCAACAAAGGCCCGAAGGCTTACAAACTGAAAAGAGATAAGGTGCCCATAATCCCTTTCTTGTCCCTCGCCTTAGGAGGCGGGTCAAGGAGGCGAGAAGGGCAAAAGGAGCACCTAGGTGAGCTACGGGTGGCAGAAGACGCATGGAGAACATCTTGGTGGCCATCCAAAGGATAGGTGGTGATGGCGGCGCTGGAAGCAGAGCTCAAAGACGAGGCGGCAGGACGTCGGTACGCGTCGAAGGCGTCGGTGCCCGCGTACTCCGACTTGACGGCCTTGCCGCCCGCCCTCTTCCTCTTCCGCAGCCTCCCAACGCCAGCCGCCCAAGGAGACGACCCCGAGAAGTTCAAGGAGCCGGCGACATGTATGATGGCGTCGCCGGTGCCGCACGGAGAGGCACCCGACACCTAGTCGGACCCGTCATCCTGCCGCCTACCGCCCTCATTGTCGCTGCCGCTGTCCTCATCGTCACTCCCGCCCGAGGAGGAGTCTTCCCTATCAGAAGAGCTCTCCACGCAGCACCTTGTACAAGTCCCAAAGTGCCCGAAGACCTTGACAGAGAGAAGGCCACCCTCCATCAGCTTAAAATGGAGAGTGAGCCCCTCCATCAAGCTGTGGATGTGAGCAAACGTCTTCCATCCCCGACGAAGATACATCACGTGAGGAGTGGGGAAGTCAACGCGGACCCCGCGTGCCACTGATCCCGCAGCCCCTCATGTGCAGCCGCAATGACTCCGGCAGATCCAGCTCCATCTCCCGTGCAAATGCAGTCGGGAGATGAAGGCGATGGCGTGGCGGCCGGCGCAGCCTGACGAAGAACTCACAAGGGTCATCCCCAACATGGCCCTCCATTGGAGGAGGAGCTGCTGGCGGAGGCGAGGCCGGCGCGCCACCCCGTCCTCCTCTTCCCCGAGCGCCCCGGCCTCGCCCACGGCCTCGCCCGCTCCCCCTTCCCCTCGCGGCCGGCCCTGCCACCGCAGGCACAGGAGAAGGAGGGCCGCGTTGTCGAGCGGCGACCCTCGCCGCCACCATTGAAGGACCGGGATTTCCTCTCTCCATGACGAATGGAAGAGAGGAGCAGAAGCTGAAGGAGGAAGGAGATGGAAGAATGCGGGACGCCATCCCCCCCCCCTCCCGCTCTTTATAAAGGAACAGGGTTGGGGCTCGGCCGCCCTGCTCGGCCAATCAAAACACGGAAGGCGCAGGGAGCCAGGACCGACCCGCTACCCCAACCAGCGACGGCCCGCTTTCCAGCCTCCGCCGTTTGCCACCCCAAGCACATAGGATACACGTGGCGGACGTGCAGAACCGAGAGGACGGGTGAGGCGACCTCTCCCCACCTCGTCATCCTGGGGAGTGGACGCCTTGAGGACCGCACCTCGGCCCCATTACTACGACGTGACGCATGCATGCCGAGACCAACCCCACGCATGCTGCCCACGTCACGCCCACCTCCCCACGCCGCGCCACGCGCGCGAGTCGTGGGAAGCGCAGCGCGTGAAGAATCTTACCGCGGTAAAAACCGCCCCACCTGCCCGCGCATCGTTTCTGGGCCTGACCCAACAACGCGTTGCGCTTATGTGTGGCCTAGGCCCGGGGGCTCCTGTCGGTGTACAAAAAGAGGGGTGCACTTTTTGTACCCCTATAACTATGCACGGGCAGTCAGAGCCACGGGCACCACCAAACCAAGCAAGGAAAGGGAGGTGAGCCAGGGTAAGACCGAAGCTCAAGGGAACTAGGACGACGCCAAGGCCAAAACCACGAAGAACAAAGGAGACGAAGCGGACTCCCCCGGCAAGATCCTTGCCGGGAGATAGTTTTAGCAACCCCGACAAGACCCTTGCCGCGACAACTCGCCCCATGCCTACGGAGCAAATCACCCTTGAGTCCACTGCCCCCATGGGGCAAGGATTCGGGAGACATCCCCGTGGTGGCATGCAGATCTTTACGAAGACATTCAAGATCAGATATGTACAATAGAAGATGACGACCCTTGGGGGGATCCCAGCCGAGGAAGACCACAAGGCCCCCGACAAGCACCTGGCCGGGGATGACAGCAGGCGCCCCGGCAAGACCCCTGCCGGGGCCCCGGCAAGGCCCTTGCCAAGAACATCCGCAGGGCCACAATCAGGCCCACGCCGACTAAACCTCCACCACCGTACGCATGCGGCTGCCGACCCAACCAGCTGGGCAGGCACATACGTGACGTCATGCAGATCTTCGTGGAGACCCTCCACTGCGCCATCTCAGTTGCCTGCCTACCTACATGGCATCACAGGCATCGCTGGCCAGGGCGCGTGTTGACACAAGAAGGAGCGGCGATGGACGAGACATGTTTCTCCCCCGTCCCCGATAAAGCAAGGACACCTAAGCAAGACGCATTAAAGGTGCCTTGTCATGTAATGCGAGGGATAACCTCGCATCACTATACCCTTTCCACCTCCTGCATGCCACTGTGGCAACCCCTTTTTCTATAAAAGGAGGCCCGAGGCCACCAGGAGGAGGATTCGGCTTTTTGGAGCTCCTAATGTCCTAGAGCTAGCTCAAGAACAGGAATATACATCCACCAAAGTAGGAGTAGGGTTTTACGCATCCTCATGGCCCGAACCTGGATAAACAAAGTATGTACTATATGTTTGATCCACTCTTCTCACGACCCCGCGCCCCGCTAACCGTAGTAGGGATTCTTGTGATCCCATAGGTGTCGTTCCCACTGACAGTTTGTGGTAAAATACTAACACAACATTGGAAGGGCGGCAGGGTTGACGTAGAAGCCCACCGTGATCGATATCCCCTCGGGTAGAGTACCAGAAAAGGCCTCCAGATGGGATCCCGGGAAAACTGAAACTTGCGGTGGCGAAAAAAGTATTTTGTTTGTTTCTCTGTTGGTTTCTTGATTTTAGAGAATCTATAGAGGTGTGATTAGGTCAGATAGAGCCCCAGGGCGCGCCCAAGTGCCTGGTTGTCTACTCGTTCGCCCTCTGGTATCCTCCCGAAGCTTCCAGAGTCACTTATGTCCAGAAAAAAAATCATCAAAAGTTTCGTGGCATTTGGACTTCATTTGGTACAGATTTCCTGGAAAACCAAAAACAGTCAAAAACTAGCAACTAGCACTTGGTACAGAGTTAATAGGTTAGTCCCGAAAAATGATATATAATTGCCTATAAAACATCCAAGATTTATTATATAATAGCATGGAACAATCAAAAATTATATATACATTGGAGATGTATCAGGCGCTGCTAGGTGAGGAAAAATATTTTGTTGGTGTTGGGCTATGTGGCACACAATCAACATATGAAATACTGCTGACGTGGGCTCCGATGCCACCACTATTTTTTAGTAATGGCCCCTTATTGGTGGCGTCGGGTGTCCACGCCAGCAAGGCAATGCCACGCCATAGCTAGGATTTTCTGCACTAGTGTTGGGACTAAGCCATCATCACCATGTGTAATGTATCCTATCGGCTCTACCTGGCAAGCTATTAACAAGACACCATATGAGCTACTAACCTACAACAAGCTAAACATCAAATACTTTAATGTATTTAGTTGTGGGTCTTTCATTCTCGACAATAAATCACTAATAGCTAAATTTGAGCTAAGCCTATTGAGGGCATATATTTGGATATGGGTCAAACTCTCACACAAGTAGTGGCTGTGAAATATTCATTCAATGTGTTGAACAATCATGTAATGTGGTTTTGGTGAACATAATTGCTCCCAAGTGGAGCAAGTTTTTCAAAGTGTTGTAGGTGATACCCACCTTCTCAAACTACTAGATCGACTATATGACATGTTGCGCTATTGGCGTGAAGACCAACTACAACGATGAAGCAAAGGAATGGTACAACCTGTCCTGCTCCAACTACATCGTTAACCTATGTGATAGTATGGCGAATAAACATCATATTGTGTGATACCATTCGAGGGTGTCTGGTTCATCACATGACTGTGACGCCCTCGATTCAATCATACACAAATCATACACGCAAATATGTACGATCAAGATCAAGGACTCACGAGAAGATATCACAACACAACTCTAGACACAAATTAAAATAATGCAAGCTTTATATAATAAGCCAGGGGCCTCGAGGGCTCGAATACATAACCTCAAAAACACAAGAATCAGCTAAACCAAAACTATCTGAGTACAGACATAAGTTAAACAAGTTTGCCTTAGGAAGGCTAGCACAAAAGTAGCAACGATCGAAAAGGCAACACCTCCTGCCTGGGACCTCCTAACTACTCCTCGAAGTCGAGCTCCATGTAGAATCATCCTCGGGATCCTCTGGCTCCTGGACTCCATCATATGATCGCAGCAACCGGGAAAAGGGGAAAAAGAAGTAGGAAAGCAACCGTGAGTACTCATCCAAAGTACTCGCAAGCAAGGATCTACACTACATATGCTTTGGTATCAATGAAATGGGTAGTATCTGTGGACTGAACTGTAGAATGCCAGAATAAGAGGGGGATAGCTAGTCCTATCGAAGACTACGCTTTTGGCAGCCTCTTTCTTGAAGCAGTAGATGAGAGTAGATGGTAAGTTAACCAAGTATCATCGCATAGCATAAACCTACCCGACGATCCTCTCCTCATAGCCTTGTGAGAGAGCGATCACCGAGTTGTATCTGGCACTTGAAAGGGTGTATTTTATTATGTATCC